>NC_083412.1:252941-555384 GCF_020745735.1 Hemiscyllium ocellatum
ATAGCGACAGGCTGCTCCATCGCTGAAACACTGAACTGAAATGAGAAAATCCCGGATGGTGTGATTAATGAGGGAATTTGATGGATGGATGGATTTGGGTGAAGGGATATTTCAGCACATTCTTCAGCTGCTGCCTGAACTTAGTCTGGGTCACGGCATAAATCGCGGTGTTGTGCAGCAACTGAGGAGCTGCAGCATGAAGCCCAATTCCTGCACAAAGTCATGGAGATACAAAGACCGATACCACAATCACCACATCCTGTACCATATAGAAAACAGCATTAACGTTGACCATAACAGGATGGAATTGGTCGAGATCACAAACAGTAAAATGATGGATTTTTTTCGGTTTCTCATTTCAGTGTCAGACTGAGCGTCCCCATTGGTGTGAGCGCGGAGTCTCCTGCGGGCTCTGCTGGTCACTAAAATGTGTCTGACGGTGAGAACATTGAGCAGCAGAATCAGGAGAAATGGGACACCCGGGGTTAGAATGTGGTGGAGGAACTCGATTGTGACCCAGACACTGGAATATTGAACAGCGACTGTTACATCACAAAACCAGGGGGAGTTCCACAGCCGATACCGAGCCGTGAGCATAAAATACCAGAAAATGTTCTTTAAACAGCTCAGCACAGTCACTGCTCCCAGAACCACAGCCGCCGTTTTCTCACTGCAATATTTACTTTTCAGCTTCTGGCAACAAATGGCCACAAACCGATCAAAGGTGAAAGTGACGGTGAACCAGACAGAGCAGTCAGTGGCTGCATAAAGCAGGACGGCGTGGATATTACACACGGGGACGGAGTACAGGAAATAAAACTGTTCCCGATAAACAATGGGAATGTGTCTCAGGATCAGGTCGAGGATAATGACCAGGAGATCCGCCGCTGCCATGGCCCCCAGGTAACGTCTGACACATGGAGACAATCCACAATCTTTATAAAGCAGGACGTAGATGGTCACTACGTTAACTGTGAGGAAGGAAAACAAACCCATTATCCATTAGCCTGGAGGCAAAGGGACCCGTTTGATCGGGGACCCAGTGAGATTTTCAAATGTGTCCCTGTATTCAGGGATTTATTAAAATAATTGGAGCTGGAATAACAAATGGGAAGTTCGGAATTACTGACAAAAATGTGACATAAACCACAAGAAACCCTCCCTCCCCAACACACAGAGACACATCCATAAGGACAGATGGTTTCTAGAACATTCCCACACACTCGATCACTCGAGAGCAGACACAGGTCACTCCTTCCCAGTTCCTAATACGGAGGGTGGGAACGTTGCTGTCCTGAAGGATTCTCTCCCAGTTTCCTGAAGACAAACGGAGTCTGGGAATTTCTGTATTTTGGTCTAAATTGTGGTCGATCCTGTGTCGTGGAGAAATGTAAACGCAGGGAAAACGTATTCCCCCTTTAACTGCCTGAGGGGCCTTCGGAACAGTGTCTCCTTCTCCCTGGAACGGGATCTCTTCCCTCGGATCTTATCGTTTGTTCAATTCACTGACGTCCGGCCGTTCACAAACAAACAACGTCAGGGACAGAACGTTCCGGGGAATGTCAGTTATAGAATGTCAGGGACAGAACGTTCCAGGGAATGTCAGTTATAGAATGTCAGGGACAGAACGTTCCGGGAATGTCAGTTATAGAATGTCAGGTACAGAACGTTCCGGGGAATGTCAGTTATAGAATGTTGGGGACATAACGTTCCGGGGAATGTCAGTTATAGAATGTCAGGGACAGAACGTTCCGGGGAATGTCAGTTATAGAATGTCGGGGACAGAACGTTCCGCGGAATGTCAGTTATAGAATGTCGGGGACATAACGTTCCGGGGAATGTCAGTTATAGAATGTCGGGGACAGAACGTTCCGGGGAATGGCAGTTATAGAATGTCAGAGACGGAAACTTCCGGGAAACTCCGTGACCTGTCCATCACCTTTCCCCCCATCCACCCCACCACCATGATGTACTGTGCACAGGCTACATATCTGTCCCGCACGGGGAGCTGTACATCCCACATCATTGTATTGTCCATAAACGGCAACCGTACAGTCTAACCAACACAGCGACCTGTGCAGTGATCACCCGTGAATTCTTCTGAAACTCAGGAGTAGTTACCCTCCCAGCATGTAGGGCTGTGTACCCCACCCCAGTGCATTGATCTGTAACCCAGGAGCAGTTACCCTCCCAGCATGTAGGGCTGTGTACCCCACCCCTGTGCATTGATCTGCAACCCAGGAGCAGTTACCCTCCCAGCATGTAGGACTGTGTACACCACCCCAGTGCATTGCTCAGTAACACTGTGTTAGATCCCTGCCCAGTGTGGGGAAACTTGCAGCCCATGCTGGAAGTGACAGGATGTGCAGCTCCCACCCATTTCCAGCTCCATATCTCCATTGTGCCATGACAAGAGGGTGCTGTGGGTGTGAACATCACTGCCAGAGAGAGATGGCGGGGGAATCAGTTTAAATATCACCACATGGGAGGGGTTTGGGGTATAGACAGAGAGGGGGAGACTGAGAGACAGTGTCATGGAAGGATGTGTTCCCAGGTTTCGGAATGCTGAAACGTAGACACTTCGATAACATCCGGTAACATGAGCCAGTCTTCCCAGGAAACATGGGAAAGGGAGATTGGTGTGAGGTCAGATGAAACAACAGCTGCTGTGTGGTTTTGAAATTACGTTTATGTAATTTTAATAAGTGTCTTATTGAAACAGTATATTGCTGTAGAGTTGGAGTAGGGTAATAAGCAGTTAGGAGAAAGAGGG
The DNA here is from genome assembly GCF_020745735.1 of Hemiscyllium ocellatum. NCBI lineage: Eukaryota > Metazoa > Chordata > Chondrichthyes > Orectolobiformes > Hemiscylliidae > Hemiscyllium > Hemiscyllium ocellatum. The sequence continues at coordinate 255,715 of NC_083412.1, forward strand.
TCCCAGAGTTGTGAATAGTTGATGTAAAATGTTCACTTTCAGAGTTAAAAAAAAATACATTGATATTTTTTGTTTAAACACTGGAATTTGGGAGTTCTCTATCACTCATATTTCAACAGTTTACAAGGTAAATTGAGCATTTCTTTATGTTTAGTTTAGTTTAAGTTACCAGATGAGCTTCACGCCGTGCCCTAACAATTGCTGTGTGTGTATCTGTGTGTCTCTGTGTGGGGCAGGTCTGGCTGTCTCTGTGGTGCTGAAAGTGATGCAATGCCTCCCTCTGCTGGCCTCCACACGCCACTGCAAGGCATTGGCAGAGGGTGAAAACCAACAGGGATTCATTCAGAGAGGGGGAGGGAGAGGGCAGCTGCTCACAGCACCATCCAAACTGATGTCTTATCATGTACTGATCTAAATGTACTTTTAACAATTGTAACTGCCCCTATTTTCACCAGTTCCTCTGGAAGTTCATTCCACACACAAGCCAGCTTCTGTCTAAAATAATTACCTCTCCTGACTTTTGTAAATCTTTTTCCTCACGCCTCAAAATATCCCTCAGTTTTGAATCCCCAACTCTCGGGAAAAGACATCAGCCCTACAGCTTATCTGTACCCCTCATTATTTTACAAACCTCTGTGAAGTTACCCCTCCAACTGATACTCTCCAGTGAAAAAAGTCCCAGCCTATTCAGCCTCTCCTTGAAGCTCAATCCCCCCATTCCCAGCAACATCCAGGTTAAACTCTTCTGAACCCTCTCCAGCTTAATAATATCAAGGTCAATGATATCAAAGTGAATAGTCAAGGTATTTGCTAAGGGTAGTGGAGACCAAAACTAAAGGACATAGGCTTAAGGTGAGAGGGTAACATTTAAAAGTGACCTAAGGGGCAGCTCTTTCACCCAGAGGGTGGTGTGCCTATGGAATGAGCGGGCAGGATGACCAGACTGGACACAGTATTCCAGAAGAGGTCTCACCAATGTCTTGTACAACCACAACATGACATCCCAATTCCGATACTCAAAGGTCTGACCTATGAAGACAAGTGTGTTAAACACCTTCTTAGCCACTTTCTATATCAGATGCAAATTTTAAAGAATTAAACCTGACAGCCTAGGTCTCTGTACTACAACACCACCAAAAGACCCCTACTTTTAATTGTATAGGTCCTGTTCTTGTTTGATTTACCAAATCCAATGCCTGGCATTAATCCAGACTATCCTCCATCTGCCACCCCTCAGCCCAGTGTGTGATATGACTGCCACCTCCCCCTCACCCTTCAATTTTAAAGTCCTCACCCCTCTCCAGGAGGCCTGCACACTCTGGCCTTGATTTTCACAAAGACACTGACCTTGGGTTGCCTTGTGTGGTTAGAGGGAGGAGGGACGGATTGCAGACACAGTCAGTGGGGAGGAGAGGCTGGACAGTAATCAGCGGCCTGGTATCATTTCATGGTTTTAGGAAGAGGGCAGACACATGTTAGAGGTGGGTAAGATTGATCGGTGTTTTGGGGTCAGAAATTAAGCTCTTCCTTCGCCTCTGGTGTTCAGTAATAAACATCTATTTGAGACCCTTCATTGGGCAGAGTGTTTCTGCGGGATTTCTTTCCCTAATATTGCAGACTACAGATAATAGCGATTAAAGATGTTCATAGTTAATTTCAATATTCAGCAAGTACACTCAATATCCTACAGTTGAGACAAATATCTTGCATTTGTTTAATAATACAAAGTGTTGTTTGTAATTCAGTAATAGTAACCTGATTATAATCAATCCACACTGAGCTGGAAGCGGGCACTAAAATATGACCCAAAATCTGGGTATGGTAGTATAGTGGGCAGTGTCCGTGTCTCTGAGCCAGAGCTCTGGATTTGATTCCAATTCCTGAACTTGTGTGGTAGTGTTCCTAGCTCTGGATGAGAAGGCCTGGATTGAAGTCCTGCCTGTTGCAGAGGTATGTCACAGCATGTCATAACAGGCTGATGAACAAACACACAGGAGAATAATGTTACAGCTTTATGGGTATTGCTGAGTGGTGCTCGTGTCCCTACCTCCGGGCACAAAGGTCTAGGTGTAATCCCACAGAAGTGTCTCCTAATATATCTGAACAAACTGATTAAACTGGTTTTAGAATTGTGACTTGATGGAGAAGGAAGAGGTGTCAGTGTTGCATTTCAGAATTTAGGCCCAGGATGACTGAAAGTACAGCCATTCGTGTTGATTGAAGTTGCATTTCGCAGCAGGAGAGGTTCATAAAATCTGAATGGTCATGGATAGGTTGAGTCGTCCGGGTTTTTCCCCGGGTTAGGGGCGTCCAAAACTCGATGGCATTGGTGGAAAGTGAGAGGGAAAAGGTCTTGATGAGGCCTAAAGGGCATCTTTTCACAAAGAGGGTGGTGTGCATATGGAATGAGCTGCCAGAGGAAGTGGTGGAGGCTGGTACAACTACAGCATGTAAAAGGCATCTGGATGCTGACAGACCTGCCGAGCTTTTCCAGCAATTTCTGTATTTCTTTTAAAAACTGCATTCATTTTAACACACGTATTCTGAATAAATTAGACATTTTTATTTTTTAATGAAGCAGGAACATAAAAACATATCTTCAAATCGACCAAGACCATTTCCTGCTCAGGGTATGGCTCTGTGTATGCCAGCAGCAATGATGCATCGACATGGAGCAGGGAATGTGATGGAGACATAGTTTGGACAATGTACATGGGATAATATCTGGACAAAGTTCTTTCAAGTTACAATTGCAGAGGGTGTGTGTGTGTGTGTGTGTGTGTGTCTGTGTGTGTGTGTGTGTGTGAGTGTGTCTGTGTGTGTGTAGGTGTGTGTTATAGAAAGGGAAATATTGATTATATATTTTCAATGCCCAAACACTTTGCCATCCATCTATCCATCATAGTTGGAGTAACATTGCTCTGGATCATAAACGTGCTATTTGAGCAGTTTAAAGAAACCAGCCTGACTTGTTCCTAAAACTGACCCTGACCCAGTCTGAGACCAGTATCATCGGCTATATCACCGACCTGGTTACATTTAACATTTGTTGTGAGCAGTGGGGGAGTGGGACTAGAAAAGGAAATAGTGACCCAAAAAGCCGGGGAACTATAGACCGATGAGCCTGATGTCGGTGTTGGGTGAGTTGTTGGAGGAGATTCTGGGGGATAGCATTTACATACATTTGGGAAGGTAAGGGCTGATCAGGATAGACAACGTGGCTTTCTGCATGGGAAATCATATCTCATTAATTTGGTTGAGTTTTTTGAAGAGGTGACAAAGAAGATTGATGAAGGCAGCTTGGTTGACATTGTCAATATGGACTTCAGCAAGGTGTTCATTTAAAGAACAAAGAGCAAAGAAAATTTACAGCCCAGGAACAGGCCCTTCGCCCTCCAAGCCTGAGCTGATCCAAATGTACTGTTTAAATCTGTCGGTCATATCCCTCTGCTCCCCACCTACTCCTCTGCTCCCCACCTACTCATGCATCTGTCTAGACGCACCTTAAATGAATCTGCCGTGCCTGCCTCTACCACCTCTGCTAGCAACACGTTCCAAACGCCCACCGCCCTCTGTGTGAAGTACTTACCGCATGTATCCCCCCTTAAACTGTCTACCTCTCACTTTGAAAGCATGACGTCTCGTTATTGAATCCTTCACCCTGGGAAAAAGCTTGTCTCTGTCCACCCTCTCTATAACCTTCATGATTTTGCAAACCTCAATAAGTTCCCCCCCCCCCCAATCTTCTTTTTACTAGTGAAAATAAACCTAACCTACTCAGCCTCTCTTCATAGCTAGTATTTCATTCTGATTGGTAGGCAGATTAGTAAGTTTCGGTCACATGGGATGCAGAGGAAGCTCGTCACAATTGGCTTGAAGGAAGAGGGGTATTTTTCAGACTGGAGGCTTGTGAGCAGCAGTGTGCTGTAAGAATCAGAACTGAGTTCACTGCATTTCATCATTTATGTCAAGGATTTAGATGTGGATATTGGGACCAGAGTTAGTAAGTTTACAGACGACATCAGAAAGGTGGTGTAGTAGATTATCTCAGAGTACAAGAAGACCACAAATAGATGGGACAAAGGGGCAAGGAGTGACAGATGAAGTTTTATTTAGATAAAGACGAGGTTTTGTATTTTGGGAAGGCAAATCAGGGCAGAAGTTATACACTTAATGGTCAGGTCCTGGGGAGTGTTGTGGAACAAAGGGACATAGGGCTGCAGGTACATTGTTCCTTGAAAGTGGAATCGAATGCAGACAGTGCGGTGCAGAACACATTTGGCACATTTGCCTTAATCAGTCAGAGCATTGAGTATAGGAGCTGTGGTGGCAAGTTGTATCTGTACAGGATGTTGGTGAGGCCACTTTAAGAATACCACGTACAACTCGGTTTTCTGCAGAAATGACTTACACAGATGTCCCAGGACTGGAGGTTTGAGCTTTAGGGAGAGGTTGATTAGGTTGAGGTGTTTCCCCCCTGGAGTGTCAGAGGTTGAGGGGCCACATTATAGAGGTTTATAAACCAGCAGGGCATGGATATTCTGAACAGCCACACTCTGCTCCCCAGGATAGGGGAGTCCAGAACAGGAGAGTATAGGTTGGAGGGGAGAGGGGAATGATTTAGAAAGGACTGAAGATAAATGTTTCACACACAGAGTGGTGTGTGTTCAGAAAGTGCTGTCAGAGGAAGTGGTGAAGGAGGTTACAATCGCACATTTAAAAAGTATCTGAAAGACGAGGGATATCGGCCAAATGCTGGCAAATGGAACTGGATCAGATTTGATATCTGATCGGAGTGAACAGATTGGACTAACGGGTCTGTTTCCATTCTGCATGACACTTTGATTCTATCAGAGGAACAACGAATAATTCTGAATGGACCTTTCAAGTGGGAATTCTCTTCACTGGAAGTTTATCGTGCCTCTATGTTCACATTGATTGAAAGCTGCATTAAGTAAATATTTGACAGAGAAGTGAGTCATGCATAATGGGACACAGACAGGAAAGTGGGGCTGAGACCCCAACCTGATCAGCCACAATCTTAGTGCCTGGTGGAGAATTTTCAAAGTATCTAATGACTCACTCCTGTCCCTCAATCCCGTGCTCCTGTGCTCCATTCAGCCCATTAAACCTGTTAGGCAGGAGCATTAGAGACTACTTACTTCTATAACCTGGTGCACAGAAACAGAGGAGATCATTTGGCCCTTCAAGATTGTCCCACACGCTTTGATGTGATTTGAGAAATGTAATTGTAAAACCCAGGCTGGGTATGAAAGAGGTCCCTCATCTCTCTTTACAGAGCTTCCCCTCTCTGAAACTTGTGCTCCATTTGTTGGTCATGTTGTAGACCCAAGTTCACTATGAATACAGCCTCCATACCTCACCCAGCGATGGCTCACAAAATCCTCTGGTCTCCCTGACGGCAACATTCAAAAACAGAACATTCATGAAAATAACACCCACTAACTTTCCAATAACAGAATGTGAGAACATCAGACACAGGGGCAGATCATTCACTCCCCAAGCCTGCCTTGCCCTTCACTAAGATCATGGCTGATCTGTTCTCGGTCTGAAATCCTCTTTCATACCCAATTCCTCATCGCCCTCAACTCTCTGACAGGTCAATATCCATCTACCTCCTCTTCAAATACTTTCAGTCATCTGGCTCCCCGAACACTCTTGAGAAGAGAAATCCTGACATTCAATGCCACCTGTTTGAAGAAAACCCTTGCTGCTCCTATACCATGGCTTATTGATATGAACAAAAGGGGTCAGGTAAAAATGACTGGCCCTGATATCAAGGCTTCTGTTGACATCAAGGAGCTTAACAAACCTGGACTTAATGGGAATCAGAGTAAACTCTCCAGTGTTTGGAATCAAACATGACACAAAGGAAGATGTTCATCATCTCAGTCCTGGGTCACCTCTGTGGGAGATCCTCAGGGTAGCTTCCTCTTCACAAACATCTTCAGCTGATTCATCAATGTCTCCCCACCCCACCCCCCACCATAAGATCAGAAGTGGGGTTGGTCACTGAAGATTCCACAATGTTCAGAACATTTTATCCCCCGTCAGCTCCTGAACTGGTCTGTGTCCATGTGCAGGAAGACCAGACTCCATTGAGGCTTGTGCTGTTAACGTGTCTGTAACATTCATGTAACAGCACTGCCTAACACTGCACATTGCCACAGTAAAACAAGAGTTCATTCCGCAACTCACACTGGTTTCACAGGAACATGAGGAAATCATTCAGCCCATTGACACTATTGGAGAAAAATAGGGACAGCCCATTCAGTGCCTCCAGCCTATTACTCAGGAAGAGAAGGATTCTAGTGCGATGGGCCGCACCAGAGATCCTTGAAAATATTTGATGGCAGTAGCCTAGATTCTTATGTTTTCTTATTTTAAAGGAAATGTAAAGTGTCTGTTCCAGATGCAATGTGACAGGTCAAACAACTCGGTGGTGAGCAAAATATCATTTATTTAAACACGAAAGATGAAATAAAACCAAAGAAAGAGAAATTTAGAATAACATAATTCTATTGGACAGCTTAACAGAATAATAGAACTAGGAGCTATTACTAATGAACTAGTCCAACATAGAAAATTCCAATAACCACAAAAGGAAAATGCAGGAATAGAAAACAGCATCTAGAGAAAATTCAGAGAGTGTAGCAGCCAGGAGACATTCTGTGAAACTTCCAACTCTGTGGAGATCCCATAATTTTTGACATTACTGAGAAACCAAAACCCAGTGATCCTAATCTGTGAGAGCTGGCCACACCCATTCACTGCATTAAAATAAACCTAAGGCCTCCCTCGCTGTTTACTCAAGTGGTCTTAACTAGCCAGCTTCGTAACGATCGTTCAATATCTCTCTTAAAAGAAACCAGGATAAAAAAGCCTCTTAAAGCTACAGCATCATCACACTTGTCAACACATCGAGCTGTCATACAGGAACCAGGGGTGACCCAGTCAGGCCCTTGGCCTTGTCCAATCGAACGAGGAAGAAGCCAGTCAGTCCCTTGAGTCACTTACACAGGAACAGGAAGAGGCCATTCCCACCCCAATGCACTTACACAGGGGCAGAATGAGGTAATTGATGCTGATTCCTGATGAACGTCTTATGCCCAAAACGTCGGTTCTCCTGCTTCTCGGGTGCTGCCTGACCTGCTGTACGTTTCCAACAATCGACTCTCTACTCTGATCTCCAGTATCGGCAGTCTGAGATGTCTCCTAATTGATGCTCCAACATGATAAACAATTGGAGCAGAGGCTGCATAGACAGACTGCTCCACGTTGTTCCTCATGGCTCTGTTGCTCATGATACGCATGTGGGACTTTAATTTGGTTTTCTCGTGGTGAGGAGGGAAGCCATATGTGTGAAGTCTCAAGAAGGCACCTTCCATCTCCGAGAAGCCAGCCTGGTGTTCTCTGTGTAGAGCGGAAGCTGGTGGGAATGGCTACCTGTTTCAGATGGAAGGTATTGTGGCTGCTGTTGGGGATTGTGAGTAACCTGACGTTCAGAACAGGTTCACACGTCGACTACACAATAATGTGGGGAGAGTTAATGTAGGTATATAAACTATTAGGAAAGACACGTTGGACTGATGGATGGATTCTCTAAGTTCAAATAATGCTGATCTTGTTCATGTTGATCTTGTCTCGTGCCCGTCCTGTTCAGTGTTACCTGTATGCCTTACTCTGTCCAAGTCTATTTCCACCCTATGATCTGTCTGGCCATGTTTACTATGATCTGCCTCCACTGCTCATAAATAAAGTGTTTCCCTGTACTGAGGTACACGTGGCAATAAATCAAACCAACCAATCCTGGGTAAATTATGGAATTTCTCTCCCTGTCAATGTCTGTTTTGGAAATAAGTGATCGCTGCCACTCCATGTGTTTCAGCGTCACCATTTCTTCATCTCTCAGCTCGACAGATTAAACACTCAGCCTCTTCACTCTATTCTATGATACCATCACCCGTGTCTGTGGTAAGGAGATCATTCCTTACAAAGGTGATCAATTCTGTAGAGAGTGCCCCAAATACTCTCTCAGCAAGGCTCCACAACAGCAGGAAGATGGCTTTACTTATGTACTCGAATCATCTTACAATGAAGGACAGCACACCATTGACTGCGCCCCTTACTTACACAGGGTTTGATTCGGAGTTGTCAGCATAGACTTGTGAGTGGGAGATCATGCTTCACAAATTTGTTAGAGTTCATTGATGAAGTGACCAGGAAGGTTGATGAGGACAGAGCAGTAGACGTAGTCTCTATGGATTTCAGTCAGGCCTTTGATAAGGTCCCACACGGCAGGCTGCTCTGGATGGTTATATCGCATGGAATGCTGGGGGAACAGGCCAATTGGATGCACAGTTGGCTTGATGGTAGGAAGCAGAGGGTTTAGTGGAAGGATGATGGTCAGACTGGAGGCTGGGTCCATGGCTGTTTGTTATCTATGATTTGGTTGAGAATGTACAAGGTATGATTAGTAAGTTTGCAGATGGCACTAAAATAAGTGGGAGCATGATCAGTGAGGAAGTTTATCAGAAATTGCAGCAGGATTTTAATCAGGTGGGGAAGTGGGCCGAGAAATGGAAAATGGAATGTGTGAGGTCTTGCCTTTTGGAAACTTAAATCAAGGTAGGAGTTTCATGTTGAATGGGAGGGCCTTAAGGTGTGTCGTGGGAAGAATGACCATTGGGTTCAGGTGCACGGTTCTCTGCGAGTGGAGTCACAGGTAGACAGGGCAGCGAGGAAGTCTTTTGGCACACTGGCCTTCATCAGGCAGGACATTGAGTATAGAAGTTGGGATTTATGTTGCAATTACACAGGACTTTGGTAAGGCCGCACTTGGAGTATTGTGATCAGTTTTGTCACCTTGTTATCGGGAGGATATTATTAAATTAGAAAGAGTGCATAAGAAGTTTATAAGGATGTTGTCAGGACCCAGTGGTCTGAGTTATAGGGAGAGGTTGAACAAACTAGGACATTTTGTTTAGAGTGTAGGAGACTGAGGGGGGACCTTATAGAGCTGTATAAGATCATGAGGGATATGGATAGGGTGAATGCTCTCAGCCTTTTCCAAGGTTTAGAGAATCGAGAATAGAGGGGATGAGTTTAAGGTTAGAGGGGAAGGAATAAAAGAGAAACTGAGGGGCCACTTCTTTCCACAGAGGCTGGTACGTGAATGAGCTGCAAGCAGATGTAGTTGAGGGGGGTACATTAACAACATTTCAAAAGCATTTGGATAAATATGTGGATAGGAAAGGACTAGAAGGATATGAGCCAACTGCAGGGAAATGGGGTTAGCGTGGATGGACATTTACAAGGTGGAGTCGAACCCCTCTGTTAATTAAAACCAAACACCCAGAAAAGCTCGCCTCACCTTGTAATCTGTTAAAATATGAGTGATACAGATCTCCTACATTCCACTATTTTTTTAAAAAACAGCCAGTCAGTTTCTTAACTTTAATAGCGAATACTAAACAACAACTATTCACAAATACAAGCCCCTCTGTTTCTTAACTATTTACTATCTGACTCCAACTCTGTAAAAATATGTTATTCCAACAACCCACATGTTAAACATTACAATCTCAAGACCACACAGTCTCTATCTTCCCCGCTGTCTTCACTCTTCCAGCTGCTGATCTCCCTGGGTCATTTTTTTACTGCAAGTAGGTTTTACATGAACATGTATCTTTGATAGAGAGTGTTTGAGTTGGCCAGTTAGCAGTCCTGCTCTACAGCAGATACACTGCTGTTGGATTGCAGTGGCTCTCCCTCTAGTGTTCAAATGCTGGGTTTATACACTCCCCATGATACAACAATTCTCATAATGTGATTGCTTTCCAGGTTTCCAAACAATAATATTCAAATTCCATTGGCTTCTGGTATCTTGAGCGTTATTCAAACTCTTTGGTTGTATTTGAATTGTTGTCAAAGTAGCAACCAAAACTCAGGATTGTCATTGTTGTCTACAACCATCTGCGACAATTTGTCATGGAACCATTCAAATGTTGTCAGGCCAGTACGAAATTCAATCATTCTTTTTCTATAATTGAAATTTTATGTTTTTTTTCTGGTGGATATTGAGTTTTTTCGACAAGTAGCCAATTGGCCACTCAATTCCATCATCAACTTTCTGTGTCAACACATCTCCGACCCCTATATCCCAAGCATCATACACAATTTTCAAAGGGTTTCAAAATATTTGGTGTAGCTAAATCTGGTGCGGGGTGATTAAACCTGCTTTAAAATTCTCAAATGCCTCCTGGCATTGTTCTGTCCACCACATTCTGTGACCTTCTTTCATAAATCCATCAGTGGTGCCAATACGCTGCTGAAGTTTGCAACAATCTTCCGATAGAATCCACTCAGTTCCAAAAATCGAACACCTCTTTCTTCGAGGATGGTCGTGGAAATTCCTCAAAGCCCTTCGTCTTTGTGTTCCATGGGGTCAACCTTGCATGTCCAATGTAATGTCCTCTGCCTTCGCGAATTCTGTTTTCAAGTTTATTACCAGGTTTGCTTCTTGTAATCGGTCAACATGTTCTGGCAACTGTAACATGTGAGCTTTCAATCACTTGCTGAAGATCACTACATCATACAGATAAGCTGCACAATTTGTTCATCTGGCTCCAACTCTGTTCCTGAGTCTTCAATGTGGCTGGAGCATTATTCATTCACATGACATTCTCTCACATTTTTGTCATATTCGGTATCTTTACCAGGTAGTTTAACTGACTCAGCATTTTTTAATTTGTAAGGGGCCACTAAACCTGGGTTTGAAGGGATTTCCCACCACTGCTGGCAATACTAATTCATCATCCCCACGGGAAATCATTAAAGTTTCAGAGGTTTTATCTGCCACCTGCTTCACTCTACACTGTGCCCTTTTCAGGTGCTGTTTAGCTGACTCACCTACTTCATCCAATCTCTCCCTCACCTCAGATACATAATCCAAGTGTGAGATCTCGGACTTTGGTCCTGTCAATTTATATTTAATTAATTTCAAAGGGCCTCTCACTACATGTACGAATATTAACTCAAAGGAAGGAAAATGAGTAGATTTATTTGGGGCATCTCTAATGGCAAGCAATATAATGGGACACCTTTATTCCAATAATTCGGGTAATTCTAACAGTACGCTGTTAATATTGTCTTCAGCATCTGATGCCAACTTTCCAAGGCTCCCTGGGATTCGGGATTGGACGAACTTGATTCAAACTGCTGTATGCCAAAACTATCCATGACGTCATCAAACAGCTGAGCGGTAAAATGAGACCCTTGGTCTGACTGAATCACACAGCGTAGCCCACAGTGAGTAAAGATAGCTCCCAACTCCTCTGCCTCCCTTTTTGCCTTCACACCCCAAAATGGAATTATCCGTGGAAATCGGGTAGACACGTCCATTATGATCAGCGGATGTTGGTTTCCACTTTTATTTCAGAAAGGGGAGCTCCACAATTAATCATCAACCACATGAAAGGTGTATTCGAATACAGGGTTTGACAACAAAGGTGCTGGTTTATACTGCCTGTGACTTACCTACCATTTGGCATGTATGACATGTACAACAAAACATAACCACATCCTTGTGCATTCCAGACATTAGAAATGCTTCAGCCTGAGTCTTCCGTGCATCAACTCCTTTGGCTTTTTCTTTTGGTTTTCCTTCCTGTTGGAACTTATGACAGTGGCATCTTGTTACATAGAACATAGAACAATACAGCACAGAACAGGCCCTTCGGCCCATGATGTTGTGCCGAACTTCTATCCTAGATTAAGCACCCATCCATGTACCTATCCAAATGCCGCTTAAAGGTCGCCAATGATTCTGACTCTACCACTCCCACGGGCAGCGCATTCCATGCCCCCCACCACTCTCTGGGTAAAAAAACCCACCCCAGACAACTCCCCTATACCTTCCACCCTTCACCTTAAATTTATGTCCCCTTGTAACACTCTGTTGTACCCGGGGAAAAAGTTTCTGACTGTCTACTCTATCTATTCCTCTGATCATCTTATAAACCTCTATCAAGTCACCCCTCATCCTTCGCCGTTCCAACGAGAAAAGGCCAAGAACTCTCAACCTATCCTCGTACGACCTATTCTCCATTCCAGGCAACATCCTGGTAAATCTTCTCTTCACGCTCTCCAAAGCTTCCACACCTTTCCTAAAGTGAGGCGACCAGAACTGCACACAGTACTCCAAATGTGGCCTAACCAAAGTCCTGTACAGCTGCAACATCACTTCACGACTCTTGAATTCAATCCCTCTGCTAATGAACGATAATACACCATAGGCCTTCTTACAAACTCTATCCACCTGAGTGGCAACTTTCAAAGATCTATGTACATAGACCCCAAGATCCCTCTGTTCCTCCACCTGACTAAGAACCCTACCGTTAACCCTGTATTCCGCATTCTTATTTGTTCTTCCAAAATGGACAACCTCACACTTGGCAGGGTTGAATTCCATCTGCCACTCCTCAGCCCAGCTCTGCATCATATCTAAGTCCCTTTGCAAACGACAAATGCCCTCCTCACTGTCCACAACTCCACCTATCTTCGTATCATCTGCAAATTTACTGACCCACCCTTCGACTCCCTCATCCAAGTCATTAATAAAAATTACAAACAGCAGAGGATCCAGAACTGATCCCTGCGGAACTCCACTTGTAACTGGGCTCCAGGCTGAATATTTACCATCTACCACCACTCTCTGACTTCGACCGGTTAGCCAGTTTTCTATCCAATTGGCCAAATTTCCCTCTACCCCATGCCTCCTGACTTTCCGCATAAGCCTACCATGGGGAACCTTATCAAATGCCTTACTAAAATCCATGTACACTACATCCACTGCTCTACCCTCATCCACATGCTTGGTCACCTCCTCGAAGAATTCAGTAAGACTTGTAAGGCAAGACCTACCCTTCACAAATCCGTGCTGGCTGTCCCTAATCAAGCAGTGTCTTTCCAGATACTCATAAATCCTATCCCTCAGTACCCTTTCCATTACTTTGCCTCCCACAGAAGTAAGACTAACTGGCCTGTAATTCCGGGGTTATCCCTATTCCCTTTTTTGAACAGGGGCACAACATTCGCTACTCTCCAATCCCCTGGTACCACCCCCGTTGACAGTGAAGACGAGAAGATCATTGCCAACGGTACTGCAATTTCCTCTCTTGCTTCCCAGTTACTACACAGTCTGGAAAAATCCCTGGGTATTTTTCTTTTAATTCCCCAGTTCCCTAGTCTTACTTTGGCTTCTCCACCACAAGGGCTGCCTCTCCCACCTTGGATCCTGCTAAATCATTCCCATGAACAAACTGTATTCCTGGAACTGACACTCTGTCACTCACTCTCACTGTTACTTCCCCAACCTTGATTTGGCATTCCAACCTGATGTTACACAGGGAATGCTTAATTTCTGTCCCCATTCCACAAATTATCACGCTGTTGAGTAACATGTCAGAAAGAGTGAAAATACTTTCATCTCTTACTATTAGAGGGGGAGGGAAAGTGAGGACTCAGATGCTGGAGATCAGAGTTGAAAAGTGTGGGGCTGGAAAAGCACAGCAGGCCGGCAGCATCCGAGAGGTAGGGGAGTTGACATTTCAGGCATACGTCCTTCATCAGGAAAGTGGGGTTTAAGGGAGAGGGAAAGCGGCTGAGAATTACATTGGAGGGTAGGGGTGGAGCTGGGTGGAAGGGAGCTTGGAAGGCGATCAGTAGATGCAGGTGATGACTGATGGTGAAAGGGCAGAGAGGAGGTGGAGTGGATAGTAGTAGGACACCTGGAACCCTCAAACTATACAGCATCAACGTTGACCTCGCCAATTTCCAAATCTCCTCTCCCCCAGCCTCAACCCAGATCCAACCATTCAACTTAGCACTGCCCTGTTCCTTTCCACTTACCCACTCCACCCTCCCCTCCAACATATCACAATCACTCCCACCTATTTCTTCCTATCGCCCTCCCAGTGTCCCTCCCACCAGCCCAGCTCCTACCCTCCTCTTTATCTTTCAGCCCCCTGTTACCCCCCACCACATTCCTGACAATGGGTTTATGCCTGATGTGTCGATTGTCCTGCTCTTCGAAAGCTGCCTGATCTGTTGTGCCTTTCCGGCCCCTTACTTCTCATTTATTATAGACTGAGCAGCTCTCGTATCTTGGAAAATTATAACTACTTCTCCTCCCCCCACACCCCGTTTTTCCTTAGTAAGGTTATCTACGGAGGCGAATTCTTTATACAGACCAGGCACTGACTCCATACCCAGCCCCTGCTTGGGCTGCGCACTGTCCTGCAGCTCCTCGGCTCCACTTGTGGTCTCCTTTTCCAGGTTCACTAATGCCACTGGCTTAAACTCCTTCATAACAAAATGCCTTCCTTCAATGCCCAGCACCGTGTATCCCAGCTTACTGCAGTGAAAACACCTTTACGCAGTGCCCTTCTTAAACCATCGGCACTGTAATTTTTACGTGTTCCACTGCGTTATTGTAAGAACACCTAAGGCCTTTCACTTCCTTTCAACCCCTTGGACTTGTTTTTTTCACCTGGGCTAACCTATTGCCAGTGTGCTTTTCTCTATGTTTTGTAGTGTAGGATCTCCCCTTCTCCAAATTTTTATTACTCACAGGATGAAAATCCTCCCAGAAGCTAAATTTCATCTCATGTGTCAATGCATACTCACCTGCCATTTCTGCCATTCTTCTCACTTCTTGAACTTTCTGTTCATTCACATGAATTCTTACCATCTCTGGAAGTGAGTCTTTAAACTCCGCCAGCAGAATAATTTCCCTTCGAGCCTCACAGGTCTTATCCATTTTTAAGGCCTGCACCCATTTATAAAAATGACTGTGTTTAATTCTTTCAAACTCAATATAAGTCTGACCTGGTTCTGTCTCTATATTTCTGAACCACTGTCTATATTCTTCTAGTACCAATGCATAAGCACTCGAAATAAGCTGTTTGACATCTACATAATCTCTTGCTCCCTCATGTGACAGCACTGCACAGACTTCTCAAGCTTCACCCACCAGCTTAGTTTGAACTAGCATTACCCACAGGTAAAAAGGGTAGCCATGGGCACACATATGGGCCCCAGCTATGCCTGTCTCTTTGTTGGCTACGTAGGACAGTTGATCTTCCGTAGTTACACCGGCACCACTCCCCATCTCTTCCTCTGCTGCATTGATGACTGCATTGGCACCACCTCGTACTCCCGCGAGGAGGTTGAGCAATTCATCAACTTCACCAACACATTCCAACCTGACCTTAAATTTACCTGGACCATCTCTGACACCTCCCTCCCCTTCCTGGATCTCTCCATCTCCATTAATGATGACCGACTTGACACTGACATTTTAACAAACCCACCGACTCCCACAGCTACCTGGATTACACCTCTTCCCACCCTATCTCTTGCAAAAATGCCATCCCGTATTCCCAATTCCTCCGCCTCCGCCGTATCTGCTCCCAGGAGGACCAGTTCCACCATAGAACACACCAGATGGCCTCCTTCTTTAGAGACCGCTATTTCCCTTCCCATGTGGTTAAAGATGCCCTCCAACGCATCTCGTCCACATCTCACACCTTCGCCCTCAGACCACACCCCTCCAACCGTAACAAGGACAGAATGCCACTGGTGCTCACCTTCCACCCTACCAACCTTCGCATAAACCAAATCATCCGCCGACATTTCCGCCACCTCCAAAATGACCCCACCACCAGGGATATATTTCCCTCCCCACCCCTTTCCGCCTTTCGCAAAGACTGTTCCCTCCGTGACTACGTGGTCAGGTCCATGCCCCCCAACGACCCACCCTCTCATCCTGGCACTTTCCCCTGCCACCGCAGGAACTGTAAAACCTGTGCCCACACCTCCTCCCTCACCTCTATCCAAGGCCCTAAAGGAGCCTTCCACATCCATCAAAGTTTTACCTGCACATCCACTCATATCATTTATTGTATCCATTGCTCCCGATGCGGTCTCCTCCACATTGGGGAGACTGGGCGCCTCCTAGCACAGCGCTTTAGGGAACATCTCCGAGATACCCGCACCAATCAACCACACAGCCCCGTGGCCCAAAATTTCAACTCCCCCTCCCACTCTGCCAAGGACATGGAGGTCCTGGGCCTCCTTCACCACCGCTTCTTCACCACCAGACGCCTGGAGGAAGAACGCCTCGTCTTCTGCCTCGGAACACTTCAATCCCAGGGCATCAATGTGGACTTCAATAGTTTCCTCATTTCCCCTTCCCCCACCTCATCATAGTTTCAAACTTCCAGCTCAGTACTCTCCCCATGACTTGTCCGGACTTGTCCGACCTGCTTATCTTCTTTTCCACCTATGCGCTCCAGTCTCTCCTCCCCCACTCACCCATTGTACTCTATGCTACTCTCTCCCCACCCCACCTTTCTCTAGCTTATCTCTCCAGGCTTCCAGCTCACTGCCTTTATTCCTGATGAAGGGCTTTTGCCCGAAACGTCGATTTCGCTGCTCGTTGGATGCTGCCTTAACTGCTGTGCTCTTCCAGCACCACTGATCCAGAAAATAGCATTACCCACAGGTTCACTGGACATGCCATCTGCCGAGACAATTTTGCAAATGGAATAAAAACGGTTTGGGCATTTTTCTCACCGAAATATGGCAATATATTAACATAATTGTATACATCCCTACATTCTCGCTTCATCTTCACCCTGCTAATTTAACTTTCTTATCTAATTCCAAACATCAGAATTTCAAATTCTCCCTCTCTTCCTATTTCCTCTCTTTCTCTTTCTCTATCTTCTCTCTCTTTCTGTCTCTCTCTTTACCTTCTAACTCCAGTTGTCATATTTGCAATTTAAGTTTCTCGAATTCAACTGCAGTTTCCTGCTTCTCTGATAGACCAAAGTGCTTGACCAACTCCATTATGATGACAGCTTTCCCTTTGTCCCTGTTGAAACCCAATTCTAATCTACATGTTAATTCTAAAAGTATGCCCTTCCTTTGTCTTTCTACACTTGCTTGGCAAATTTGGAAATCACCTTTAAACCTCAGAACCTCTTTAGTAATATTAAAAGCCATTTCTTTTAATTTAACCAACCACAAGGAAACAAAATTAAATGAATTTTGTCACCTGTTTTATTTGAAGATCGAGGTCACTAACTGCCAAGTGATGGAATCTGCTGGGACCTTTTGTACCCCAAATCTGTTCAAATCTGTTCAAATCCCATACGACAAGCCTTCAAACTGTTATGATGTCGATGTTTAACTCCCTGTTAATTAAAACCACACACCCAGAAAAGCTCACCTCACCTGGTAATCTGTCAAAACACGAGTGACAAAGTAGTCCCAAATTCCACTAATAAGAGAAAAATAACAATTTGTAAGTATGCATTTTAACTCGCTGAGCTTGATGGTTTGTTTTCAGATGTTTTCTGGGTCTTGGTTTCTTAAGGTGCATGATGTCATTTCCAGTTTTTTGTTCAAGGCAAGGTAGATAGGATCTAAATTGATGCGTTTGTTGATGGACTTCTGGCTAGAATGTCATGTTCCTAAGAACTTTCGTGCGTGGCTTTGTCCTAAGAAGTGTGCATTGTCACAGTCAACGTGGTGTCCTTCTTTTTCTGTATGAATGGAAACTAGTGATCGTGGGTCATGTCTTTTGGTGGCCAGTTGGTGTTCATATATCCTGCTGGCACGACAACAGGACAGTCTGAAATGGAGAAAAAAAGATTCTAGATACACTGTTTAATCAGTTCAGATAAGTAACACTCTTCATATGTGTACAACGCATTCTGATTAACAGCTGAGACACAGTTAACACAAAAAAATGATGCACATGATGAATAATATTTTTTAAGCATTAAAACATTATTTGATCATCATCTGAAGTGATACCTTCCCTTTCTCTCAACGTTCCCCCTTTTCTGGGATTCCCAACTCTAGTCTCTCATTTTTATCAGAATGTGTGTTAGAAATTCTTGTTTCTGGTTACCAAACTTACTTCAGTTAACCCCCTTTCTACCAGGAATTAAATATGTTGGCCTGTTGGGTACTTTCCAAAACTAGTGTCTGTCATATTATTGGAGAGGAAAGTTATGGCATCAGACCCAATATTTGAACATATTGCTATGTTGTACGTGCACTGTACAAAGGACCACAGCACACAGGAATTGCCAAAACATTGAGAGAAGTACATCTACTTCTTTCGATAATGTAGTTTTCCCATTTTCCACATCTCCATATCTATATCCTCTCTCTCGTTCTCCCTTTGTATCTAGTTAATAAGTCCACCAATCTTCGTGGCCCATCTCACAAAACTCATTCTTTCATTTTATACATAATGCTTTCTTCAAGATGTAATGTGATTATAATTCAGCAATGTAACTACAAAGACAGGCGGGAGGAGCTGGCCGGAGTTAATTGGAAGGGGAGCTGAGCAGGAAAGACCATGGAGCAGCAATAGCAGGAGTTTCTGGGGATAACTCGGAAGATAATACCAGGAATGAAACCCCAAGAAGATGAACCATACTCATGAGAGGACAAGGCAGCCATGAGTGATACGGCATCAAACCAAAAGAGGAAACATACAATGTGGTGAAGATGATTGGGAATGCAGAGAATTCATTGGTTCTGAAACTACATAAGGCTGGTATCACTGATACTACAGAGCTCTTAATCATGGTCAAGGAGAGAAACAGAGGAAACACATTCACTTTAAACACAGAAGATGGCATTTCTCAAGGAAAAAGATTCAGTTGAATCAAATATTTGAACTAAGATCAGTTAAATGCTTTTGCAGAATGTGTCAGATTGGAAGCAAGACCCGGGGAGACAGACCCTCAGCAGAATGAGAGTTGAAAATTGAAGTATTTCCACATCAGAAACTAGGTTAGGTCACTGAGTGCAGGGCTAATGGGTGAATGGGTCTCAGTGAGAATTAGGGAACAGAACGTACAGCATTGCAGATATTGCAGCTGGAAACGGCGTATTTATGTAGTGCTGTAGATCACAGCAGCAGGAGAAGCAGACCTGCATTCAGCCACAACCTGTATCTTTTTGCCAGGATAACACCTCAGTCTGTCATTACCATCAACACCATCTATGGCTCAGTGACGAGTGTGGGTGAACATGTCAGAGTCAGAATCACATGAACTTTAACCTGATGCTAACTCATTAAAGCTACCAGACTTGACCAACAGATCTGAACGAAGCCCTGCAGTCCTGCCACATTCAGTTATAAATGGTGATGGACGATTAAACAAATGACTGGAGGAGAGGGCTCCACAAACATCCCCATCCTAAATAATGGAACAGACCTGCACATCAGTGTAAAAGAGAAGGATGTTTTATCTGCACCATCTTCTGCCAGAAGTGTTGAGTCGATGATACATCTCACCCTCATCATGATCCCCACAGAATCACAGATGCCAGTCTTCAACCAATTCAATTCACTGCACGTGACATGAAGAAACAGCTGAACACAGTACATACGACAAAGGCAATGGGCCCTGACCCCATTCCTGCAATAGGACTGAAGCCTTTTGCTGCACAACAGGTCGTGTTCCTGGGGAAGCTCTTTCATTCCAGCTCCACCTCTAACATCTCCCTGGCAATGTGGAAAATTACTCAGCTGTATCCAGTCCCTTAAGAGGGCAATAATTACAATCTGACCAATTATCACCCTCTCATTCCCATCACGACCGACAAATTGGGTGGGAGTTCTTTTTGACAGAGCTGACAAGCAGCACAGAAATATCCTGCTCAATGTGGTTTTCGACAGGTCCCCATGTGGAGATGGTGCTGTTGTGGAAATGTCACTGGATTACTAATCCAGACCATGATAATGCTCTGGCAGCGGTTGGAAGTTAAAAACAATTAATAAAATATCGAGATCTAAAACCTGGGGTCAGTAACAATGACCATGAAGCCAATATCGATTGTAAACAGAATTTCCTTCTCCAATGTACTTTTAGGAAGTGGATCTCCCGTGATTTCCTGGGCTGGCCTAAAACTGACGCCAAAGACCCTGACATGTGATAAACATTTCAATGGTCTCTGAAACGGCCAAGCAAGGCACTCATTTGTATCAAACTGCTCCGAGGTCTGAAAGAATGAAACCGGACAGAACACCCGGTCCCAGCATCAGTGTCAGAAAAGGGAATGGGAACACAGTCCTTCCTAACATCTGACAGCATGTGACAACATTTACAGAGCTTTCCCACAGACTGCACAGAAACAGCGGGAAAGGAGTAGGTCATACAACACATTGAGCCTCCCCCATTCTATTTCATGGAAAAAATCTCCTCGATGCACTTACCCCGCATGATGTACATATCCGTTAATGTGAGTAACCTTGGGAAGCTATAAAATAGGAAGTGCAGTAGTATGTTTGGTCCACCGTGTTTGCTAACCAATTCAATGTAATGATGGTTGGTCCTTCATTTCCACACCGTACTCCTGCTCTCCCACCATCCCTTCACTGTCTCTAAATCCTTACTTATAATCAGTGTCTTGGTTTCCAGGTGCGAGAGAATTCCCCAGGGTCACCAATGTCTGAATGCAGCCAGTTATTCTCATCTCAATGCAGTGTTACCTGCTTGTACCTAATGCTGAGGCCCCTTGTTTTAGACATCTCAGACAGGGGAATAATAATCTCTGCTTCCAATCGGTCTCACCCTGTCAGAGTTTTGTATATTTTACTGAGATCTCCACTCATTTTCCTAAACACCATTGAATACTGGCCCAGTCGCCCCAAACTCTGTTCCCATAACAAGCCTGTCATCCCAGAGACCAGTCTGGTCATCCTTCACTGCTCTCCCTCAATGTCAGGTTTATCCTTTATTAGGTGAGGAGACCAAAACTGCACATAATGCTGCACAATGTTCGAGATGGGGTCTCACGAAGGCCCTGTACACCTTCAGTAAGACACTCTTACTCCTCCACTCAAATCCTCCTGAAATGAAGGTCAACACACCATTTATCTTCCTCACTGCTTTCTGTTTCTGCAATATTGCTTTCAGCGATTGGTGTACAAGGAGATGCAGATCCTTTTCCGTGTTATAGCTCCCACTTGCTGGTTAGATATACACTGGTCAGCGTGCCAATGCCATTCCGAGTATTGACATCTGGTTACAGAACTCACTGCGCTGCAGGGGCCTCAGAGGTTTATGCAGAAGAAAACAATAAAACGGAACATAAGTCCCTTTGTAGATCAACATGTTTCAACCAATCCTTTTCAAATGGTAGGCTGCCAATTTATCGTTTCCACCAAAGGGCACACTGTCACCTCTATCCACATTGTTCTCCATCTGTCACGTATTTACCCATTCACTCCACTTGTCTTAGTCTTCTTGGTGCTTTTTTACAACCTCCTCACCCACTCACAATCCCAAAAAAAAAACCCAAGAGAAAATCACCTTTTTACAGTGATAGTATACTCACAACTCCACCATCAATAAAATGATCCATCAAAATATTTAGAATATTTCTAAATAGACGTGGTCGTGAGTTGGAAAGATGGTTTCTGAGGATCTTTGGTGAATCATTTCATTGCAGCATGTGGATAGTAAAACACTGCTGCTGCTGCTGCTGCTGAGGGTTGATGACAGAGCATTGTGGGTGAAGGGACAGTCAAACTGGCTGCTTTGTCCTGATAGTATAAAGATTCTTGAGTGTTGTTGGGGCTGCACTCATCCAGGCAAATTGGGAGTCTTCTATCGCACTTCTGACTTAGATGATGGGCAGACTTTTGGAAGTCAGGGTGTGAGTTACTCGCCGCAGTATTCCTAGCTTCTGACCTGCTCTTGCAGTTACTGTGTTTATGTGGCGAGTCCAGTGAGTTTCTGAGCAATGATTACCCACCAGGACTTTGATACTGGGGGATTCAGTGATAGTAACACCATTGAATGCCAAGGGGCAGGTTAGATTGTATTTTATTGGTGATGGTCATGGTCTGGCATTTGTGAGGCCTGAATATTACTTGCCACTTGCCAGCCTGGATACTGGCCAGATCTTGTCGCGTTTGAACATGGACTGCTTCATTATCTGAGGAGCCACAAATGTTGCAGAACATTGTACAATCATTGGCGAACATCCCCACTCCTGACCTTAAAATGGAGGGAAGGTCATTGATGAAGCAGCCCTGAAGATGTTTTCGGCCACTGCTCGAGGGACTCCTACAGACATGGAGCTGAGTTGACTGACCTTTTTCAACCATGACCATCTTCCTACGTGTCAGGTATGATTCTAACCAGCGGGGAGTTTGCCCCGATACCCATTGATTCTAGTGTTGCTAAAGCACCTTGATACCACATTTGGTCGAAGACTGCCTTGTTTTAAAGGGCTGTCACTCTCAAACCATCTCTGGAATTCAGCTCTTTTGTCCATGTTTGAACTAAGGTAATGAGGTCAGGAGCTGAGTGACCGTGGGGGAGCCCAAACTGGGCGTCATTGACCATGGTATTGCTGAGCAAGTGCTGCTTAAAAGCACTGACAACTTCCATCACTTTACTGATGATCGAGAGTAGACTGATGGGGTGGTAATTGGCCGGAATAGATTTGTTCTGCTTTTTATATACAGGAGATACTTGGGGTAATTTTCATGTAATCGGGGAAAGCCATTGTTGTACCTGTATTGAAACAGTTTGGCTGGGAGAGTGGCAAATTATGGAGCACAACCTTTCAGTACTATTGCCAGAATGTTGTCAGGGTATGTATCCTTTGGAGTATCCAGTATCTCCACCCGTTTCTGGATATCGCGTGGACTGAATCGAATTGGTTGATGACTGGTAACTGAATTGCTGAGGACCACTGGAGGGGGCTGAAATGGATCATCAACTCAGCACTTCTGACTGAAGATTGTTGCGAATGCATCAGCCTTATCTTATACACTAAAGTGCTGGGCTCTTCCATCATGGAGGAAGGGGTTATTTGTGGAATCTCTTCCTTTAGTGAATTGTTTAATTGTCCCCAACGTTTCTCGACAAGGCGTGGAAGGACTGCAGAACTTAGATCTGATCCTTTGCTTGTGGGATCACTTAGCTCTGTTTATCAATCACTGCTAATACTATTTGGCGCACAAGTTGTCCTGTGTGGTGGCTTCACCAGGCACCACACTGTCAGGTATGCCCAGTGCTGCTCCTGCCATCCTGCACATCCATTGAACCAATGTTGATTCTCTGGCTTGATGGTAATTGTTGCGAGGGGGATATGCCAGGCCATGAGGTTGTGTGGCTGTACAATTCTGCTGCTATTGCTGACCCACAATACCTTATGGACACCCAGACTTGAGCTGCTAGATCTGTTCGAAGTCTGCCCTATTTAGCACCGTGATAGTACCACCCAAAATGGTGGAGGTTATTCTCAATGTGCAGGTGTGACTTTGTCTCCACAATGACTATGCGGTGGTCACTCTTACCGATACTGTCATGGACAGATACTTCTGCAACTGGCAGATTAGTTAGGCTGTGGTCAGTATGTATTTTCCTCTTGATGGTTCCTTCACCACTTGCCACTCTCACAGTTATATCCTTTAGGACCCGGCCAGCTCGATCAGTCATGCTGTCGCTGAGATACTCTTGGAGGTGGATATTGAAATCCTCCACCCAGAGTACATCTTGCATCCGTGCGACGCTGAGTGCTTCCTCCAAGTATTGTTCAGCATGGAGGAGTACTGACTCATTAGTTGAAAGAGGCTGGTACATGGTAATCAGCAGGAGGTTTCCTTTCCCATGTGTAAATGCCATGAGACTTCATGGAATGCGGAGTCATTGTTGAGGACTCCAAGAGCAATTCCATTCCAACCGTATCCCAATGTGCCGCCACCTCTGCTGTATCCATCCTGCTGATGAGACAGGAGATGTCTGGGGAAGGTGATGGGGAGTATGGGACATAGTCTGAAATGGATCATCCACTTAGTATTTCTGACTGAGGATTGTTATGAATGAATCAGTCTTATCTTATACACTAAAGTGTTGGGCTCTTACATCATGGAGGAAGGGGTTATTTGTGGAATCTCTTCCTCCAGTGAATTGTGTAATTGACCCCAACGTTTCTTGACTAGATGTGGAAGGACTTATACCTTACAGAATCATACCATACAGACAATGTCAGGCTATTGCTTGACGAGTCTGGTTATTTCTATTCATTGTTTCCTGCCAGCTATCCCATTCTAGAAACATGTCCATACATTAGCCCCAATCCACTCAGATTTGATTATGCAAACTGGGCTTGGAGCTGTACCAAAATTTATCTAAAAATCAAAATGTTTAACATATATTGCTTTTCTTTCATTTGTCTCCCATTCTGTATCTCAAACATAATTCCCATTTCATACATCTATGTTAGTGTTGTCTATGACCATTACTTTCAACCCCAATAATTTATCCTAAACAATTTCCTGACTATGTTCTATGTTCCATGTACTCTATCATTTTCCCACACCAGACTTGGTTTTCCTTGTATTGTTAGAAAGTTCTGTGAAGTCAGAACTGAAGTAGTGGCTTCATAGTTCTGCCATTTCCCTGCTCCCCATTCTCCATTCTCTGGTTTAAAACTGTAAGGAAACAGTACATGTTACTCATATGTTTCACATTGACATGATTTATCAAGTTATTACAGTTCACTCTTATAACCCTTGTGAATATACTCTTCAGAAACTCGTCTTTTCTCGCCTTAAACTGCTTAATAACTTCCACATGGTACACTCACAGGAGCATAGACTCTGTGCCAACAGAAGTACAGCACGATCTATATTAGTCCCACTTTCCTACAGCAGGCCCACAGTCTGGAATGTTATGACACTTCCAAGTGCTCGTCCAAGTACGTTTTAATGATTGCGAGGTTATCTGTGATAATTCCCCTCTCAGGAACTAATCCCAGAACACAACATCCTCGAGCTGAAAAAAATGTTTAAATCGTCTCTGAAACTCAAACGTTTCACTTTAAAAGTCTGCTCCTTTGTTCTCGACCCACTGACTAAAAGGAACAGTTGCTGTCTATCCACCCTGTCCGTGTCTCTTGTAATCTTATCCTACTGAATCATGGACCCCTCAGCTTTCTCTGCTCCAAAGTAAACAACCCGAGCTTATCCAGCCTCTCTCCATAGCTGATATGCTCCATCCCAGGGAACATCCTGGTGAATCACCTCTGCACCCTCTCCAGTACAATCACATCCTTCCTGGAATGTGGCTCCCAGAGCTACATACAGTATTCCATTTTGGCTGAACCAAAGCCCTGTATTGCTCTTATAATCTACACCCTGAGTAGGAAACACAACACCCAAGGTCCAATTCTTAACTACTCCATTACCCTGTCCAGTCACATTCAGGGATGTGTGGAGAAGCACACTCTGAGATTCCCAGTGTGCTGCCATTCATTGAGTCCTCCCCTGCCTGGTTCCTTCTCCCAAAGTGCATCACCTCATATTTATCAGGGTTACATTCAATCTGCCATTGATCTGCCCATCTCACAATTCTATTTGCATCTTCCTGTAACTTAAGGCCTTCCTCCTCACTGCTAACCACTCAGCCATTCGTTACGTCAAACATAAACTTACTTGGTACACCAGGGGACACTGCTCTCCAGTCACACAAACAGGCCTTCTCCCACCACCCTCTGTCTCCTGCTACTAGGACAGTTTTCGTTGTAACTTGTCAAGTTTTGCTTCATATTGTGAGATTTTACTTTATTTTTCAGTGCCCCAGGTGGAAATTTGTCAAAGACCTTCCTAAAAAAAAACAATCGACCTCCTCAAACTAATAAAATCAAACCCATGAGATGTGACTTCCTTCTGATAAAGTCATGATGATTATCCCTGATCAAACCTTGCGACTCTGATTGGAGTTCGATTTTCTCCTTCCCTATTTTCTCCAGTAGTTTCCTTAACAGTGATCTAATACTCGCTCGTCTATAGTTCCCTGGTCTACCTCTCCCATCCTTACTGTGAAGTGGAATCGTATTAGCAGTTCTCCAGTTCTCTGGCACCTCCCCTATGGTCAGATTCTAATTAAAATATTCAGTCCGCAATGCAATCAACATGTGTATTGCTGCTTCCTCTGAAATACATGTATGAAGTACATCTGGTCTGCCAGATTTATAAATACTCAATCCAGCTTTCTTTTCAAAGATGATCCCAACACTGATAAGAATGATCTCAGATTTTACTTACACAAGTCCCATGGTCACTTGGTATTTCTGGAAGAATTTCTGGTCATTCTTCCATGAAGGTAGACACCAAAGGAACTGTTTCTTTTCCCTGAGATTTCTCTGTTCTCTGCAATAACTTATCCTGAACACACACCAACTGCACCACATTTGATCTTATTTTTTTTTCATACATTGATAGATGCTTTTTAGCAGTTTTTATGTTTTCTTTCATTTGCACGCTTTTTCTCTTTTTGATTTTCTTCTCAGTTTCTTGGTCATCCTTTGCTGGGTCCTACATTTCTCTGAATCCACTGGCTTACTGCAACACCTGGCATTTTTCTAAGCTGCCTCCTTTCATCTAATAGGTAGGTGAGGGTGGGGTTGAAAGTGATAGTCGGAGAGGAGGGTGGACCACATTGATAGGAAGGAAGGTGGATACATCAGAACATTCAAAAGGGCGGTGCTGACTTGGAAGGTTGGAGTGGGATAAGGTGGGATTAGAGTAAATGGGGAAATCCACTATGATCCCCTGTAGTTGGATGGTCCCAAGGCAGAAGAGGAGGCTTTCCTCCTCCAGGCTTCTGGTGGCTCGGATTTGGCGATGGAGCAGGCCCAGGACCCGCATGTCCTTGGCAGAATGGGAAGGGGAGTTAAAGTGCTCAGCCACAAGGCGATGGAGTTGTTCAATGTGGCTGTCCCAGAGATGTTCTCTGAAATGATCCAAAGTTGACCTCCTGCCTCGCCAATGTAGAGAAGGCCACAGTGGGTTTAATGGATGCAGTAGATGAGGCGTTTTGTCTCCTTTAATCACCTTTCACTTTAAACCCCACCTTCATCTACCTATCGCAATCCCAGCTACCTCCCCCCTGTCACACCCCCTTCCCATTTATCTCTCAGCCCCATTGGCCCATAAGATTCATTCCTGATGAAGGGCTTATGCCCGAAACATAGATTTATCTGCTCTTAGTATGCTGCCTGATTGTGCTTTTCCATCACCACACTCTTCGCCTCTGATCTCCAGCATCTGTAGTCCCCATTTTCTCCTCACACCTTGATGGCTTGCATGACTCAGATTTGTAACGGTTACTTCAAATACAACAAAAACTGTCGTGTACTCAAACAGCATAAAAGAAAACCAATACATTGTGGTCACTGTTCCCAAAATGTCCTTTCCGGCAAAATTTTCAATTAGCTCTTCTGATCACTCAACACCAATTCCTAAATAACCTGATCTCGAGCTCAGTGATCAACATAATGTTCATATAAACCATCTCACACGTGGTCATGAAATCCATTTTTCCCAGCATTAGCATTCAATTGGGTTAACACAGTTTAGACATAATTTAAACATATATCATTACTGCAGTACCCACAAATGTGCATATCTCATTTCCTGTTTTATAACATGTCCAGCATTTGTATTGCAGCTTTCACTTTGATAATAGACAATAGACAATAGGTGCAGGAGTAGTCCATTCAGCCCTTCGAGACTGCACCGCCATTCAATATGATCATGGCTGATCATCCTTAATCAGTATCCGCTCCCTGCCTTATCTCCATGACCCTTGATTCCACTATCTTTGAGAGCTCTATCCAACTCTTTCTTAAATTAATCCAGAGACTGGGCCTCCACTGCCCTCTGGGGCAGAGCATTCCACACAGACACCACTCTCTGGGTGAAGACGTTTCTCCTCATCTCTGTCCTAAATGGTCCACACCGTATTTTTAAGCTGTGTCCTCTGGTTCGGCACTCACCCATCAGCGGAAGTATGTTTCCTGCTGCCAGAGTGTCCAATCCTTTCATAATCTTATACGTCTCAATCATATCCCCTCTCAGTCTTCTAAACTCAAGGGTATACAAGCCCAGTCGCTTAAGTCTTTCAGTGTAAGGTAATCCCGCCATTCCAGGAATTGACCTCGTGAACCAACGCTGCACTCCCTCAATAGCCAGAATGTCTTTCCTCAAATTTGGCGACCAGAACTGCACACAGTACTCCAGGTGTGGTCTCAACAGGGCCCTGTACAGCTGCAGAAGCACCTCTTTGCTTCTATACTCAATTCCTCTTGTTATGAAGGCCAGCATGCTATTAGCCTTCTTCACTACCTGTTGTACCTGCATGCTTGCCTTCATTGACTGGTGTACAAGAACACCCAGATATCTCTGTACTGCCCCTTTACCGAAATTAATTCCATTGAGGTAGTCATCTGCCTTCCTGTTCTTGCCACCAAAGTGGATAACTATACATTTATCCACATTAAATTGCATCTGCCATGCATCTGCCCACTAACCTAACTTGTCCAGGTCACCCTGTAATCTAACATCCTCATCACATTTCACCCTGCCACCCAGCTTTGTATCATCAGCAAATTTGCTATTGTTATTGCTGATACCATCTTCTATATCATTAACATATATAACTCCCATTAATGTTTGCTCCTCCTTGCTGTTTTTGCGCTCCACCTTACTAGATTCTGTGGAATCTGAGCGATGTGGGCTCTGGGGAGATTAATGGCAGAGATCATCTCGCCACATCATTTATGATCTTCGCAAACTTTCATTTCTCCAGATCTCCCGTTATGCTGATGGAGTAGAGAAGGACAATGATCTTCCAACAATGCTCTGTATTCTCCCAGAGAGCTGAGACTGCTCTAACCTGGGTGGGAACATTACAGCAGGCTGGTAAAGTGTTGCAGCTGCTGTACAGGGAGATCACATCTGGAGTAGTGTGTACAGGTTTAGCCTCTTCTATGAAGAAAGGATGTTGTTATATTGGAAGCAGTTCAGAGATGGTTCCCTCAACTGATTCCTGCAATGAAGGTGCTAGATTATAACGAAAAGATGATCAGGTTGACCCAGTAGTCAATTACACAGATAGTGGAGAGAATCCATTCCGTTCTCCAGCCTGTTATACAGGAACACAGGAGGATATTCAGGCCTTCGACCCTGTTACACCAAAACAGGACGAGACCATTCAGTCCCTGGAGCCTGATATGCATTTACAGAAGGAGGCCAATCAGCCCATCGAGC
Organism: Hemiscyllium ocellatum; assembly: GCF_020745735.1. NCBI lineage: Eukaryota > Metazoa > Chordata > Chondrichthyes > Orectolobiformes > Hemiscylliidae > Hemiscyllium > Hemiscyllium ocellatum. The sequence goes on from NC_083412.1 coordinate 284,900, forward strand.
CTATAACAGTAGGCCATGCTGCACCAGTATCCTGTTAAACAACAACAGGATCAGTCCATTCAGCCTCCTCAAGTCTGTAACATAGGAACGGGAAGAGGTCACACAGTGACAGGAGATTGTTACACTGGGATAACAGGAGGTCATTCAGACCCACCGAGCCTATTGCAAGGAAATTGGATAATGATAAAAACTATCTGAGACTTCTTTCATGAGAAATGAAGAGGTAATTTAGACACGTGTCTGTTGTAGTATGTGAACAAGAGAAGAACAATTAATCCCTTGTTCCCATCTCCGGGATACATGAGGAGACCGTTCAGTATTTCCACCTGTTATGAGCAGACCCATCAGCCCCTCAAAATGTTACACAGGAACGGGAAGATTCCATAATCTCCCAATCCTCTAAAGCATCAACTGGAGGAGGTCATTCTGGCCTTGGAGACGACAACGTGGGAACACCAGAAAGACATCAGCTCATCGATTTTGATGATGAGTCCTTTCAGTGACACATGGCTCTTACACAGCAATTGGAGCATATCTCTTCAAGTCTTGTGCCCATTAAACAGGAATTCAAAGAAAATGTAAAGGGTTTCGAAAATGAAGAACTTATCATAATGGTATACATTAGGTACTAAAGTGTGACAATAAACTATTATAAATTATGGCAAATTGTTAGAGTCCATTGTTCAGGACATTTGCAAAGTTAAACCACAATCCATCAGAGTCAACATGGTTTTACGAAGGCTAAACCGTGTCTGAATTGTTTGCTTGAGTTATTTGAAGATGTCACAAACAAAGTGGGTCGTGGGAATCCTGGAGATGGAACATATCTAGTCTTCCTGAAGGCATTGGATGTGTCGCTTCTCCAAAGAGTAAATGGTAAGATCAGACAACATGAGTTTAGGAGTAATCTATTAGCTTGGATGGAGGAATGGTTAACCAACAAAATGGAGTCAGATGGAATAAATGTGTCATTTTCTTTTGGCAAATGCAGTTTGTGGGGTGCCATTGATTTCAGGACTCATGCCTCAACCTTTTGCAATCGATGGTATTACTGCACTCGGTTGGTGGGATAGAAAATACAATGTCACATTTTCAGATGACACTAACATTGGTGGGAAATTACTTCAGAATGATGATGCAAGAGATTTAAAACTATATGGATAGGTTTGGTGAATTTGCCAACATTTGGCAAGGAAAATTAAAGTGAATAAATATGGGGCTATTCAAGTTGGCCAGTATAATAGAAAGACCAATTATTATCTAAATGGAGAGAAAGTTCAAAGTGCTTAGGTGCAGAGGGATCTGGGTGTCTGCTTGCATATCACAGAAAACCTGTCTGCAGATACTGCAAGTAATGAGAAATGCCAGCATAATTTCCGTGTTTATTTATGAAAGGATAGAGTAGAAAGGTAGGGAGTGTTGGTGCAGCTAAGCAAGGCATTAGTGAGGCTGCAACTGGAGTACAGTTTGGGTGTCCTGCAGAATGTGGTATTTCCATTGGAGGCAATTCAGAAAAGCTTCATTAGATTGATTCCATTTTTGAAGTGTTTGTCTAATGAAGAGAAATTGAGCAGTTTAGGCCTATACTCTCCAGTTTATAAGAATGAAAAGAGATCTCATTGAGGTCTGTAAAATGCTAAAAGTAATTGAATGTGTAGAAATGGAGCGGATTTTGTTTTCATTTGGCGCAATCTACAACAAGAGACTAGAGTTTTAGGATGGAAAGATGGCAGGAAAGTGGAACAGAGGCCGTGTTGACATCAGCCTCATCGAGGGGTTGGAGTCCTCACAGATGCACCTTGTTCTTATTCAACTCTTCGACTGTGTTGCCCAGGAATGGGGAAGGACTGGGTATCATACAGAAGCAGGCACTCAGGATAAATCAGTCTCAATCAGTTAGACAGAACGTAACCCGTAGGGTCAAAGAATAACCAGTACTTGGTTCTCAACTATTTACAGTCTATATTAATGATCAGGAGGATGGAACAGTTATACAGATGCTGAGTTTAGTGATGTCGCTGTGGTAAGCAAGAGATTAAAAGATCAAGAGAGGGTGGGGAGTCTGCAAATAGATTCAGAGAGGTAAAGGCAATGGATAATAGTTTGGCAGGTGGAATTTAACATGACATAACATGTCATTTCATTTATAGGAATAACGGAAAGCAATATGTTACTGAAATGGAAAGGGATTACAGGACTTAATGATACTGTGTACTAGGGGGTTCACTCAGACCCGTTTAGACATGGGGGGCTTTGCTCCATCCCTGATCGTCAACTCCCAGACACTCCAAGTGACCCCATTGCTCTCCGTACACATGGACAACTTTGATGTTGATTGGTGGTGGGGATGGTGTTTTGAAACGTGCATCAAGGGGAGGCCTTTATCCAAGATACATTCATTTCTTCCTACGTGGAGACCCAATGACGATGGGAATGGCTGACTGCTTCTGAATGAGGAGGCCGTGACTGCTGCCAGGACAGTGGGTTTCCACCAACATGATGTACTGTGTATGGGTATACTGTAACATTAATAGAGAGAGAGCTCCTTCAGTTCCTCTACCTCTCCCCATTGACATGGGTTCTCTGCAGATGCCATGCACACTATCGGGAATCCCACTATACCACTGGATACACCCAGCAGCTCCCTGCTGTGGGAAAAACAATGTATTTCCCTCATCCACTATATATATCCTCCATCACCGAATGGTGACATTGATGTTGAGATATTGGGAAATGACGGATATGTCACCTAGTTCTGCCTGGAAAGTTATGGATTATAGAAACTGAATGAAACTGTGACCCTAACAGCCACTGGCAGCACCATCCTCCCCCTGGTGTGATGCGGCAGGACGTGTTGAAGGAGATGACACCGCTTTGTGCCCAGCTCCTTGTTTAGTCAGGGTCCCCTCAGTATCTGCTCCTGGTTTAAGTGTAGCCTGGGAAGTTGATCCTGGAATACTTGGAGTGGATACAGCAGATCCCTTTCCCCACACACACTCACTCCGTGGCTTCAGAGCTTCCCCTCTCTGCAGCCTCTGCTTCATGTGTTGATCATATTGCAGGCTCAGATGCTGTAAATACAGTCCCCATGCTCCATCCACAGTTGAGTCACGAAATCCTCAGGTCTCCCTGAATGTCTGAGGCAGCTTACAGCACAACTTCCAGCAAACCATCCCCAGCCACTCCACTAAAGTTTTAATAACAGGGGTCAGTCAGAGACCCCTTGGCTACAAGTGTTGTGGACCAGACCAGATTCCCGCAAAATATTTTAAGAAGGCCGCTTAGACTCAAATCTTTCCTTATTTTGAATAGACGGGAAGCGTGCTTTCTAGATATATTGTGACTGGTCAACCTACTCGACATGAAGCAAAATATAATCTATTCAAATACTTTAGTTAAAATACAATCAAAGAAAAGAAAAATGAGGGATGGCTTATATGTTGGAACACTTAAACAATAGATACCATACCATCTTGGTTTACACCGCTTGGCACAAAGATATATTCAAATGTATTCAGATGCTTACAGCAGTTTTCCAATCCAGGAGGAAACAACATCAACAGAGATCTCAGAGAGAAAAGCAGCTGGGGATCATGTATTGAAACTTCCAACCCTTCTGGGATCCCCAGCAGCTTCTTAATGCTGCAGCTAAAAACAAAACGAGAAAACCTGATCTGGGAGAGCTGGCCACTGCCCTTCCATTGTTACCACCGTTTTAATGAAACCTAAAGGCTTTCTCAGTTAGTTACTTAAACTGTTTTCAGACAGCAGTTCCACACCTCTGTCTTTAAAACTTCTCTTCAAAAAAATAACCCAAGAGAAAATCACCTTTTTACAGTGATAGTATGCTCACAACTCCACCATCAATAAAATGATCCATCAATCTACAGAAATGGATTAATTTTAGACCTCCTAACCTTCCTCTATTAGCAGACTGAAATGCATATATATTACGTTGACTCTGAGCATACAAATGTTCACAACTAGATTCGATTTCATTCATTTTACTCCTGCCACAGAGTGCCATTGTCTTTCTTCATCCAAGTCTCCACAACGTGTCAAAACTTAGGTTTTCTCGCCTTGTCACCTGTATAATTTCACATTGAATGGCAGCAATAATTAGCTCAATCGAAACAGATTGGTATCATTCTCCCCAAACCTCTCCAAAAACATTAAGGGATTACGATCAGTGATAAAAAAAAATTGTCTCAGATATGTTATTCACAATTTAAATGCTGAAATGATGTAACGCCAACATCAAGCTCAAGGCCTCCTTCCCCATTATGGAATAAATCTGTTGATGTTTCCACTGGACGCTTCAACCACACGTTACATAATGGAGCACTTCTCATCTCTCCAATACTCCCTCTGAATGACATAGCTCCTTATGTCTCAGCATTAAAGAATTACATGCTTCTGTGCCTCTCAATGCTGTAACCTCTTTACCGGCTTCTCCTGTCCTATGCCAGTAAACCTTACTCTCACAGGAATATGTTTTAAGAAGATCTTGCACATTCTTCTCAATCCCTCACAGAAACCAAACGTTGATTTCTGAACTAAATCATTATCAGCTGCCATTTCAGCTTCTAACCTTGGCCCTCTTCCACACGAGTTCTCACAGCTGCAGGAAGTGAATTGTTGAGCTTCTCCAAAATAAGAATCTCTGTAAGAGTGTCATAGGTTTGACAGTTTTTAATACCCTTACCCACCTTTCAAAATTATTATTTTTGATTCTTTCAAAGTCAATGCGCTTTAACCAGGGATGCTATTTTAGATTCCTGAAACGCTATCTGTTTGCTTCTGGCACGAGCTCACATGCACTTCCGATGGCTTTCTACATCTCCTCATCCTCCTCAGATACCTCCTCCGATAGGGATGCAAATACCGACCAGATTTGTTTGGATCAACTAAATCCACATGTTCACTGGGCCCTGCATTTGTTTAGCCACTTTCTCAAATGAAATTAAAAAGGCTTCCCCGTCCTTCTCATCAAATTTAGATAATGTCTGAATGTATCTAAACAGATCCCCATCAGGCCTTTGGCTACTATAGGGTTGCTCATCCTCACTAACCTCCTCGTCCAGCCTACAGTCTACCTTCATCACCGCCTTCTATGTCCACATTCCTCTCTAATTGCTAACTTTTGAAGTTGAAACTCTCTGCTTTTCTTCTCCTTTTCTCTTTCTCTTCTTCACTTCCTTTTCTTTTATTTCTACTTTTCACCATAATTCAAACTGTTTCAATTCTTTCTCATGTTCACAGTGCCTCATTTGAAATTGAATTCGAGCCATTTCTAAAGAGTCTGTTGACAGATCCTCCAAATGTAATTGTCGAGCTATAGCTGTAATTATCTCTCATTTCCTCACAGACAAACACAACCCCAACTCCAGCTTGTCTGTCAATTCCTACAGCTTTGCCTTCATTACCTTTTGTCAAACTTTACTTCTTCCACACACAGAAAACTCTTAGTGACTGAAAGAATCTTAATACTCAAAACACTGTTTAAACCAACCGAATTCACCATCTGGAACAAAAGACACTGACAGCTACCATACACGACCTTTGAACCCAATAGCCTCCTGGTGCGTACTCTCCAGTGTCTGCATGAGCTTATTCGGGATGCTCTGGTTTCCCCTCACAATCCAAAGGTGTGCATGTTAGGTGAATTGGCCATGCTTAGTTGTTCATAGTTTTCAGGGATGTGTGGGTTAGGTGCCTTAGTCGGGGTAAATGTGTCATAATAGGGTAGAGGAATGGGCCTGGGTAGGTTACTCCTCGGAGGGTCGGGTGTAGATGTGTTGGGTCAAATAACCTGCTTGCACGCTGTAGGGATTGTAATTCTAAACCCAATTACCGATTTAGAACCAGCCAAGAGACCCCAGTTTGCTATAGACCAACCAGACTGTCTCAAACTATTTTAAGAAGGTAGCTTGGATGCCAACTTTTCCTTAATAACAAGATAGATGGGAATTGGATGTCCCAGATGTGATTCCACTCATCAAACCACTCACCATTATGCAAAACACTATATTTAAACATTCTAATGAAAATCCATACAAAATGAAGAGGAATTTAGAATAACTTAACAAATGGAAACCTTAACTCAATGATGGACACAGACCCTGCTACAAATGAACTGTTCTAATATACTAACATCACCTAAACACACCCCTTGGCAAAAATGAGCATACAGTTCTCCAGTCCAGGAGGAAACAGCATCAAGTGAGGTTTCAGAGAGAATAGCAGCTAGGGATAATTTATGAAAACTTCCAACCCTTCTGGGACCCAAGCACCTGGTATCTGTTACATCTGCAAGGAAAAAAAAAACTATTTCTTGCATACAGTTCTCCAGTCCAGGAGGAAGCAGTATCAAGTGAGGTTTCAGAGAGAATAGCAGCTAGGGATAATTTATTAAAACTTCCAACCCTTCTGGGACCCAAACACCTGGTAACTATTACAACTGCAAGGAAAAAAAACAATAAAGCCTGGTCTGTGCCAGCTGGCCATTGTTACTACTTTGGCTTTTAAGACTCTTACTAAAAAAAGGAAAAAATAACCTTTTCTTTAAAAAAAAGTGACAGCATTGATACATAATTTAAATGACTGTTCCTTTATTCAAGGGGCTTCCTCGTGTTACTGACAGCAAGATCACCTGAGAGGGACAAACACAGGCACAGACCAAGTTACAAGGATGTGTCTCATAACGTCTGAAACACGCCTGTCCATGGACCATCACATGGGACATACCGGGAAGTGAACAACAGCCTGACACCCACTATTTCACTGTTTCTGAGCTACACAATGCCAGCAATCGATATACTACAGAGCCAAAACCCGAGGCCAGGGAAAGATACAGAGGGACAGAGAGACTCACATTAAAGACAGAAACAGACAGTTAATTAATTGAAAAGATGTTGTGAAAATATGGGGTAAAAGACATGGCAGTGGGACTAACTGGAGCAGTGAGATCTTCGAAAGCAAAATTACAAGAATGAGATCATTGAATAAAGGCATTGTCAGATCAGCGGAAATAGTTTGTTACAACAAATTCTGAATCTGCTTCACAGAACACCACAAGCAAGATAAACTGGGACGAGATGACAGCCCCGTATGGAGGGCTGTGCAGACCATGCTAGTGTGTTGCTCAGTAAACTGCACTATCTGCACAGCATGGAGAGTATTGCAAACTTTACGATCATATGCTAACTATACTCGCAACAGATTGCTGCCTTCAATGGGAAGATTTGCTGTGTGTATGTGTTCATCAGAAACTGAGGGACAGTGCGTGTGTGTGCGGTATTGGCGTGGTTGAATGTGAAACTCATTGTTTGAGAAGGAACGCGCATGGAAGAAATTATTTTAAATAGGAACAAATGGCAGGCTTTTTGTTAATCAACAGAGAGAGAACGAGAGAAGTTTCATGGACAGATGAGAATGTTACAATAAAGTCATCGCCAGACACAATAGCAATATACATCGGCGTGCACATGAATGGCAAATGGATGGGAGTTTGGTGTGAGTTCGAATCAGATTTGCTTAAACAGGTTTGAAGCCGGGAGCGTCAGCAGCAGATTATTGGCTTCCTTAACACGGTATTTCATAGCTCAAGGTTCAAACAGCAGATGGAATGCACTAATGAGATATATTCTGGGGTAGTGAGTTTTTCAAGTTAGAAATGGTCAGGGTATGGTGTCAGGAATCAGCTCATTGTCAAAGGGATCCCGCACAGTTGTGACTTTTCTGCTTCAGCTGCAGATATTAGCCAGGGATGGGATGGAAGTGGAGTTTGTAACCAGAACAGTGGAGAATGACCTCCATGCTGTTAATATTTAAATACCAAAGGCAATGATACAATAAATTGTAGTTCTCCGCTGAAACTGAGTAGATCAACATAGAGACCCATGAGTAACTCTGCCAGAGCAGAGAGGGAGACAGGAATTGAACACATTACTTGATGTAGTTAGTAGTGGTCTGAAGAGTGAATATCTGGATTGAGAGTTTCAACAGGAAAATAGTGACAAGAAGTGTAGACTATATGAAGGAACAGTAATACAGTCATAACCGGTTTATAGAAAAGCAAATCTTGACAGTGACACTTACCAGGAACACCAACGATAGCCAGGAAAGGATAATAAAAATATTGAATAATGAGAAGAGCATAATAAATCCGCGATGATAATGACCACCAATAAAATACAGAAAGATACCGAACATAATCGGATAAGCTCCTGTCTATTTTTGGAACTTGCCAGTCTAATGTTCCCAGATTCGGATACATTTTTGGAACATTCCAATCTAATGTTCTCAGATTCGGATCTCTCCGCCCCGCTCTCTAAATCTGCCGATCCCTGTCAGTGCTGTCGGTGATGCTTCCGCTCATGTTATGGGATAACCCATTGAACGGCGCCCATTTATCATTAAAAGATGGAAATCCTCCACTGGGCTAATTAGAATCCATGGAGATTGGCATTAATCACAGTCACTGTACAAACACTGGGAAACTGAGCAAAGGCTATGACAACGGATGAATGGTCACAGCACAACAATCAACAGACAGGAGTGTTCCCTTCCAGTTGGGGAACACTTCAGTGGTCCAGGACATTAAACCTCGGACCTTCTGGTGACCATCCTTCAAGGTGGACTTTGGGACAGGCAGCAGTGAACAGTGGCTGAGCAGAGGCTGATAACTAATTTCGGGACCCAAAGGGAGGGCCTCAACCGGGACATTGGGTTCACGTACATTACAGGTATACAGGTATACACACACACACACACGCACACACACTCACACACACTCCTATACACACACATGCATACGGACACACATGTACACAGACACGCACACAGACACTCACACACACCCTTACAGACACCCACACTCAGACAGGCATCCGATCAGAGATTTAGACCTCTTTGCACTCATGCACACACATATACACTCTCTCTCACTGATACTCAACCCCTCCCCACCCCAGCCACGCACACACACTCCCACACTCACACATGCACCCCCTCACAGACCTAAGAACCTCTACATCACTCACACACATATACACTCTCTCTCAAACTCACAACCCCCAAACCAGACAAACACACGCACAATCAGACAAAGACCCACATGCACACATATATTTTGTGGGGTGAATTTGTACTTGCAGACTAACATTGTACTTTGCTCAAAAACTACATGAATTCATGTAAACCTCTGAGGTCAAAAACTGCATGAATTCATGTAAAACTCTGTTATCTCACTTTTCAGATTAGAATCAATCTAAACATCATGGTATAGACAGAGAACACAGGAGGCGAACATCTTCAACATATTGTCTAGCTACCACTCATTGTTGCAGCTAACCTGAGAATGCAACTTTAAAAGAAAAAGGTTTTGTGATTTACACATGAAAGAAATGAAACTACCATGGTATTCAAACAGATGAAAGACTGAACAGACAATCAAGGTATTTTTCAATGTATAATTTCAGTTACATCACACTGTAAATTTTTGCTATAGATTCTGTGCCTTAGAAGTGTGTCCTCCACTATCACCTGATGAAGGAGCGACGCTCCGAAAGCTAATTTGCTTCCAATTAAACCTGTTGGACTATAACCTGGTGCTGTGTGATTTTTAACTTTGTACACCCCAGTCCAACACTGGCATCTCCAATTCATGACCTAACAAACAGGCTCAGTTAACCAGTTCCACACATCACTTTTCATATCACTATAAAGCAGAATATTTATTGGGATTGGATAGAATGGATGAAGGTTGCTGAGGGATGGACCAAAAATCTTTAAACCTTTTAAATCTTTTTTTAACTTGTATATGAAAGTATTAACAGGGCACTGCAGGGGTCTATCTATGTTCCACTCTGTTTATGAAAGGAGGCAATTATAAAATAACAGATCGGTTGCATAAAAAAAAAACTCGGGTGGGTAAGTTTCTGGATACCTCAATACAAAGTGCGGTACTTATTGACCAGTGTGAGGCTACTCCGGGTTTTAATGCCCTGTTATCAAATCCCTTCATACCCGTGAGACAGAGCACTGAGACTGCTTCTCTGGAATAGGCCAAAACAATTCTGTCCCTATGGGCCTCTTACAGTGGGATAGGAGAAGGCCATTCAGCCCATATTAGCCTGTTGCTACTTGAAAAGGTGGAACTCTGGAATATTGGCACATTTTGCCAACAGAATCATTCAGAACGAAGACATGTGTCGCTGCAGCTGTATGAGGTGTTACTGAGAGGGCACCTGGAGTACATTGTGTTGTTTGTGTTTCTGTAACTGAGAAGGGATGGACCTACATCAGATGCAGTTAATGGTTGCTCGTAATCCACGGGTTGCTGTGTCATTTAATGTCTTGGGTCTGTTACACAGGGACAGGAGGAGGCCATTCAGCCTCTCAAGCCTGCTCTAGAGGGGAAGGAAGTGTTTATTTAACTTTCCAGTCTGATACACATAAATATTACTTTTAAATTAGTTTTGGAACAGGAAAGACCTGATGAAAACATTAAAGTTCGAACTTTGAACAAGGCCAATTTTGAAAGTGTTATGGAGCCCTGTGAAAGGCTGATTGGAATACCCTATTCACAGGTAAAGGGATGTAAGGCTATCAAAACTTGGTTTCAGAGAGTCCAGAGCCAACGTGATCCCATTAGTGAGATGGGCAAGGCTGGTGGGCGCAGGGAGTGCTAGATGGCTAGATATATTGATGCTCTGATCAAGGTAAGGAAGGAGGCATATGTCAGGTAAACAGAGCTGAGATCAAGTGAATCCCGAGAGGTGTATAACGGCAGCAAGTGTACAGTCAATGGGGAAATCGGGCCAGAAAAATGTGGACAAGTGACGGCTTTAGAAATAGGGTTAATGAGGTATTGAGGAAATTCTACAAATCCTTTTATGGGAAAAGATTAACTAGGGAGAGAATAGGGCACTTTAAAGGTCAGTAAGGCTACCTATGTGTGGAACCACATATACGTGGTTGGAGGGATACGAAACATGTATTTCTCCTCAGAGTTTAATGTGGAGGAGGTTACAAGAACGAGAGAATGAAGAAATATATAATGATAACTTGAAAAGTGTCTATATTACAAGGAGGTGTTGGACATTTTAAAACACGTGAAGGTGGACAAATCCCTGTGACCTGAGCAGTTGTTTCCCAGATATTTATGGGAAGCTAGCAAATCGATTGCTCAGCATTTTGCTGATATATTTGTAACATTGATTTCCACAGGTGAGGTGTCAAAAGACTGGAGGGCTGCTAACATAGTGTCATTATTTAAGAAAGTAAGGAAAAAAACAGGTAACTATAGATCGATGAGCATGACGTTAATGGTGATTAAATTGTTGGAGGGGATTTCGAGGAAAAGGATCAATATGCATTTGAAAAGACAAGGACGGAAGAGGGCTTTGTACTTTGGAGATCATGTCTCACTGACTCGGTGGAATTTTTTGAGGAAGTGATGAAGATGGTTGATGAAGGCAGGACAGTGGATGTTGTCTTCATGGAATTCAGTAAGAAAACCAAAATGTTCTACATGGTAGACTGGTTAGCAAGGTCAGACTGCCTGGGATCCAGGGAGAGCTCACCACTTAGATCCAACATTTTCTGAATATTGGAGATAGGGCGTGACAGTGGACATCTGTTCATTAAACTTGGAGACCTGTGACCAGTGGGACATGGAGACCTGTGACCAGTGGGACACGGAGACCTGTGACCAGTGGTGTGCCGCAAAGATCAACAGTGAGTTCACTGCCTCTTGTCACTTATATAAATCATTTTCATTTGAGTATATGAAGTATGATCAGTAAGTTTGTAGATAGTACCAAATTTGGTGGTGTAGTCGTCAATGGAGAATGATTTCTCAAACTATAATGGGACTTTGCTGAGGTGAACCGAGGAGTGGCAGATGGAGTTTATTTTAGTTAAATGAAAGATGTTGCATTTTGGCAAGACAAATCAAGGCAAGACATGTAGGTAGGGTCCTGTCGAAATCTGCCAATCAAGGAGAACTCCATCGAAATTATCGAATCCCTCCAGTGAGGAAACGGCCTATTCAACCCATCGAGGCCACACCGAACCTGGACAAACCCCTACCCTAAACCTCTGAGCCTGCATTTCCCATGGCTAATCCACCTTGCCTACACATCCCTGGGTACTTTACGCAATTTAGCATAGCCAATCTACCCTTATCTGTATATCTTTATACTGTCAGAGGAAAACATAACATCCGGAGGAAACTCATGCAGACATGGGGAGAATGTGCAAACACCACACAGGCTGTCATTCAAGGATGGAGTTAAACCCAGATCGCTGTGCTCTGAGGTAGCAATGCTAGCCACTGAGCTACTGTGTCACCTTGTGGTGCAGGTTCTCCGTTCCTTGAAAGTGCCGTCGCCGGTAGATAGTGTAGTGAAGAAGGCAATTCGTGATCTTTCCTTTGCTGGTGCGTGCTTTGACTCTAAACATTTTCAAGACATGTTGCCCCTGACCAGGACATTGGTTTGGCCACTTTTGTAATACTGCCTTTAATTCTGGTCTCCCTGCTGTCGGAAAGATGTTGTCAAACTTGAAAGGGTGCAGAAGAGATTTAAAAGAATGTTGTAGGTGTTGGAGGGTTAGAGTTACAGGGAGAGTTTGAATAGGCTGGGACTATTTTCAAGTGTTGAGGCTGAGGGGTGACGTTAAAGAAGTATATAAAATCATGAGGGGCATAGATAAGGTAAACAGTCAACATCTTTTACCCAGGATAGGTGAGTCCAAAATTAGAAGACAAAGGTTTAAGATGAGAGAGGAAAGATTTAAAAAGGGAGATGAGGGACAACATTTTCACACAGAGACTGCTGCGTGTATGGATCGATCAGCCAAAAGAGGTGGTGGAGGCAGGTACAGTTACACCATCTAAAAGGCATTTGGATGGATACATGCATGGGAAGTGTTTAGAGGGAGATGGGCCAAGTGCTGGCAAGGGGGACGAGATTTATTTAAGATATTTGGTTGATATGGATGATCAGGCCAAAAGGTTTTTTTCCGTGCTGTACATCTCTGAGACTCTATTGTCTCTTGAATGTATAACACAGGAACAGAAGGAGGCCATTCTGCTTCTGAATTCTGTCAGTCAGCTTGTTTGCTCAATTACTGAGAGTCAAATACAAAAATACATCATTCAGAATTTGAAGATGTTTTACAGAAACAGGAAGAAGGCTTTTCGTCTTTGTAAGGAATGTGAAGAGTTCATTAAGACCTTCAACTCCAATGCAACACCCTGGAGCAGCAGGTGAGCACAGAGCTATTGGAGACTGTTACTCAGTAGCAGGAGGGGGACATCTACTATCACAAACCTTGGATTAGGAGGCAGTCACTCACCTGCTCGAGACTGGGACACAGGAACAGGATGCAGTCATTCAACTGCTTGAGGCTGGGACACAGGGACAGGAGGGAGTCACTCAGAGCTCGAAACTGGGGCACAGTGAAATCTGGAGATTAGTGAGGCCCCAGCATACTGTTATGCAAGAACAGCAGGAGGTGACTCACTCCCCACTCCACGCTGCTTGGAACAAACAGAAATATATGAATAAGTTGCATTGGTGGTCCATTCAATCCTGCCCCACCATTCACAAAGACCACGTCTGATCTGATTGTGATTCCCTCATTCCATTATACTGAGACTGCCCTCTCTGCAGCCTCTGCTCCATTTGTTGGTCATTTTGCAGACTCAGATGCTGTAACAACACTCACCATCACTCATTCAGAAGGATGGGTCTAACAGGATGAGTCAGGATTTGAAGGGTCCAATCACAAGAACGAAAACACAAAATAAAGGTATTGTCAGATGTTTCGTACTCTCACATTCGCAATCGAACTCACATTACATATTCAGGATGGAGCACTGTGTAGATCCGGCTAACGTACAGCTGTATGCAACCCAGCAATGTCCAGAGTGAAACTCTGTGCAGCCCACACCAATACTTGATCTATAATCATGGGCCAAATGTTCAGTGTGGGGAGCTGTGCAGTCCGCACTGGTTCATTCATATATAGCCCCAGGCTGTTGCATTGTTCAGTAATACTGCGTTAGATCACTGCCCAGTTTGGGGGAAAATGTAACCAATGCTGGAAGTGACAGGATATGCAGTTCCCATCCATTTACAGCTCCATATCTCCACTGTACCTAGACAAGGAGTGCTGCGAATGTGAAAATCATTGCGAGGAAGAGATGTAAATGGAAACAATTTAAATACCAATAGTTCTGATAAAGGCGCATATCACTCTAGTATTTAATGATGAAATAACTGAAATAATATCCAATTTGTGAACTGGGCAAAGAAGTAAGAGGGGGATGGTGATGTTATAGTGGTTGCACTATAAGGCTCTAAATAATCAATGGGAATTAGAGGAACAAATATGCAGGGAGACTGGCGGGACTTGCAGGAGCAATAGGGTTGTCATAATAGTTGATTTTAATTTTTCTAACATAGACTGGGACTTCCAGATGGTTAAGAACTTAGATAGAACGTAATTTGTTAAGTGTGTTCAGCATAGTTTCCTGAACTATAAGCAATATATAGAGGGTCCAACTGGGGAAGGGGCAATCTAAACCTACTGTTGGGAAATAGGGGTAGGATAGGTGACGGAGGTAAAGTGGGGGAGAATTTTGGGAAAAGTGACTAGAACTGTATTAATTTTAAAATAGTTATGGTTGGGACAAAATTATTCCACGGATTCAAGTTCTAAGTTGGGGCAAGGCGTATGTTGTTGGAATTAGACAAGGGGTTGCAGGGGATGATTGGAGCAGTTTGTTTCCAGGTAAAATGATCCCGGGCAATAGGGCAGGTTTCAAAAGTGAGATAGTTCGAGTTCAAGGTCTACATGTTCCTGTGAGGGTGAAGGGAAAGTGAGACTGGATGACAAGAGATATTGAGTCTCTGACCAGCAAAAAAAGAAGGCGTGGCTCAGGTACACGTAGCTGGGACCAAGGGAATCCCGAGAGGTACACAGGGGATACAGGAGTTTACTGAAGAAAGAAATCAGCAAGGTGAAAAGGAGGTATGAGATAGCCTTGGCTGAGCAGATTGGTGTGAATCCAAATTCAGTACAGTAAAGAAAAAGAACAATCAGAGAGAGAGAGTGGGACGTCTTACAATCCAAAATGGGCATGCTTGTGTAAAACCTCAAGAGATGGTTGAGTTCCTCAATTCCCCGTCTGTGTTTATCATGAAGAAAGGCATGAGGACCTGTGACCTTTGGAACGCTAATTGACATATATTGGTACAGTCCATATCACTAATGGTACTAATGGACATATTAGAATGCTTAAAGTCAGATAAATCTCTTGGTCCTGACCAGACACATGCAAGAGGCGAGAGAAGACACTTCAGGGGCCAAGGACCTGGAAGGCTGGGCCGTAACAAATATGCCCTTATTCAAGAAGTGCTGCAAATAAATGCCTGGGAAATATAGACCAGTAAGCTTCACATCTGTTTTCGATAAACTGCTTGAGAAGGTTCTGAGAGAAAAGATATGCATGCATTTGGAAAGACAGAGTTTGACTTGGAGCAGTCAGCATAGCTTTGTGCGTGGCAGATCATGCCTTTCACATTTTGTTAGAGATTTTGAGGAAGTGACCAGAAAGGTTGACAAGGGCAGGGTGGTGGACATAGTCTATATGGATTTCAGTAAGGACTTTGATAAGGTTCCACGTGGTAGGCCGCTCTGGAAGGTTAGATCTCATGGACTCCAATGTAAACTGGAAAATTGGCGACGCAATTGGTTTGACGTTATGGAGAAAATGACGATGGTGGAGGTATGCTTGTCGGACTGGAGGCCTGTGACTAATGGAGTGCCTCAGGGGTCGGTTATGGGCCCATTGCTGTTTGTTATCTATATCAATGGTTTGGAGCAGAGTGCACAGCGCAAGGTTAGTCAGTTTGCAGATGACTCTAAATTAGGAGGCATCATTTACAGTGAGGAACATTATCAGAAATTGCAGCAGTACATTGGTCAGCTGAGGAAGTGGGCTGAGAAATAGCAAATGGTGTTTAATGTGAAGAAGTGTGACTTCTTGCATTTTGGAAAGTTAAATCCAGGTAGGAGTTCAATGATAAATGAGAGGGTCTTAATGAGTGTAGTGGAACAAAAGGACGTTGGAGATCAGGTGCACAGTTATCTGAAATTTGAGTCACAGATACACAGGACAGTGAAGAAGGCTGTTGGCACACTGGCCTTCATCAGGGCATTGAGTATATACGTTGGGACGTTACGTTCCTGTTGTACAGGATGTTGGTAAGGCTGCAGTTGGAGTATTGTGTTCAGTTTTGTTCACCTTGTTCTAGAAAGGAAGTCGATGAAATTTACAAAGATGTTTCCTGGACTAAAGGCTCTCAGTTATAGGCAGAGGTTGGACAGGTTAGAACTTATTTCCTTACAGCGTAGGAAACTGAGAGGGTTCTTATAGAAGTTTAACTCTTATAAAATCATGACAGGCGTGCATGGGGTGAATACTTCAAATTTTTTCCCAAGGTTGGGGAATCGAGGATGAGAGGGCATCCATTAATAGTTGGAAAGGAAAAAAAATCTAAAAAGGAACCTGAGGGGCAATGTTTTTACACAGAGTGTGGTACGCATATGGACTGAGCTGCCAGTGGAAGTGGTAAAGGTGGGTACAATAACAACATTGAAAAGGCATTTGGACAAATACACAGATAGGAAAGGATTAGAGGGATACAGAGCAAGGGCAGGGAAATGGGGTGAGTGTGGATACAGAGCAAGGGCAGGGAAATGGTGTGAGTGTGGATACAGAGCAAGGGCAGGGAAATGGGGTGAGTGTGGATACAGAGCAAGGGCAGGGAAATGGGGTGAGTGTGGATACAGAGCAAGTGCAGGGAAATGGGGTGAGTGTGGATACAGAGCAAGGACAGGGAAATGGGGTGAGTGTGGATACAGAGCAAGGGCAGGGAAATGGGGTGAGTGTGGATGGACCCTTTGGTTGGCATGGACCAGCTGGGCTAAATGATCAGCCATACTGGCATTCTCGCGCAGTATGACTGTAAGTGAGTGTGTTTTGGAGTGGAGACAGAGTGGGGGAGACTGAGAAAAGATGTCATGGAAGGATATGTTCACAGGTGTCAGAATGCTGAAATGAAGACATTTCGATAGCATCATGCAACACGGGTCGGTATTATGAAGAATTAGGAGTGAAGGGGATATTGCTGTGAGTTCAGGCGATGGAGAGTTTTGGATGAGCATTTGTTCTCCAGCTTTGTAACTGGGAGTGAGGACAGCAGAGTCTTCGCCTCACTGGGCTGCATCTAACAAAAAACTGTCTCAGTGACAATTTCATTGAGTGTGACAGAAGGGTAGTATGCACGAGGCCGAGCTAGTTTCCTGGTGCTATCTTACCAAATTCATCCCATTAACTACCCATCCCACTCCATGGTGTCCCTCTCATACAATGCCAGCCCGGTTCTCCCACCCATCATGACTGGATGTACTAACAGTCGCCTGGATGCCCCTGGATATTCTGTGATTCCCGGCAATGATGTCATCTCTAAAAGGCCAATGGTCACACGGTTGACCTTTCTCAGTTTGGAGTTGCCCTGCACAGTTTACCCCGAGCATGGCAGATAAGGGGAAATTACACCACAGTTTGTTGACAGCAGCACGAAGGTCCTGGTGGATGGGCTAGTACAGAGGGGGACCATTCTCTTCCCAGAGGGAGCCACACCACAAGGCCCACTGAGCATGGTCTGAGCTCCCCACCCAGCTCAGCACAGTATCTGTGGTCTGAAGAAATGCCCAGCAATACAGAACAAGCAGCAATAACCTTCCCCGCTCTGTCAGGATAAGGGTCACTGTATTCTCTCTGCTCCCTCACACTCACTGCAAATCTTTTATAGCACCTTCCCCCGAAACAAGGATCATGGTCCACCACTCTCACTACTGCATGCATCATCTTCCCTCTCTTTCTCTCTTGCATTTCTTATACCCCCCACATAGTTATAGAATATTCTGGAGAAAGCCAATTATGGAATGTTCCAGATAATGTTCCAACTTATTCCCAGTTTCAGGAAAACGGCTGTGCCCCAGTGCGTAACACGTAAGAGGATGGAGTAGAGATGTACGTTTTTTCAAATCACACACAATTAAAATCCATCATGAGGCCGTTGGCAAATATGCTCCAACATTCATTACGGTCGGTGGTTATCTGATGGTTTTCTCAGCTCCATGTCTCAGGAGCTTTCATTCATTCAACCGTCAGCTTCCTGTTACCGAGCAGACGATTCTCAGAAGTTTTTTTTTACCCCGGATTTCTTCCAGCATGCGTTCAGAAGGCATTTCACATGGGGATGGAATCTCTGAACAATATATTTCATCTGCTTTATAAATTCATGCAGCAGTCAGCATGCTTTCCACAGACCAATCAAAAACATGCACTTATTTTATGGTTATCGATACCCAGTCACAATTAGGCATTCTAGTGATTTCACTTGGCTCACCTTATTGTATTCAGCCAAAGACACCTTCCAAACACTTGTCTCAATATAAAATACAATTTCTAGCAGAGAACGTTTTGATCCTCAGCCGTTATCATTACCGTTACATTAAATATACATTTTACGTTGTCATGGAAGTTTCTCTTGCCCTTTGTCTGTGACTGATTCTGTGTGTAACAGTTACACAGTCTCCCACTCAATTGGCTGGATGGTTGGTTTGTGATGCAGAGGGAGGACACCAGCGCAGGTTCAATTTCCCACACTAACAGAGATTACCATGAAGGGGATGGTCTCTCAACCTCACCCCATCACCTATGTGGTGACCTTCAGCGTAAACCACCATGAATGGTCTAACTAGTGAGAGTTCTTTGGGACTCTATTCTATCAATGTTAGCATTTTAATTTTTGTAACAAAAAGTTTTATTGCAGAAGAGATTTTTATTATTATATTAAACCAATAACAAAGCAACTCAAATAACTGAACAAAATTACACCCTTGTGCATGTAGATACAAAACAAGTTAAAGTCTATAAATGGACAGAAGAAAAACAAAAATAAACAATAAATAATTCTGCTCAGTATAACACAATGATAGCTCTCATTCTTCGAGAGCATTACACATTCATATGTTCATAATCCTTCATATTTGATTCATGAGACAATATCGTCATGGCTATATAAATGCCCTTTTTAAAGTTGCAGATAAGCCTATATCGCGGTAATCCAAAAAGGGTTGTCATATCTTATGTAAATCTGCTTTTCAGTGCACCATACTGGTGAGAGAGTCCAAAGGGATATTTCCCATGACGAGCTTACAACGACCCAACAGACCTGGGGGGTTTTCAGATATCCAACACAACCGAATATTCTTCCTAGCACAGGAAGCATGGGGGAGATATTAAATGAGTATTTTGCATCAGTAATTACTGTGGAAAAGGATATGGCAGTCGTAAAATGTAGGGAAATAGATGGTGACACTTTGCAAATTGTCCATATTACAGAGGAGAAAGTGTTGGATGTCTTGAAACAGGTCCCCAGGACCTGATCAGGTGTACCCTAGAACTCTGTGGGAAGCTAGAGAAGTGATTGCTGGGACTCTTGCTGAGATATTTGTAATATGGAAAGTCACAGGTGAGGTGCTGGAAGACTGGACGTTGGCTAACATGGTGCCACTGTTTAAGAAGGGCGTTTAGGAC
This sequence comes from Hemiscyllium ocellatum, assembly GCF_020745735.1. Taxonomy (NCBI): domain Eukaryota; kingdom Metazoa; phylum Chordata; class Chondrichthyes; order Orectolobiformes; family Hemiscylliidae; genus Hemiscyllium; species Hemiscyllium ocellatum. Next base: position 304,587 of record NC_083412.1, read on the forward strand.
AAGCCAGGGAACTATAGACCAGTGAGCCTGATGTTGGTGGTGTGCAAGTTGTTGGAGGGAATCCTGAGAGACAGGATGTGCATGTATTTGGAAAGGCAAGGACTTATTAGGGATAGTCAACATGTCTTTGTGCGTGAGAAATCATGTCTCACAAACTTGATTGTGTTTTTTGAGGAAGTAACAAAGAGGACTGATGAGGGCAGAGGGGTAGATGTGATCTATCTGGACTTCAGTAAGGGTTGTGATAAGGTTCCCCATGGGAGACTGATTAGCAAGGTCAGATCTCATGGAGTACAGGGAGAATCAGCCATTTGGATACAGAACTGGCTCAAAGGTAGAAGACAGAGGGTGGTGATGGACAGTTGTTTTTCAGAACGGAGGCCTGTGACCAGTGCAGTGCCAGAAGGATCGGTGCTGGATTCACTACTTTTTTTATTGACATAAATGATTTAGATGCGAGCGTAAGAGGTACAGTTCGTAAGTTTGAAGATGACACCAAAATTGGAGGTGTAGTGGGCAGCGAAGTGGGTCACCTCAGATTACAATGGGATCTTGACCAGATGGTCAAAAGGGCTGAGAAATGGCAGATGGAGTTTAATTAAGATAGATATGAGGTGCTGCACTTTTGGAATTTCAGCAGGACTTATACACTAAATGGTAAGGTCGCAGGGAGTGTTGCTGAACAAAGAGACTTTGGAGTGCAGGTTCATAGCTCCTTGAAAGTGGAGTCGCAGGTAGATAGGATAGTGAAGAATCGTTTGGTATGGTTTCCTTTATTGGTCAGAGTATAGAGTACAGGAGTTGAGAGGTCATGTTGCAGCTGTACAGGACAATGGTTAGGCCACTGTTGGAATATTGCGTGCAATTCTGGTCTCCTTCTTATCAGAAACTTGAAAGGGTTCAGGAAAGACTTACAAGGATGTTGCTAGGGTTGGAGGATTTGAGCTATAGGGAGAGGCTGAACAGGCTGGGGCTGTTTTCCCTGGATCGCCCCAGTCAGAGTGGTGACACTATCGAGTTTTGCAAAATTATGAGTGGCATGGATAGGATAAAGTCTTTTCCATGGGGTCGGGGAGTCCTGAACTAGAGGGCATAGGTTTAGGGTGAGAGGAGAAAGATATAAAAGAGACCTATGGGACAACTATTTCACACAGAGTGTGGTGAGTGTATGAAATGAGCTGCCAGGTGTAGTGGGGGAGGCTGATGCAAGTGCAACATTTAAGAGGAATTTGGATTGGTAAATGAATAGGAAGGGTTTGGAGGGATATGGGCTGGGTGCTGGCAGGTGGGACTAGATTGGTTTGGGATATGTGATCGGCATGGATGGGTTTGACCGAAGGGTCTGTTTCCATGCTTTATATCTCTATGCCTCAATGACTCCATGAATTATAATAATCTCTGTTTTTGGTGCACCATTCTGGTGAGATAGTCCAAACGGATATTCTCCATGATGAGCTTACAAAGACCCAACAGCCCCGGGGAGTTTTCAGACAATCAACACAACAGAATATTTTTCCTAGCACAGAAAGTAAGGATATATATATTTTTTTCCAATGTGCATCTACGTAAGATACTCTGGGCAGGCCCAGGAAAAGAGAAACCGGGTCCATCTCCAATTTGGTCCCCAAGACCCACCCTACCACACCTAACACAGTGCTCCAATATATACGAAACCTGCAGCAGGACCACATGCAATAAGTAAGAGTGCCTGTAGTCATTCTGCATTTAGGACATGCTGAAGATAATCCCACACTGAATTTTGAGAGAAAATCTGGTGTCAGATAGACCCAGATTTCAACTGCATGGAATGGGTCCTATTACAGATCAAAATCCTTTGAGCATTTTCACAAATATCTCCCATGTCTCCGAAGAGATCTAAACCACCAACTCTCTCGCACAGACGTCACGAAGCTGCACAGTCTTGTCTGAGGGGACACTCTCCAACTAATGATAAAGGGTGCTGACAGAGAGTGTATTCTTAACAATAAATACCCGCTTCTCTCTATCAGATCTGTAAGAGTCTGTTAAAAGTAATTTTTCAATCAAATCTCTAATCTGAATAAAACAGAAGAAGTCTCCGCTAGCAAGTCCATACTTATGAGTTATTTGATCAAATGATATCATTGTTTCTCCCTCAAGTAACACGTGGTGGCTCAGCGGTTTGCACTGCTGACTCACTGTACCAGGGTCACGGGTTTAGTTCCAGCCTTGTGTGACTGACTGTGTGGAGTTAGTATATTGTCAACTGTGTCTGTGTAGGTTTCCTCCCACAGTCACAATGATGTGCAGGTTAGATGAATTGGCCATTGCTAAATCGCTCATAGTGTTCCAGGATCTGCAGGTTGGGAAATTAATCAGGGTAAATATAGCATGGCAGGGAAATGGGTCGGAGGGGGGGGGGTTACACTTCAGAGGATCTAAATGGACTTGTGGGGCTCACACTGTGGGGATTCTACTAATTCTAAATCACTCAAGCAATGTGCCTGCCCACAGTTTAAACCTGGAATCCATCATCCCCGGTTGACAATGCGGTATACCAATTATGGGTTAAGAAACATGGTAATGGCTGTATTGCCTCAATCTGACGCATTGTCCTTCATTCTTTAACAGTATTGATCATCATTAGTTTATGACAATACTCCATAAAGGTTGTCATTTGATCTAATAACAACAGACTAATAAGGGTTCACTATGTCTGGGAGAGCTCGATGTCTAGCCATATTGATGCCGAGACCTCAGCGGCACGAGGCACTCAAATAGGGTGAGAAAAAACTTAATTGATTGTTTTTAGTCGGGGAAATCAACTCCCCACAATCTGTGGGGCAGTTACAATTTTGTTAGCTCGATAAAGAATCGCTTCTAGTGCCAAATAAAAGAGCTAAACCAGTCATTCTTTTCCTAAAAAACATGTTAGATTAAATTACTTACAGTGTGGAAACAGGCCCTTTGGCTCAACAAGTCCACACCGACCCACCATTCATCCAGACCCATTCCCCTACATTTACCCCTTCACCCAACACTATGGGCAATTTAGCATGGCCACCTCACCTGACCTGTACATCCTTGGAGTGTGGGAGGACACCCACGCAGGCACGGGGAAAATGTGCAAACTCCACGCAGTCAGTCGCCTGAGCCAGGAAGTGAACTCGGGTCATTGGCGCTGCGAGGCAGCAGTGCTAACCACTGTGCCACCGTGCCACCCACATGCGTCATTTGTTTGGGAAATATCAAAGAAAACATTCACATGGGGTGTAGGAAATGAGGAAGGACATTCATTTTAATAACAGCTGTCCGACCTAGCCAGGATATTGGAAATGCCTTCCATCTTCGAAGGTCTTGTTTAATTTTGTCAAACAAATGGACACAGTTCACATTAAATAACTGATCAAAGACAGATGTAATGAAAATACTAAAATAGGAAATCCACCCCCATGACCATTTAAAAGGAAACCAGGATTTGCCCTCAGTATCAGGTATTTCCCTAAGACCTCCCATAGGCATGGCCACCAACTTTGTAAAATTAATCTTATCGCCCGGAAAGGCAACAAGTGAATTAATGCATTGCATCACATGGACTACCGAAAATGCGGAATTTGACAAAAAAAACATAAGACCCTCATCTGCATACAATGTAATCTTACTTCTATCCCACTTCTGGGACAGATGTGATGGCATCCCGACGGATGGCCTCCGCCAGTGGCTCAATCCCCAACGTAAACAACAATGGTGAAAGGTGTCAACCTTGTCGGCTGCCTGGAGAAATATTAATATTACTGGTTGACACACCATTAGTGAGAACCGCAGCCAGAGAATCACGGTAAAGGACCCTCACCAACCTGATAAAAACTTTACGCAGACCAAACCATTCTAATGCACAGAAGAGATCCGGCCACTCAACTCAATCAAATGCTTGCTTTCAGCTAAAGGGATCAATAATCCCTGGATAGATTGTTGTTGACACTCTTGGATCATATTGATTAAACTCTTTACATGTCGGAAGATCTGCGGCCCTTTATTTAACCTGTTTGTTCCTCTTTCGCAACGGAAGGCAGCAAAGATTCCAGCCTTCATGCAAGTGTCTCAGATAGGATTTTGAGACCAACATTTAAAAGTGAGAAGCACAATCCTCCAGGGTCTTCCTTTCTTCAGCATCAGAGAGGTATGAGCCGCTCTTAAGGATAGAGGGAGGAGTTCATGACTGTATGAGTGATGGAACATGTTAAACATCAGCCCTGCCAATAGGTTTATAAATTATTTATAAAATTCACTAGTAAATCTGTCAGGAACGTATTTCTTTACTTTCTGAAGCTGCTTCACACCCTCCTGCGTTGACAATGGTGCATTAAGACACAACACTTATTCAGGGGTTACTCCTGGAAGACCCAGGTTCTTGAAAAATGACTCCATCTTAATACATCTATCCTCAAAATGGCAAGTCTGAAATACCTCGAACAGGAGACATTATAATTTTTTCATTGAAGGTAATTATCCCAGTACCTTTCCTAATTGAGGTAATGGCTTGAGAGGGGCGGTCGTTTTCCTGGCTAAATACTTGCCTGGCTTATCACCATGTTCAAACTGCCTTTGTTTTGCAAAAGTAAGTTCCTTCTTGGCTGTCTGTGTGTGCGTGGAATTCACTGAAGCGTTGTGATCCTCTGCAGCTTAGCCACTGAGGGTCTATCACAGTATGTCTTCTCGGCTGCCCTCAGCTGTGCCTCAAACCAGCGTTCCTGCTTCCCCTTCTGCTGCATCCTCAGGAATAATTATTTCCTTGGCATAAGCCTTAGCAATTTCCCATAGAATGGATGGGTTACTGCTTGAATCTGAATTAATGGCTCAGAAAGATCTGAATTCATTACAGAAATACTCAATGAACTATCTAGCTTTCAGAATAAAGGGATACATTCGCCGGTGTCTCGAATCTGTTATATTGTCCTTAACCTGAATCAATAAGTATGGTCAGAAATGGTAATATTCCCAATTGTGCAGGATGCCTGCGAATCTAAGATTGTTGCAGGGATGGGGAAGATATAAACCCTCGTGTGGCAGTTCAGTGGGTTAAAGAAGAAAATAAAAGCCCTACTTGTGAGGTAGATGTGCCTCCAGACATTCACCAGCTCTAGTTCTGCACACAAATCTTCCAATTACTAACATTATACCGAAGATATTGAGGGACCTTTGGACATTCTGCCCACCGTGGAATCCATAAGACAGTTGAAATCTCCTTCTATGATAATGTGTCATGTTGCAAGATAACTGCATTTGGAAAATGCATCTACCAGGATTTTTAGAGTGTGTGCCTGGGGTAGGGAGTGGGTCGCAAATACCATTTAAAATATTGGATTATAAACCATCGTTCAAGGCGTGGGGTATTATGATCCCCCCGTGAGTGTCAAATACAATCTAGTAATTTAAATGGAAGATTCTTCTTATCCAGTATGGCTTCTCCCCTACTCCTCGTATTAAAAGACGCAAAAAAAAATCAAACCCGCCCTGTTGTAACGTCAAATGTTCCTTGTCATCAAGCTGCATTTCCTGCAATAGAAAACATCCACCCTCTCTATTTTTAAGACTAGAACGTAAATGTTTCCTCTTGACTGGCTAGTGGCTCCCCTTAATGTTCCAGGTCCACCATTTACGCATATCATTATCCATAACACACTGTAGCAACATTTGAACTCGAAAGAGGAAAAACTTGAATTACTGATTAATAAACAAAGTCTCATCGAGCTTAAAAACTACACAATCTAAAACTATTACAACTGACAAGTTCTCAAAACTAAACATATTAAAAAAAAACAAAAACTGAACAAAATTGATCCGGGAATTTAAAATGTCCACAAAGTTTTCGCTTTCTCTGCACAGTCAGACAAGATCATGGATCCATTAAATGCAATACGGAGAACCGTTGGGTACCAGAGGGAATACTGATTCCCGAATTCCCTTACTCTTTTCTTGATAGGTGTTAGTTTTGGAAGTAGGTGAGCACTTTGGTAATAGCGATCACAATTTCTGTTATGTTTTCTTTAGTGATAGCAAGGGATAGGTATATAGCAATGGGCAAGAGTTACAGCTAGGGAAAGGCAATTACGATGCGATTAGGCACGATTTAGAAAGCATAGGAGCGAGAAGGAAACTGAAGAGGATAGGCACATTAGAAATGTGAAGCTTATTCATGGAAAAGCTACCGTGTGTCCTAGATAAGTATGTACCTGTCAGGCAGGTAGGAAGATGTAGAGTGTGGGAGCCGTGGTTTGTGAAGCAAATGGAAACTCTGGTCAAGAGGAAGAAGAAGGCTTATGTTAGGATGAGATGTGAAGGCTCAGTTAGGGCGCTTGAGGGTTACGAGGTAGCCAGGAAAGACCTAAAGGGAGAGCACAGAAGAGCCAGGAGGAGACATGAGAAGTTGTTGGCTGATAGGATCAGGGTAAACCCTAATTCTTTCTATCAGTATTTAAGGAGTAAAAGAATGACGAGAGTAAGAATAGGGCCTATCAAGGATAGGAGTGGAAAGTGGTGTGTTGAGTCAGAGGAGATAGGGGAAGCACTAAATGAATATTTTTTCAACAATATTCCCTCGAGAAAATGACAATCTTGTCGAGGAGAATACTGAGATACAGGCTACTAGATTAGGTGTGATTGAGGTTCACAAGGAGGAGCTATTAGAAATACTGAAGAGTGTGAAAGTGGATAAGTCCCCTGGGCCGGATGGGATTTATCCTAGGATCCTCTGGGAAGCCAGGGAGGAGATTGCCGAGCCTTTGGCAATGATCTTTAAATCGTCATTGTCCGCAGGAGTATTGCCAGAAGACTGGAGAATGGGAAATGTGGTTCCCCTCTTCAAGAAGGGGAGTAGAGACAATCCTGGTACTTATAGACCATGGAGCCTTACTTCAGTTGTTGGTAAAGTGTAGGGAAAGGTTGTAAGGAATAGGATTTATAATAATCTAGAAAAGAATAAATTGATTAGGGATAGTCAGCACGGTTTTGTGAAGGGGAGGTCGTGACTCACAAACTTTATTGCGTTCTTTGAAAAGGTGACCACACAGGTAGATTAGAGGAAACCGGATTATGTGGTATATATGGATTTCAGCAAGGCATTCGATAAGGTTCCCCATAGTAGGCTATTGTACAAAATGCGGAGTAATGGGATTGTGGGAGATATAGCAGTTTGGATCCGTAATTAGCTTGCTGAAAGAAATCAGTGGGTCATGGTTGATGGGAAATGTTCATCCTGCAGTCCAGTTAGTAGTGGTTTACCACAAGAGTCGGTTTTGTGTCCACTGTTTTTCATCATTTTTATAAACGACCTGAATGAGGGCGTAGAACAGTGGGTTAGTAAATTTGTCGACAACACTAAGGTCGGAGGAGTTGTGGATAGTGAGGAAAAATGTTGGAGGTTACAGAGAGACATAGATAAGCTACAGAGCTGGGCTGAGAGGCAGCAATTGGAGATTAATGCGGACAAGTGTGAGGTGATTCACCTTGGTCGGAGTAACAGAAATGCAAAGTACTGGGCTCGTGGTAAGATTCTTGGTAGTGTGGATGAGCAGAGAGATCCCGGTGTCCAGGTGCACAGATCACTGAAAGTTACCACCGAGGTTGACAGGGTTGTTTAGAAGGCATACAGTATTTTAGCTTTTATTAATAGAGGGATCAAGCTCCGGAAGCATGAAGTTATGCTACAGCTGTACAAATCTCTAGTGCGGCCGCACTTGGAGTATTGTGTACATTTCTGGTCACCACATTATAAGAAGGATGTGGAAGCTTTGGAAAGGGTGCAGAGGAGATTTACTAGGATGTTGCCTGGTATTGAGGGAAGGTCTTACAAGGAAAGGCTGAGGGACTTGAGGTTGTTTTCGTTAGAGAGCAGAAGTTTGAGAGGTGACTTAATAAAGACATATAAGATAATCAGAGGTTTAGATAGGTAAGCCCTTGTCCAAGAATGGTGACGGTGATCATGAGGGGGCATAGTTTTAAATTGAGAGGTGATAGATATACGACAGATGTCAGAGGTAGTTTCTTTACTCAGAGAGTAGTAAGAGTATGGAATGTTTTGCCTGCAAAGATAGTAGATTCGCTATCTTTAAGTACATTTAAATCGTCATTGGACAGGCATATGGACGTACATGGAATGGTGTAGGTTAGATGGGGTCAGATTGATATGACAGGTCGGCGCAACATCGAGGGCCGAAGGGCCTGCACTGCGCTGTAATGTTCGATGTTCTATATCATCAAACGATTTTTTTTTCAGAATCACCGCCGCTGAAAATTCCAAAAGGACATAATCCTGGAGCCCGTGAATTAAAGCCATTGGATCTTTCCCCTGGGTTCTGGAAGCTTCCATTAGTTTTTGTTTATCCCCATAACTACGTAACGGCACGAAGACAGTGTGAGAACGCTCTGAGCCTGACCTGTGCACCGTAACCCGATGAACTGTCTCAGTCTTCACCCGTCCCTCTTCAGTCTCGAAGTGAAGGAATCACTGCAGCCAGTTCTCGAAAAATACTGACTGGCTGACCACCTGCTGTCTGGGCCAGCAGACCGACGATGTGAACATTCTTCATCCTGCCCCTGTTCTCAAGGTCGGCATCATGTTCAGTAAAGATACGGACCTGTTTTTCAACGATGCGGATCGTCTCTTGTGAGGACTTGATCGCAGACTCTCTCATGCAGTTTGGCGCTTGACATCGTCCATTTTGTTTCCAAGGCTGTCAAGTTGCTTCTCAAGTTTTTGGAGCGCATCTGAGAGTGGTAGTATTTCTAGCCACGGCTGAACTTTTCTTTAATCATGCCTTCAATCATTTTAAGTAACTTGATGAACTCAGTGACCAAGACCTGGGCGAGTAACTGGGTCCAGGGAACGAGCAGAATGGGTTGCAGGTATCGTCTCAGGTATGCTCGATGCTTCTGACGGGTGCACCGTGTGTTACGACTAACTCATCCTTTTCCAAATTCTGTCATTTCCACTTGATAAAACGGGATTAATAAAGATTCTATCACCCTTTTAGGGTTGAATTTTACGTAAATTGCTGGGATGGAGTGGGTTAGGGAACCATTTTGCCCGTGCTGTGATGCAGAGCCCAACAAAGAAGACCTTCCGGATCACCGCCATCTTGGATTTCCCCTTTAACATTTGTCGATATTATCATTTTGGTTTGCATTATATTCCTGGATGTTCTGGAGCAGTGTGATTTTGTACTACTGTCTACATTTTCCCCTACACTGTAAATTGCTGCCCATTCCTCGATAATCCTTGACTCTGTTGTTGCTTATGAACCTTCTGTCTGTGCCTCAAAAATATTCAATATCTCTGCTTCCAATGCTCTGCTGGGAAGAGAGTTCCAAATACTCTCACCACAGAGAAAACAAAAAGTAACCTCAAGTGAGTGTGAGATTATTTTTGTTTCCTTACCTGAGGAAGGATATAATTAATTTGGAAGCAGTTCCGAGATGCTTCACTTCATGTATTCCAGGGAAGAGGGTCTTATATTATGAAGGCTTTGACAGGTTACTCTTGGAATGAGAGATGATGTTATTGAAACATACAAAGCCTAGAGGAGAGTGGATCAGATAGATACCCACTGGGTGTTTGTATAATCCAAACTTCTTGTCATTTTTATGGAATCTGTACAATGGGGAAGCAGGACATTCCATCTATCATGTCCACATTGACCCTCGGAATTGTATCCCCCCTGGACTGCTCCCCGTACTCTATCCATGTAACCCTGCATTTCCCATCACTAACCTATCTAACGTACACATCCCTGGGCACTATGGGCATTTTAACATGACTAATCCACTCTAAGCTGCATATCTTTGCACTGAGGGAGGAAACTGGAACTCTGGGAGGAAACCCACACAGACATGGGGAAAATGTTCAAAATCCACATAGAGGGTTGCCCGAGGTTGGAATTGAATGCAGCTCCATAGCGATGGGAGGTAACAGTGCTTACCACAGATCCACCATGTGGTGCATCCGTTAGTTATATTAGTTACGTGTGGCTGACTAAAGAAATCTGCCTGACTTGTTCCTATCACTGAACCTCACCCAGTCTGAGAACTTTATCATCAGCCAAATCACCAACCTGGTTACAGTTAAAATTTGTTGTGAGCAGTGGAGGAGTGGGACGAGAAAAGGAAACAGTGACACCCTCCAACCTCATTCAGACCATGGATTAGGAGAAATTCATAAAGTGGTATTTCATTCCAGTCGGAATTCTCTTTCTCAGAAGTTTTGGATGGCCAGATATTTATATTATACAGAGGCTGGCTTTGTCTGATTGTCTATAGGCAGGTGAATCAGGGATAATGGTGCATGGAGAGCAAAGTGCAGCTGGGACTACAATGAGATGTGCCACGACCTTACTTACTGGTGGAGTAGTGCCAAAGGGCCGAATGGCCCCTTCGTGTCCCTCAGCCCTGTGTTCTGATGTTCCATTCAGCCCTTCGGACCTGCTACACAGGGGCAGATCGAGGCCACTCCCATGGTTAGGTGCAGTTGTGGAAATGTACTTGGAAAATGTAGGCTGGGCCAGAAAGTGCCCCCACCACCCCCCCAATCCCTGTTTTCAGGCTTCCCCTCTCTGTAACGTCTGCTCCAAATGTGGGACATATTGCAGCCCCAGATATGCTGGGAATACAGCCCTATACTCCACCCAGGGTTAAAACAACAAATCCTCTGCTCTCCCTGAATGCAACATTTTACAACACGATTTCCAGGAAAATAACTTATTACTTTCCAAAAGCACAGCACGTGAAATTAATAAATAGGAACAGGAGTAGGTCAATCGGCCTCTCAAGCTGGCCCTGTCATTTAATACAAACATGGTTGATCTAATCCAGGGCTCAGCTCCACTTTCTTGCCGACGCCTTGTATCCCTCCATACCTCTCTGGGTCAGGGAATTCCACACATTCACTACCTTCGGAGAGAAGACATCAGTTTGCATCTCAGATTGAAATCGATACTCCTGATTTGGTATCTATATCCTCGAGTGCAACAGTCTGCCCAGGAATGGAAACAACTTCTCAACACTTACTTTCTCAAGCCTCTTTTGTGTCTTATATGTTTCAGCTGTATTACTCTTCATTCATTTAAACCCAAATGGATGATCGCCTCACCATTTTAGAGATTCTCAATAACTAAACCCTTTCATCCCAGGAAGCTGCCTGATGTACCAACCTAGATACTTGCTGCATGAGCATGCTGACTTTATGTTTCATACACAGGAAGACTCCAATCCCTTTGTACTGCTCCTTTTCTGGAAGTCCTCTCCATTAAATAACAACCTGCCTTTTGATTCTCAGTGTCATCCACAAATTCGGATGTATATTGCACTCAGCTCCCTCCTTCAGGCTATCAGTATAGATTGTGAATAACTGATGTCATTGGACTGATATTTGTGGTCCTCTAGCGGATTCCCTTATCATAAAGATCCATTAATCCTGACTCTTCGATTTCTGTGTTAACCAGTCATCATCCCATCTTAATGCAGTATCCGACATCCTCGGGCTTCTGTTTTGTGTAAGAACTTTTATTTTGTGATACCTTGTGGGAAATCTGTGGAAAGCCTCTTGTCTACCAGATCCCCTTTATCAAATCCGCTTGTTACATTCTCAGGCATCTCCAGAAACACTTTGCATGATTTTATAGGACAAAATATAATTTCCCGTTCACAAACCCACACTGATTCTGCGTGAAGCTTTTTTAAATGTCCATGCTGGGCAGGTGTTCCAAACTATACTAGTCCCATCTGCTTTCATTTGGCCCATATGCCTCTAAGTTTTTTTCCCAGCCATATGTTTGTCCAAATGAGTTTTAAATGTTGCAGCAGTAATTGCACCTCCCTCCTCTGGCATCCCATTCCATACCCACACCACACCCTGTGTAGAGACGTTGTCCCTTTGTCCCTTTTAAATCTTCCCTCTTACACCTTAAACCCATTCCCTCTATGCTTGAACTCCCCCAGCCCGTGGAAAAGATCTTGGCTATTCACCCTATCCATTCCTCTCATGATTTTATAAATTTCTACAATGTCAACCCGCAATCTTCTACACTCCATCTGATACTAACTTCAAGAACAAGCATTTAAAGATAAGCACTGCAAATTTGGAATTATCTTCAACATGACAGGTAACGAACACTCAGCCCAAACTTCATACTGTTATTTGTTTTTCTCCATGTTACAATACTAAGGCAGCATGAAACGCTTACTAGTGCCAGTAAGAAGTCAAGCATCTGAATTTCTTTGTCTGAAGGGGATGTTGATCACTATAGTGAAAACGTATCTGTCTCCAGACCTATATGATACCACATGGTCAACATTCTCTCTCCTGGCCTCCCTATGACCGGGTGTGGTTGTGTCTTCTTTATCTTGCAATCAATCGAGAGAACCCCTTTCCCCCATTCACACCTTAATTTAAACCCATTTTTCAGTATCTTCTCATTCACCACTGCTGAAAGCCCGCTTATCTTTTGTTACACTCTCTTTTCCCTGCAACCCATCCCCCTCTTCTGGCAAGTCACTAATAGACCATTTTGCAATTGTATTCAGTTTTGAAGAAGTGTCACACTGGACTGGAAGCGCTAGCTCTGTTTCTCTGTCTCTGCAGATGCTGACAGACCTGCTGAGTTTCTCCAGAAATGAATAAGCACAGAACAAATTTTCAATTAAACAAAGACTATGGATACTGGAAATAAGAGTATAAAAATGTTGTAGATACTGTGAGCTTTATAGAAGGTTCACTGGACCTGAAAGTTTAACTCTGCATTCACTCCAGAAAATGCTGCAACATCTTTAGCAATTTCTTCAGTAATTTCTGTTTTTGAACAATTTCCAATGATGTATGTCAAAGATGCCCAAACATCTTGTCCACCATGGAGCGCTGTACACTGGGAACTGAACGCATGGTGCAGAAGTTTGTTGATTCTGAAATTGCATAAGGTTGGCATCACTGACGCTACAGAGCTCTGAATCATGGTCAGGGAGAAAAACAGAGGGAAGCACGTTCACTTCGAACACAGAACATGGCACTTTGGAAAGGAGACGATTCGGATTTGTACCTTAAATGGATTGAGTTTATGCAACAATTTGGAGGCGTGGCACGAAGGAAAGACTTCCAGCAGAATGAGAATATGAAAATGGAAGTATTTCCACATCATAAACCAGAGTAGGTCACTGAATACAGGGCTGATGGTGAATGGGTCTCGGTGTGAAATAGGGAACAGTCAGTAGAATTGAATTGTAAATATTGAGGCTTAAACTGGGTTATCATCTGATGATGTAGATCACAGCAGCAGAAGAAGCAGAATTATTTTCAATGACAATCTGTAACGTTTTCCTCAGGATAATCCATCCGTCCACCATTACCATCCAGGTTCAGTGACGAGTGTGGGTGAACATGCCAGGGTCATAATCACATGCACCTAAACCTGATGACAGCCCATTAATGCGATCAGACTTGACTGGTTACATTACGAACAGCAGGACTAACATCTGATACAGAGGGAGAAATGATCCCAAGATTAACAAATCAGATCATTGCACGTGACATGAAAAAACAGCTGAACACAGTAGATACGACAAAGACAATGGGCCCTGACCTGCAACGGGACTGAAGACTTGTGCTGCACACCAAGCTGTGTCCCTGGGGAAGCTGTTTCATTCCAGCTCCAACTCTGACATCGTCCTGGCAATGTGGAAAATTATACAACTATGTCCAATCCACTAAGAGGAGGATTAGTGCAATCTGACTATTTACTAGTCCTTCAGTCCCATCACGACAGTTAGATTGGTGGGAGTTCATTTTGACAGAGCTGTCAAGCAGCACAGAAATAACCTGCTCAGTGTGGTTTCCGATAGGTCCCCATGTGGAGATGGTGTTGTTGTGGAAGTGTCACCGGATTACTAACCTAGACCAGGCTAATGATCTATCAGCTGGTGCAAATTAAAAACAATTAATAAAATATCAAGATCTAAACTCTGGTGTCAGTAATAGTGATCTTGTGTACAATATCAATTGTAAACATCGATTTCCTTCCCCAATGTACTTTCAGGAAGTGAATCTCCCATGCTTTCCTGGTCTCGCCTAAAAGTGACTCCAGACACACAGACATGTGATAAACTCTTCAATGGTCTCTCAATCGGCCAAGCAAGACATTTAATTATATCAAACTGCTCTAAGGTCTTAAAGGATGAACCTATAAAGAACACCAGGCCCCAGCCTCGTTATTAGAAAAAGGGAATGGGAAACACAATCCTGTCGACCCTGCAGAGATCTCCTTCCTAACAGCTGAGAGCTTGTGACAATATTTGCAGAGCTTTTCCACAGACTGCACAGAAACATTGTGACAGGAGTAGGTCATGCAACATATTGAGCTTTCCCTGTGCTAGTTAATGGCCGAACATCTCCTCAGTGCAGTTTTCCCCATAAAATATTCATATTAAACGTTGTGAAATATAAGAAGAGAACTGCTGTAGTGCCTTCAGCCCATCAGTTTTGCTCCTCCATTCAATATACATGCAGTTCTCCGATAACACATGTGATTAAATACAATTTGGCTGCAATGTGATTCGTGTATCTTTTTTCTCTAAAATGAATTCGCATTCACTGTGACGCGATTCCTTGCCAGGAAGCAGCTGAACAGCAAAACCCTGCCTCAGGATCCTCTCTCTGCAAAATGTACAAACAATGTGTTCAGATAAAACAGGAATGCAATGTGCTCTCAGCAAGCCTTGAAACTGAGCCTGAAACTGGAAATTGTAGACTACATTTAGAATGAACTTTATTCCAAACTGTGGAGAGAATCATGAGGAGACCTGGAATTCCCATCGGCATCACGTGGTCAGTCAGCCCCCACGTGCTTTCTGGTGAAAGGTACAGTGCTCCAGTGAGTGACTGTAGTGTGAAAGTGTTACATTTCAGCACTGTTCCATTACAGCATGTGAGTTAAAGATTTGTTTAGACTGTCCTAGTGTGTGTGTTAGACCAAATTTAATTTTTGGTTTTTACTTATATCTTTGGGGCTTCGCCTCTTACCCTCCTTTTCCCATAGACCCCATTATTAATATTGCACGATTTTCTATAACACAGTGTTGCACAAGAACAGAGTTACCGCGTTTTTGGAGAACAACCTGGACTGATAGCTGATCTTCTATCTTCACACCGTACTCCTGCTCTTCCCTATCCCTTTAGTTTCCAGAAATCCTTATTTATATTCAGCGCCATGACTTCCACAGCCCGATCTGGGGGAGAGTACCCCTGGTTCGCCAGTCTCAGAGTGCAGACATTTATTCTCACCTCAATGCAAAGTACCTGATACTGTGGCCCCTTGCTTTAGACATCCGAGCCAGGAAAATTACCATCCCTGCTTCCAATCTGTCTCGCCCAATCAGAGTGTTATATACTTCACTGAGATCTCCACTCATTTTCCTAAACCGCATGGAACACAAGTCCAGTCCCGGCGAACTCAGATCCCACAAGTCTGTCATCCCAGATATCAGTCTGGTCATCCTTTGCTGCTCTCCCTCAATGTCAGGTTTGTCCTTTATTAGAAACAGAGGTCAAAACTGCACACAATGCTGCACAATGTTCGAGATGGTGTCTCACCAAGGCCCTGTACAGCTGCAGTAAGATACTCTTACTCCTGTACTCAAATCCCACTGCAATATTGCTTTCAGTGACTGGTGTACAGTGAGATCCAGATTCCTTTCAGTGTTACAGCTCCCCACTTGCAGGGTCTATATACACTGGTCAGCATGCCAATGCCATTCCCAGTATTGACTCCTGGATTCAGAACTCACTGCCTTACATGGACTCGGAGGGCTGCACAGAAATAAACAAAAATGCAGCTTAAGGTGCTTTATACAGCAACATTTTTCAACCATTGCCTTTACAACTAATAGGCTGCCATTCTATTGTTCCCATCAAAGAACACAACATCATATCTCTCCCATTGCTCTCCATCTGTCAGGTATTTGCCCAGTCATTTCACTTGTCTCAGTCACTCACCCACTCACAAGCTGACATTGTTTTGTGCTGTCAGCAAACTTGGGAATATTGCATTTGAGACATTCAACCAAATATATGATGTGTATTTGCAATAGCTGGCGCCCAAGCCACGATCCTTGCTATATCCTCCTAGCCTACCATTTAAAAAAAAACATTGTTTTATTCCTACTCACTGTTTCCTGCCAGCTCTGCCCTTCGAAAACTACCAGGTATTAGCCCCAGTCCCACAGGATTCGAATTTGAACAATAGGCTTGGGGCTTTATCAAAACTTTTTCTGAAATTCCACTCGGACTGCACTGACAGCTTCTACACAATTTTGCTAAAAACCACTTTCTCAAATATGATTCCTATTTCATAAATCTCTCTTGACTTTGTCTATGCCCATTAATTTCAGTCTGATACTTTCTCTAAACTGTTTAGTTGATAATTTCATTCTATTCCCTTTTTCTCACCAGACTAAAGTTCCCTCGTATTGCGAGGAAGTTTTATTTTTTGTTTTGTTTCCCTCTGTGAATGCATAACTGAAGTATTTGCTCCATAGTTCTGCTATTTCCCAGTCCTCAATTCTCTGGTATCAAACTGTAGGAAAGCTGCATATTTTTTTCTCTTAATTTTGCCATTGACATATTTTCAGAAAATATTACAAGTTCTGTCTTATAAACTTTGTTAAGATATTCTTCAGAAACCTATCAATTCCTATTTTGAGGTACTCAGTGATTGGCCTTCCACAGCCATACAATCACAGAAGCAAAGTCCCTGTAATGTCAGAAATCCAGCACTGTCAACATTAGATCCACTTTCCAACACAATAACGCCCGACCCCTCCTTTCCCCCAGCGTCCCCTTTCTCACCTCCCTCTCACCCTCCCCTCCTTCCTTCCCCTCTCTCGACCTCCCCTCTCTCTCGCCCTCCCATTTCTCACGCTCACCCCTCTCTTACTCTCCCCTCCCTCACTCCCCTCACTCGCCCTCTCCCTCCTCACACCCTACCATCCCAAGCTCTCCATTCCCTCTCTCCCCTCACTCACCCTCCCCTCTCGCCATCCCCTCCCTCCTTCTCCTCTCACACCCACCATCTTTCTTGCCCTCTCTCTCTCGCCCTCTTCCTGCCTCTCGCTCTCACCTCCTGCACTCCCCTCTCTAGCCCTCCCCTCTCTCGCTCTCCCCGTTCTCAACCTCACCCCTCTCTAAAACTCCCCTCCCTTCCTCTCCTCTCTCGCCCTATCAGTCCCTCTCGCTACCTTCCCTCCTTCCCCTCTCTTGCCCTTTCCTCGATCACCCTCTTCCTTCCTCTCGCCCTCCTCACACTCCCACTACTCTCTCACAGAATGAGGCCATTCAGCCACTTGAGTCACTTACACAAAAACAGGATGAGGCCATTCAGCCCCTTGAGTCACTTACACAGGAAGAGGAGGAGGCCATTCTGCCCCTTGAGTCACTTACACAGGTACAGGAGGAGGCCATTCAACCCCTTGAGTCACTTACACAGGAACAGGAGGAGGCAATTCAGCCCCTTGAGTCACTTACACAGGAAGAGGCAGAGGACATTCAGCCTTACACAGGAGTCACTTACACAGGAACAGGAGGACGCCATTCTACCCCGTGAGTCACTTACACAGGAACAGGAGGAGGCCATTCGGCCCCTTGAATCACTTACACAGGAACAGGAGGAGATCATTCAGCCCCTTGAGTCGCTTACACTGGAACAGGAGGAGGCCATTCAGCCCCTTGAGTCTCTTACACACGAACAGGAGGAGGCCATTCAGCACCTTGAGTCACTTACACAGGAACAGGAGGAGACCATTCAGCCCCTTGAGTCACTTACACAGGAACAGGCCGAGACCATTCAGCCCCTTGAGTTTCTTACACAGGAACAGGAGGAGGCCATTCAGCCCCTTGAGTCACTTACACAGGAACAGGAGGTGGCCATTCAGCCCCTTGAGTCACTTACACAGGTACAGGAGGAGGCCATTCAGCCCCTTGAGTAACTTACTCAGGTACAGTAGGAGGCCATTCAGCCCCTTGAGTTTCTTACACAGGAACAGGAGGAGGCCATTCAGCCCCTTGAGTCACTTACACAGGAACAGGAGGAGGCCATTCAGCCCCTTGAATCACTTACACAGGAAGAGGAGGAGGCCATTCAGCCCCTTGAGTCACTTACACAGGAACAGGAGGAGGCCATTCAGCCCCTTGAGTCACTTACACAGGAACAGGAGGAGGCCATTCAGCCCCTTGAGTGACTTACACAGAAACAGGCCGAGGCCATTCAGCCCCTTGAGTCTCTTACAAAGGAACAGAAGGAGGCCATTCAGCCCCTTGAATCACTTACACAGTAACAGGCCGAGGCCCTTCAGCCCCTTGAGTCACTTACACAGGGACAGGCCGAGGCCATTCAGCCCCTTGAGTCACTTACACAGGAACAGGAGGAGTCCATTAACCCCCTTGAGTCACTTACACAGGAACAGCAGGAGGCCATTCAGCCCCTTGAGTCACTTCCACAGGAACAGGAGGAGGCCATTCAGCCCCTTGAGTCACTCAGACAGGAACAGGAGGAGACCATTCAGCCCCTTGAGTCTCCTACACAGGAACAGGAGGAGGCCATTCAGCCCCTTGAGTCTCTTACACAGGAACAGGAGGAGGCCATTCAGCCCCTTGAGTCTCTTACACAGGAACAGGAGGAGGCCATTCAGCCCCTTGTGTCACTTACACAGGAACAGGCGAGGCCATTCTGCCCCTTGAGTCACTTACACAGGTACAGGAGGAGGCCATTCAACCCCTTGAGTCACTTAAACAGGAACAGGAGGAGGCCATTCAGCCCCTTGATTCTCTTACACAGGTACAGGAGGAGGCCATTCAGCCCCTTGAGTCACTTACACAGGAACAGGAGGTGGCCATTCAGCCCCTTGAGTCACTTAGACAGGAACAGGAGGAGGCCATTCAGCCCCTTGAGTCTCTTATGCAGGAACAGGAGGAGGCCATTCAGCCCCTTGAGTCACTTACACAGGAACAGGAGGAGGCTATTCAGCCCCTTGAGTCTCTTACACAGGAAGAGGAGGAGGCCATTCAGCCCCTTGAGTCTCTTACACAGGAACAGGAGGAGGCCATTCAGCCCCTTGAGTCACTTACACAGGAGCAGGAGGAGGCCATTCTGCCCCATGTGTCACTTACTCAGGGATATCAAGAGCCGACCATCAGTCCCTCAACGCACTTACACAGGAACAGAATGAGGCAGTTAATGCTGATTCCAGATGAAAAACTTATGCCTGAAACATCGATTCTCCTGCCCCTCGGACCCTGCCTGAGCTGCTGTAGTTTTCCAGCACCACTCCTGACTCGGATTTCCAGCATCTGCAATCCTCACTGTCTTCTGATTAATGCTCTAACATGATGAACAAATGGAACAGAGGCTGCACAGACTGCTCCAGGTTGTTTCTGTTGGCTACGTTTCTGATTATATATATGTGGGACTTTAACGTGTTTTTTTTTCGCAGTGAGGACAGAAGCGAATTGCTTTGTGTGAAGTCTCAAGGAGGCACCTTCCATCTCCGACAAGACGGCCTGGTGTTCTCTATGGAGGGCAGAAGCTGGTGGTAATGGCTATCTGTTTCAGAAGGAAGGTATTGTGGCTGCTGTTGGGGATTGTGAACAACATGGCGTTTGGTGCAGGGTCACACAATAAGTGCTTATTAATGTGGTGGGGTGTTAATTAAGGCTTAGAAACAATTAGGAAAGCCATGTTGGACTGATGGATGGACTCTCTGAGTTCAAATAATGCTGATCTTGTTCATGTTGATCTTGTCTAGTGCCCGTCCTGTTCAGTGTAACCTGTATGCCTTACTCTGTCCAAGTCTATTTCCACCCTATGATCTGTCTGTCCATGTTTGCTATGATCTGCCTCCACTGCTCATAAATAAAGTGTTTCCCTGTACTGACGTACGCGTGACAATAAATCAAACCAATCAAACATGGATAAAGTATGGTATTTCTCAACGTATCAATGTCTCTTCTGGAAACAAGTGATCACAACCAATTCTCAAGTTTCAATGCAAGCATCTCTATTCTCTCATAGCTCTACAGATTAAACATTCAGTTTCTTCACTCTCATTTCATGATACAAACATCTGTGTCTGTGTTAACGAGATTATTGCTTACAAAGGGGACCAAATCTGTAGAGATTTTCTCAAACATCTCTCGGCATGGATTCATAATTGTAGGAATATGGCTTTACTTAGATTCTTGAATCAGTCGACACAGAGAGCAGTAGAAGTATTCAGTATAGATTTCAGTAAGGCCTTTGATTAGGTTCCACATGATAGACTGCTCTGGAAGGTTCGATCGCATAGAATGCAGGGGGAGCAGGCAAATTGGATCCACAATTGACTTGATGTTAGGAAGGAGAGGTTAATAGTGGAAGAATGCTTGTAGGACTGGAATCTTTTAACGATTTTTATTCATTCTTTTCTGGATGAGTGCAGCATGTATTACCCATCATAATTGCCCACAGGGCAGATAAGGGTCAAGCACATTGTTGTGGGTCTGGAGTCACATGGAGGCCAGACCAGGTAAGGATGGAATTTTCCTTACCCGAAGGATATTAGTGAACCAGTGGAGAATCTCAGGGGTTAGTGCTGGCCCCATTACTGTTTGTTATCTCTTACCAATGACGGGAATGAGATTGTAACAAGCATGATGATTACATTTTCAGATGACACTGAAATATTCGGTATCGGGGACAGTGAGGAAGGTTATCAAAAAATGCAGCAACATAGATAGTTGTGAGGTCTTGCATTTTGGAAAGTCAAATCAAGGTAGGTGTTTCATGGCGAATGGGAGGGCCTTAACGGGGGATAGTGGACAGAGAGACTTTGAAGTTCAGGTTCACGGTTTTCTGAAAGTGGAGTCACAGGTCGACAGAAGGCTTTTGGCACACTGGCCTTCATCAGTCAGGGCACAGAGTATAGAAGCTGGGAAGCTATGTTGCAGATATACAAGACATTGGCGAGGCCACACTTGAAGCATTGTGTTCAGTTTTTGTCACTTTGTTATAGGAAGGATGTTATTAAACTCTAAACAATGCGCAAGAAATTTACAAAGGTGTTGCCACAACCCAATGCCATGAGTTAAAGGGAGAGTTTGGATATTCTCAGACTTCTTCCTTAGAGCAGAGGAAACTGAATGGGGAACTGATAGAGGCATATAAGATCACGAGGGGCATGGATATGGTGAATGCTCTCAGTCTCTTCCAAGGTTTGGAGAATCAAGTACAAGCGGCATCTGTTTATTGTTAGATGGGAGGAGAAAAGGGAACCTGAGAGGCAATGTTTTTACACAGAGGCTGGTACGCAGATGTAAAGGGCTGCTAGCGGATGTTTTTGAGGGGGGTACATGAACAACATTTAACAGGCATTCGGAGAAGATATGGATAGGAAAGGGCTTGAAGGATATAGACCAGGTACAAGGAAATGTGTTAGTGTGGATGGATATTTACGACGTGGAGGTCGAACCCTTCTGTTAATTAAAGCAAACACACAGAAAAGCTCGCTTTGCTACGTAATTTGTTAATATATGATTGACAAAACTCTGACATGCCACTATTTAAAGAAAAATAACAATTTAATTTCTTAATTTTAATAGTCATCATTAACAACAACAATCCACAAATACAAGATCCCCTTTTCTTAACTGATGTCTATTTGACTCCACCTCAAAAAAACGCTGTTCCTAACACCCACGTGTGAAACATTACATTCAATTAATCTCAAGACCACACAGTCTCTGCCTCCTCCGCTGTCTTCACTCTTCCAGCTGCTGATATCCATGGGTCATCTTCCTTTGTTTTTAAGTGCAACTAGGTTTTACATGAAAAGGTACCTTAGAGAGTGTTTTAGGTGGTCAGTTACCTCTCTGGCTCAACAGCAGTTGCTCTGCTGTTCAATGGCAGTTACTCTGCATTTAGATTTCAAAGTGTCAGGTGCATATACTCCTCACGACACATTAAACTCTCATAATTTGATTATTTCAATGTGTCAGAACAATGATATTCAAATAACATTGTCTTCTGGTATCCTGGGCATTATTTAAACTAATTCTTATCAAAACAGCAACCAAAACTCAGGTATCCATTGACCAGACCATTGTTACATTTGGAAAAGCCTGACCATTAGCTGGCAGTTCTGGCTGTACATTATATTCAGCAAAATCAGTTCTATCTGAAAGTGACCTGACCTGCTTTCGGCTGCATAACACCTTCCCCCCCACCTCCGTCCTTTTCAGGAAAAAGAAATGAAAGATCAGAATGAAAAGATGGTTTCATTTCTTTTCCTGTAATTCCAAATCCCAAAACTACGAAATACAAAAGTAATTAATCTAGCTTATACCTTTCATATTAATTCTGCACACATATGTAACATTGCAATATTCAAATGTAACCTGCAGTTTTTCCTTTAAATCTGCGATAACACCTCTGCTATCACAATTGTACGGCCCACAACATGGATATTTTGGCAGTTAAAAGTCGATAACGTCAGACTCCAAAGAAATATTTATATATTTTAGTCTTTAAATCTTTCAAAAAATGCAAAAGAATTGTAATTTAATGCATTCATCTCCAACAACCCGTTTGTTACATAAACAATCATGTATTGTCTGGCCAGTACTAAACTCAATAATCTTCATTCAATTGTGGAGCACTTTCTTTCTGGTGGGTGTTCGCTTTCTTTTTGACAGGTAACCAATTGGCCATTCCATTCTATTATCATGTTCCTGCATCAATACCTCTCCAACCCCTATATCACTAGCAACAATTGCAATTTTGAAGTGTTTCAAAATATTTGGTGTAGCTAAAACTGGAGCGGTAGTTAATGCTGCTTTTGACTTCTCAAATGCCTGCTGGAACTGTTCTATACACCAACATTTTACATCTTTTTCAGTAAACTCATCAGCAGTTCCACAACGCTGCTAAAGTTTTGAACAAGCTTCCAATGGACTCCACTCAGTCCAAAAAAACGTAGCTCCTCTTTCAGCGAGGATGGTTGTGGAAATTCCTCAATGCCCTTCGTCTTTTGTGTTCCATGGGGTCAACCTTCTATGTCCAATGTAATGCCCCAAAAATGTCACCTCTGCCTTCACAAATTCTGTTTTCTTTATATTTATTATCAGTTTTTCTTCTGGCAATCGGTCAAGGAGCTCTGCCAACTGTAACATGTGATCTTTCCATGACTTGCTGAAGATCACTGCACCTAACAGATAAACTGCGCAATTTGGTAATCTGGTCACAACTCTGTTCATGAGTCTTCGTAATGTGGCTGGTGCATTATTCATTCCAAAGAGCATCACTTTGAATTGAAGTAGCCCATTAAGGTGACAAACGCCGAAACTTATTTCACTTTCTCTGATAAAGTTGCCTGTCGCCTGCAGGAGTGTTGTTTATCAGAACAGCATTCTCTACTTCCACCCCATACACAAAAGCGTAAGTCCTCCCATCTTGGTTCTGCAAATGTCCCCATACTGCAGCAATGACAATCAACGGGGTTCATTGCTCCTGCAACAGACAGCTCGCTATCCTCTCCCACTTCCTTGTTAATTAAAGGATTGTGCGTCACATCAAACTCCATGACATCCGTATTTGATCCTCACTCTGCAGGGCAGTAACTAACACCTGTTTCCCCAGTTCCTTATCCCAATATTTGTAAGATTACAATGTATTCACATGACATACCTGTTATCTTGTTTTCTATCCAGCATCTTTACCAGACAGTTTACCTGACTCTACTTCTTCTCCATTTGGAAGGGGACACTAAACCTGGATTTGAAGGGATGTCCCACTATTGGTGGCAAACCCACGAAAAGATATAGCATCAAGTTTCATACTTTATACCTGCTACTTACTTCATTCTATGCTCTACCCTCTTCATGTGCTGTTTAGCTAACTCACATATTCTAATCTCTCTCTCACCTCAGATACATATTCCAAGTGTGAAATCTCCAACTTCGGTCCTGTTAATTTCTCTTTAATTAATTCCAAAAGACCTCACACTTCATGTCCGAATACTAACTCAAATGGAGTAAGTTGAGTAGATCGGGGCATCTCTAATGGCAAATAATTTAATGGGATACCTTTAATCTGGTCAACTTTGGCCCATTTCTCCTGTGCAATAACCTGTTGTGGTTTCCATTTTCATTTAGGACTCTATCTTTAAGTTGCTAATGCTCAACAATATATTCTGATTCCTTTGCTGACTAGACTTCAATTTATGTAAATTTCTGTTGTAAGGCCATTAGCCTTTCAGGACTAAACACCTCTGCCTGACCCTCTGCCTGATCGGGTTTTTCCTGCACTATTACAGGTAACAGCGGGCTGGTTAATGAAACTTCCACTCCTTTGTCTTTCTCTTTACGTTTTGCTTCTTGCTGTAACCTATGACAGTGAGGTCTTATTATTACACAGTCTGGGTATTTGTCTTTTAACTCATCAATCCCCTGGTCTTCCTTTGACTTCACCACTACAAGAGATGTCACTCCCACTTTGGATCCTGCTAAATTGTTCTCAATAATAAAGCAGTATTTCTGAAACTGACCGTCTGTCACTCACTCCCACTGTTACGTCTCCAATCTTGATTTGGATCTCTGACCCGGTCTTACACAGGGGAGCACTACGCTTCTGTTCCCATTCAACAAATTATCACTCTCCCAGGTAACATGTCAGAAAGAGTACAAATACTTTCATCATTTACTTTTAGATACTGAGAGAATGTGAGGATTACAGATACTGGAGATCACAGTTGAAAGATGTGGCGCTGGAAAAGCACAGCAGTTCAGGCAGCAACCAAGGAGCAAGAGAGTACATGTTCCAGGCATAACCCCTTTATAAGGCAACTGGAGGATGGGGGTAAAGCATTCTGAGAGATACGTCGATGGGTGGGAGAGGAGCTGGGCAGAAGGTAACTTGGAAGGCGATAGGTAGATGCAGTTGGGGGGCGATGGTGAGAGGTCAGAGGACTGGGTGAAGTGGATGGTAGTAGGACAGCTGGGACCATCCAACCACACGGCATCAACGTTGACTTCACCAATTTCCAATTCTCCCCTCTCCCAATCTCATCCCAGATCCAACCCTTCAACTCAGCATCACCTTCTTCAACTCTCCTGACAATCCACCTTCCTTCCCACATGTCCACTCCACCCTTCTCTCTGACTTATCACGATCATTGACACCTTCATTTTTCTATCGCCTTCCCACTGACCTTCCCCTCAGCCCCACTTCTACCCTCCCACTTACCTTTGACCCCCCCCTTTCACACCCGCCCCCCGCCACTTTCCATATGAATGGCTTGTGCCTGATATGTCGATGTTCAGACACTGCCTGACCTGTTCTGCTTTTCCAGTGCCACACTTTTTGAATAATAGAGACTGAGCAGATCCCGTATCTCACAAAACTATACCTTGTTATCCTTCTCCCCCTGTTCTTTCTGAGTAAACCTTCCCCACAGAGGTGAATTCTTTATAGAGATCAGGTACTAACTCCATACCCACCCCCTGCCTAAACTGAGCACTCTCCTGGAGCTCTTCAACTTTTCTTGGGGTTCCTTGACTACTTCCACTAATGCCACTGGCTTAGCCTCTTTTACCACATTTTATTTTACCACAGGGCCTTTCTTCAACGGTTTGCATTGTGACTTTGTCTATCCCATTTATTGCAGTGAAGACAGCTTTTCCTAGAGCCCTTCTTAAACCACCTGCACTGTAATTCTATGTGTTACACTCCGGTATTGTGAAAATACCTGAGGCCTTTCACCTCCTTTCAACACACTTGGGCTTATTTATTAACCGAAATAAACCATTGCCAGTGTGCTCTCGATCTTTGCTTTGTAGAGTAGGATCTCCCCTTCTCCCAATTTCTATCCCTCACAGGAGGGAGATCCTACCTGAAGCTAAATTGCAGCTCATGCACCAATGCGTATTGACCTGCCATCTCTGCCGTGCTTCTCACTTCTCGAATTTGCTGTTCATTCACATGAACTCTGATCCTATCTGGAAGTGAGTTTTTAAATTCCTCCAGCAAAATGATCTGTCTTGTCTATTTTTAAGGCCCATGATCATCTATCAAAATTACTATGTTTAACTCTTTCAAACTCAATATAAGTCTGACCTGGCTCCATCATTATATTTCTGAATCGTGCTCTATATACTGCTGGTACCAATTCATAACCAATCAAAATGGCCTGTTTGACATCTGTATAATCTCTTGACCCCTCATCTGACAGCGCTACACCTACCTCACTAGCTCGGCCGACCAGCTGAGTCTGAATTAGCATTACCCACAAGTTCTCTGACCGCTCCATCTGTCGATCCAATTCTTCAAATGAAATAAAAAAGGCAGCCACATTTTTCTTATCAAAATATGGCAATGTTTTCACATATTTAATTATAGCCTTACCTTCTATTTTAATCTCTACCCAGTTAACTTTACTTTGCTGACTAATTCGCAACTTCTCACGTTCAAGTTTTCTCTTTCTGTTTCCTCTCTCTCTCTCCTTCACTTCTACCTCACTTTCCCTTTCCTAGCTCTTTCTTTTTGTCTCAATCTTTAATCTTCTAACTCCAGTTTGCAATCCCTTTTTTTCCTAACTCTACTGCACTCACTGTCAGTTTCTCCCGTAAAAAAAAGTGCTTGACCAACTCCAGTGCAATTTCAGCTTTCCTTTTGTACCTGGTTAAACCCAGTTCTAACCTATTTGCTGATTCTAAATATACGCCCTTCCTCTGTCTTTCTAAACTTTCTTGGCAAATTTGGAATCATTTTCAAGCCCCAGAACCTCTTTAGTAATATTAAATCCCATTCCTCTCACTTTTCATTTAATCATCCACATGTAACCAAAACTAAACATATTTTCCAACCTAAATTTTATTTAAAGATCTTTGACAATAATTGCCAAATGTTGGAATCTGCTGAGACCTTTTATACCCCTAACCTGTTCACATATGTCCCAATCCTGAATGACAAGACCTTAAATTGTTATGACCTCGACGTCGAACCCCTCTGATAATAAAAACCAAACATCAAAAAACTCACCTCGCTTCGTAATCTATTAAAACAAGAGTGACAGAGAACTCCCAAATTACACCATTCACAGAAAAATAGCAATATATTTTATGAACACGAATAGTGAACATCAAACAACTATTCACATGTATAAGACAACCTTTTCTTAACTACTTACGATCTGACTACAACTCCAAAAATATGCTGTTCTATTAACCCAGTTATTGAACATTACATTAACGTAGTCTCAACATCGCACAGTCTCTGTCTTCCCGCTGTCTTCAGTCTTCCAGCTGATGATCTCCCTGGGCCACCTTCTTTCTGTTTTTTTAAAAGTAAATCAAGTATATTGGAAAGAATATTTTTTTCTAATTTGAGACCAAAATGTTAGCTGTCCAGTTGGCTTTCCCATTAATTTTCAACATACCAAGTTTATATCCTCCCCATGACATATTCAATTCTCATTGTTTTACTGGATTCCAGATGTTAAAACAATACAGTTTATCTTCCAGTGGTTTTTGGTATCCTGGGCATGATTCAAATTAATTGGTTACTTTTTAAAGTAATTTTTGGCATTGCAAGTAAGAGTTGCAGCACTCTCTCTAATGGATGTGATAGATTAGGGGGCATTCTTCTTCCTGGCCAGGTATGTTAGATATCTACCCCATTTATCACCATACTCAAATCACCTCTGATTCACAAGGGGGACTTCCCTCTTTGCTGTCTGCGTGAGCCCAGCATTCAAACTAGCTCTGAGGGCTGTAATCTGCTGCAACTTGGTTACAGACGGTCTGGTAGGGTATGCTGTTTCAGCTGCCTTCAGGCAAGCCTCGAGCATATGCAGCTGCTCTGCCTTCTGCCGCTGCTGGGTCTCCGAGTAAGAAATAATCAAACTCCTCGCATAGGCCTTGGCAGTCTCCGAGAGCACTGACGTATTACTGGCCGTACCCAAATTAATGTCCCAAAAATTTTTAAATTCCTTCGAAAAATATTCAATAAACTTGCTATCTTCAGGAAGAAAGGAGCCATGTGCCAGTGTCATGAGCCTGTCCCATCACCACCGACCTTTACCTCCATGTACACAGCTGCATGATCAGAAATGACTATCTTCCAAATTCTGCAGGACAGCACCGAATTCAAAAAGGTCAACAAGGAAAAAAAATGTCAATCCTCGAAAAGCACTTACGTGGCTGAGAGAAAAAGGTGAAATCTCTCTCCTCAGGGTGGGAAAAAGTGAGGTTTGCTGATGCTGGAGATCAGAGCTGAAAATGTGTTGCTGGAAAAGCGCAGCAGGTCAGGCAGCATCCAAGGAACAGGAGAATCGAAGTTTCGGGCATAAGCCCTTCCTGAAACGTTGAATCTCCTGTTCCTTGGATGCTGCCTGACCTGCTGCACTTTTCCAGCAACACATTTTTCAACTCCTCAGGGTGGGGACAACTCCACACACCCACCATTCCCAGCTCCCAGTTCAGATACACCAACTGCCTGGATTGCGGAGATGTACCCACAAGACCACGAGGCATCCTGTCCACTTCAGGGTTAATAAATCGGTTACAGTCTCCCCCTATTTCTGAATGAAGTGCCCCAAGGCTCAACAACTCGGAAAGGGCATCAGTTAAAATTTGAGGGCGCAGGATACATTCAAATTCCCATACATATGTCCATGTATTAAAGCTTTATGAATCAAAAATCACCAATATTCATTCTTAATTTGGTCTCACAGTTGAAATGGAAGATTTTTCTTGATGAGTTAGTAACCCTTCTGCTTTTCGAATTAAAGGATGAGAAATAACACACGTCTGAACACTGAGACCGAGCGGTGAGGAGAGAAGGCAGGGTGAAGCAAGGGCTGCCGACAAGGTAAGGGCTAAATTTATATTTGGGCAGTGGCTAAACCCGAGATACTGCACATGTAGCATTACCCTCTCGCCCCCCCTTACTCTAACCGGAAGGAGAAGACTCAGTAAGGGAAGGCTTTTATTTTTTTATTTATCTTTCTTTTTCATATATTTAAGTACGTTGTTTAGATTTAGTTAGTTTATGTAAAGCTATGCTTCCCATAGCAGGGGACCTCAGACCGTGGCACGTGCCTCTTGCTTGAAATGGGAGCTTAGGAACGTGTCTGACATTCCTGAGTCTTTCACCTGCAAGATGTGTGTACAGCTGCAGCTCCAGTTTGACCGCATGACGGCCCTGGAGCTGTGGATGGACTCACAGTGGAGCATGCGCGATACTGAGGAGGTAATGGACAGCACGTTTAGTGAACTGGTCACACTGCAGGTTAGGATTGCTGAGGGAGACAGTGAATGGGTGACCAAAAGGCATAAAAAGAGTAGGAAGGCAGTGCAGGTGTCCATTGCGGTCATCTCCCTCCAAAACAGGTATACCGTTTTGGATACTGTTGGGGAAGATGGCTCACCAGGGGAGGGCAGCAGCTGCCAGGATCATGGCACAGTGACGGGTACTGCTGTTCAGAAGGGCGGGAAAAAGTATCGTAGGGACATGGTCATTGGGGATTCTATTGTTAGGGGAATAGATAGAATGTTCTGTGGCTGAAAACAGGACTCCCAGATGGTATATTGCCTCCAATGTGCTGGGGTCAGGGATGTCACCGATTGGCTGCAGAGCATTCTAAAAGGGGAGGGCGAACAGCCAGTTGTCTTGGTGCATATCGGCACCAACGATATAAGTAGGAAATGAGATGAGGTCCTGAAAGAAGAATTCAGGGAGCTCGGAGAGAATTTAAAGGGTAGTGATCTCGGGAATACTACCAGTGCCACGTGCTAGTCAGTGTAAAAATGAAAGAATTGGCAGGATGAACACGTGGCTTAAGGGATGGTGTAGGAGGGAGGGATTCAAATTTGTTGGTCATTGGGACGGGTTCTGGGGAAGGTGGGACTATTACAAAATGGACGGTCTACATCTGAACCAGACCAGAACCAATGTCTTTGGGTGAGTTTTTGATCCTACTGTTGGGGAGTTTGTAAACTAATGTGGCAGGGGTCTGGGAACCAGTCGAGACTGGAGACTGTAAGAGTTGTGAAGATGTCATTAATAAAGAGAAGGCTAGGCAGAGAGCGGATGAGCACAAATATCTGGTGGCATGAAATACGTCTACTTTCATGCAAGGAGTATAGTGTGTGAGGCAGATAAACTTAGGGCTTGGATTGGTGCCTGGGAGTATGACATTATTACAATCACAGAGACTTGGTTCATGAAAGGGCATGATGATTAGCAATGAAATGTTTCAGGATATAAACGCTTCAGGCAGGACAGAGAGGGAAGCAAAAGGGGGCGTGGGTGGGGTGGAGTTGCATTGCTGGTCAAGGACGATTTCACGGCTGTGCTAAAGGAGCAGACTATGGAGGTCTTGGGTAGTGAGGCATTATGGGTGGAGCTGAGAAATCAGAAGGGCGCAGTTACATTGTTGGGGCTGTATTACAGACCTCACAACAGTGAGTGTGGGGTAGAAGAACAAAGATGTAAACAGATTATGGAAAGATGTAGAGGCAATAAGAGAGTGGTGATGGGAGATTTTAATTTTCACAACATTGACTGGGAAACAGTTAACGTCTGGATGGGGTAGAATTTGGAAGAATTTCAGACAAGTTTTCTACTGCAGTATGTCAATAGTCCGACGAGCGAAGGGGCCATATTGGACCTGGTACTGGGGAACAAGCCAGGACAGGTGTTGGAAGTTGCGGTGGATGATTTCTTTGGGAACAGTGACCACAATTCTGTAAGTTTCAGAATATTCGCAGATAAATTAGAAAGTGGACCTAAGGGAAGAGTACTAAACTGGACCAAGGACAATTATATCAATATTAGTCTGGAACTCGGAAATGTGGATTGGACACAGCTATTTGAAAGGAAGTCCACATTTGAGATGTGGGAGGCTTTCAAAGATAGGTTAAAGATAGTGCAGGATCGGCATATCCCGTTGATGGCAAAGGATAGGGAGGGCAAAATTCATGAACCATGGATGACAGGAGAAATTGTACGACTAGCCAAGAGGAAAAGGGAAGCATACATAAGGTCTAGGCAGCTAAGAACAGAACGGGCCCTGGAGAAATATCAGAAGAGTAGGACAAGTATTAAACAAGGAATCAAGCGAGCTAAAAGGGGTCATGAAATAACATTAGCAAGCAGGATTTAGAAGACTTTCACAGCAGTTTATTCTTGTATAAGAAGTAAGCCAGGTAACTAGAGAAAGGATTGGTCCACTAAAAGATAATGAAGGAAGGCTGTGTGTCGAACCTGGGAGAATGGGTGAGATTCTGAATGATTACTTT
This sequence comes from Hemiscyllium ocellatum, assembly GCF_020745735.1. Lineage (NCBI taxonomy): Eukaryota > Metazoa > Chordata > Chondrichthyes > Orectolobiformes > Hemiscylliidae > Hemiscyllium > Hemiscyllium ocellatum. The sequence continues at coordinate 335,929 of NC_083412.1, forward strand.
GCATCAGTGTTCACTGAGGAGAGGGACATGATGGATGTTGAGATCAGGCATCGAAGTTTGATTAGTCTAGATCACATTGACATAAATAGGGAAGATGTGTTGGGTAGTCTACAGGTTATTACCTTGAACAAATCCCTAGGATCGGATGTGATCTATCCCAGGTTGCTGAGGAAGGCGAGAGATGAAATAGCTGGTGCCCTGACAGATGCCGTTATGGCATCCTTAAATACATGGGAGTTGCCAGAGGCCTGGAGGGTTGCTCATTTTGTCCCCCTGTACCAGAAGGGTGGTAGGGATATTCCAGCTAAGTACAGGCCAGTGAGCCTGGGAAAGTTGCTGGAGAGGATACTGAGGGATAGCATCTATTTATATTTAGAAAAGAATGGGCTTATCAGTGATAGACAACATGGTTTTGCGCGGGGGAGTTCGTGTCTTATTTATGTAATTGAGTTATTTGAGGAAGTGACCAAGGTGATAGATGAAGGAAGGGCTGTTGATGTCATATACATGGACTTCAGTAAGGATTTTGATAAGGTTCTCCATGGTAGAATAATGGAGAAATTGAAGTCATATGATGTGCAGGGTGTTCTAGCTAGATGGATAAAGAACTAGTTGAACAGCAGGAGACAGAAGTAGTAGTTGAAGGGAGTTACTCGCAATGGAGAAAAGTGCCCAGTGGTATTTCACAGGGGTCAGTGTTGGGGCCACTGTTGTTTGGAATATAAAAAGATGATCTGGAAGAGGGCGCTGTTGGTATGATCAGCAAGTTTTCAGATGACATGAAGATTGGTGGAGTACCAGAAAACATAAGGGAATGTCAAAGAATACAGAATGATATAGATAAACTGAAAAATGTGTTGCTGGAAAAGTGCAGCTGGTCAGGCAGCATCCAAGGAGCAGGAGAATCGCCATTTCGGGCATAAGCCCTTCTTGAGGAATCGAAGATATTCCCGAAACATCGATTCTCCTGCTCTTTGGTTGCTGCCTGACCTGCTGCGCTTTTCCAGCAACACATTTTTCAGCTCTAATCTCCACCATCTGCAGTCCTCACTCTCTCCTTTTTGATATAGATAGACTGGAGAGTTCGGAGGAAAAGTGGCAGATGGATTTCAATCCAGACAAATGTAAGGTGATGCATTTAGGCAAGATTAATTCTAGAGCGAATTATACAATGAATGTAAGAGCCTTTTAAAAAGTTGATGAGCATGGAAATCTGGGAGTGCAGGTCCATTGTACCCTTAAGGTTGCTGCACAGGTGGATAGAGTGGTATGTAGTATGCTTGTCTTCATTGGACGGGGTATTGAGCACAACAGCTGACAAGACATTGGTTCGGCCGCATTTAGAATACTATGTACAGTTCTGGTCGCCACATTACCAAAATGATGTGGATGCTTTGGAGAGGGCGCAGAGAAGGTTTACGAGGATGTTGCCTGGTATGGAAGATGCTAGTTATGAAGAGAGGTTGAGTAGGTTAGATTCATTTACGTTAGAAATAAGGAGATTGAGTGAGGACCTGATTGAGCTTTATAAAATTATGAAGGGTCTAGAAAGGGTGGATAGAGACAAGCCTTTTCCCAGGGTGAAGGATTCAATAACGAGAGGTCACACTTTCAAGGTGAGAGGTGGAAAGTTTAAGGGGGGATACACGCGGTAAGTACTTCACAGAGAGGGTGGTGGGCGTTTGGAACGTGTGGCCAGCAGAGGTGGTAGAGGCAGGCACGGCAGATTTATTTAAGATGTGTGTAGACAGATGCATGAGTAATTGGGGAGCAGAGGGATACAGATGCTTAGGAATTGATCAGCAGGTTTAGACAGTACATTGGGATTGGCTCCAACATTTGCTGGAACACAAATGAGAAATTCTCAAAGGGCTGTTCAAGTGGAAATTCCCTTCCCCAGAGGACTGTGGTGCCTAGATGTTTGCATTTATTCAAACTTGTTTTTGTTATGTAGTAAAATGGTATACAGACAGAAACGTGCTGCTGAGACGAATAGCGCATGGAGCGGTGACAAAGTATTTAATAGCACACTCCTGCTGCTCAGTCCTGTGTTGCTATGTTCTATTCAACTCCTCATACCTCCTACAAGGAGCAGATGGAGGCCACTTGCTCCAGATACCTGGTCAACAGAAACACAGGATCTCATTCAGTCCCTCAAGACTGTCACACATGGTTTGGTGTCCGTTGGAAAATGCTATTTGGTTGGAAAGACGCCTCTGATCTCTTTACAGAGTGTTTCCTCTCTGCAATTTGTGGTTCATTTGTTGGTGATATTATAGACCCAGATTCACCGTGAATAGAGTCCCCATACCTCAACCAGAGATGACTCACAAAATACTTTACTCTCTCTGATTGCAACGTTCAATAAACGAGCATTCAGGAAAATTACAGCCATTAACTTTGCAGTTACTGAATATGAGGACAAAAGGAACAGGATCAGGTAATTTGGATGACCAAGCCATTGCATAACATCATGGCTGATCTACTGTTGACAGTAACTCCTCTTTAATGCCCAATTCTTCACCCCTTAGCTCTCTGACAGGTCAAACATCCATCTACGTCCTCCTTAAATGCTTTCAATGATATAGCTCCCCTAGGTCTCTCGCCCAGATAATTCCTGACAGTGATTACCTTCTGTGAGAGGAAAGCCCTCCCTACACATACACCGTCACCTATTGATATGAACAAGAGGCGAACACAGGGGCTCAGGAAAGAGCGAATGGCTTTCATACTAAGGCAGTATTTGACTGAGGATGGCATCGGGGCCACCTACTTATTTGAGCTGAATGTGGATCAGGTGTAACCTTCCCACTGGCCGGGTCTTTCAGAACACAAATAAAGAGGTTTGGGGTCAGTCTCCAACAATCCTCTCAGTCCCGGTACATCTCTGCAGGAGATCCACAGGTTAGCCCCCTCAGCACAAATATCTTCAGCTGGTCCATCAATGTATGTTCCCACCATAAGATCTGAAGTAGGTATGATGACTGAAGATCACAGAATGTTCAGAACATTTTGTCCCCCACCAGTTCCTGAACCATTCTGTGTCCATGTGCAGCAAGACCCGGACAGCATTCCGGTTTGTGCTGTTAAAGTGTCGGTAACATGTATGTAACACCACGGCCAGACACTGCACATTTCCACAGTTAAAAGAGGAGCTCACTCAGCATCTGAAGCTGGTTGCACACGGGTATGAGATAGCATTCAGGAACAGGAAGAGTGACAGCAGATTCAATACTCCTGCCTGTTAGACAGGAAGAAGAGTGGCATGTTCAGTGCATCGAGCTGTTAAACAGGAACAGGCAGAGCCAATAAGACCCTTAAACCTGTTCCATGAGACCAGGAGGAGGCTATTCATCCCCATGAGACAGCTATACAGGAACAAGAGGGGGTCACAGATATTCCAACATGACAAACCAGTGAAACCGAGACTGCACTGATAGAGGACTCCATGCTGTTAATCATGGTTCCATTGTTTGTCGAGTGTGTGCTACTTTAACATAGTTTGCTGGCAATGAGGAGGGAAGCCAAATGATTTGTGCCAAGTCTCAAGGAGGCATCTTCCATCACCGAGAAGACACACCCATCGTCTCCACGGAGGTCAGAATCTGGTGGCAATAGTTAACGGTTTTAGTATGAAGGTATTGTGGTTGCTGTAGGGATTGTGGATAACGAGACTTTCAGTGCAGGACCATACAGCAAATGCACTGCATTAATGTGGGGAGAGATTATTCAAAGACTGGCGCTCTGCCTCTCTCATGCGCCTTGGGGATTGGGTGTGGAGTGAGGGGAATATTCTCAGAAGCTCTCAAACTATCGACAATCATGCAACCCGAGTAAAAAAGAAACCATGGAATATTTCACTGTATCAGTGTCTATCTTGAACATCGTGAGTGACTGTCCTTCCCCCCAAGTTTCAATACAATCGCCTCTCATTCTCTCACAACGCCAGAGATTAATCTTCACTGTCTCCTCATGGTACCATAATCCCAGGGATTAGTCTCTTCAAACCTCATTGCACACTCTCTGTGGAAAGGTGATCATTCTTTATAAAGGAGAGAAAGTCTGTCCACAACATCCCAAATACTGCCTCGACAACACTCTCAGAGATGATCATAACAACTCCTTTTCCTCTTCGACATCTCCGTTTCTTTCCTGTGGCGTAAGAAGACTTTCCTTCTCTCTAGCCTGCTGGAAAGAGTTAACACTTTTATAATGAAGGTATTGTTGCTGCTGTTGGGATTATGGATAACATGACGTTCATTGCAGGATCACGCACCAATTGAACTGTATTAATGTTGGCAGAGTTTATTCAACAGCCAGAGGCTCTCACTCTCTCAGTCTCTCTGTGTCTTTCTCTCTCTCTCTCTCTCTCTCTCCCCTCTCTCTTTCCTCTCTTTCCCTCTCTGTCACAGTTGAAATAGGGAGTGGGGGTGATTGGGTGGAACGTTCTTAGAGGCTCTTAAACTATCGAGAATCATGTAATCTGAGTGAAAAAAAGCCATGGAACTTATCACCGTATCAGTGTCTGTTTAGAACATCATGAGTGATTGTCCATCCCCCTTAAGGTTCAATGAAATCACCTCTTATTCTCTCACTGAGCTTCACTCACTGCTCACGGTGCTATCAACCCAGGGATTAGTCTGGTGAAAGGTGAGAGAAAGTCTATCCACAGTACCCCGAATACTGCCTCAACAACACTCTCCTGGATGATCACAAAGCACCTTTTCTCTCACTTAGACTTCGCCATTTCTTTCCTGTTTCACAAAAAGCCATTTCTTCTCTATGCCCTACGACTGACATGGAATTTATAAGTCCCTTACATTTGTACGTCAGCATCAATAAAGCCAGCACCAGAGATTCCTATGGAGATTTGCATCACTCTCGGGGAGAATTCAATGAGATTGAATACACCTAAAATAACCGATGATCATGTACCTGAATGGAAATAAAATGTAGCAATACAGAAAACAGGCAGAAAAAGGGAGCTATCTTTGCCTTTATTCTTCTCTCACAGGAAGTATGAAGCACTGGTCAGGGCAACATGTTATGCAGCGTTTGAACTGAGTGGCCGGTTCAGTTGTTCCACAGTACCGTAAGGATTAAAACACATTGCTGTGGGTTTGTAGTGTTACAACACAGGATAAATCTTCCTGCTTAATTAAAACCAGCAACAGAGAAAAGATTTATCCCATGCTGTAATCTGTGATAATTCTAGACTCCAAATCTATTTAAAGTAAAAAGTAACAACTTTATTTCTTAAAGTATAACAGAGAATAATAAACGAACAACTATCTACAACTTCTTCTTTTAACCTGTCTTTGACCTTCTCCCTCCACAATACTAGGCCGATAAGACTCCTAATTAAGATTTACAAAACAAAACTTCTTATCTCAAAACCAGGAAGCTTTTGGTTCTTCTCCATATTTCTGACTTATTTTCTTCTTGGGGACTCTGCTTCACCAGTTACTCGTCAATAAAGGTACATAAAGGAGAGCTATTTTTCAGGCGGTCTTTGCATGTTGGAACCTTGGCAGTTCTCCTCTCAACTGTCCAATTTTCCATGGTCTTGTACCGCCAAACTATTGGATTGTATCATTGGCTGTTACCATTGTCAATATAATAAATTAAAACTTGGTTGGAGGTGGGTATTTTGGGGTATAATTTAAAACTTGCTACAGTTGAATTTGTTTCGAGACGATAAGCTATTCAGGTTGTTCGACCAAATGTTACATTATATCTATTTTTCAGAACTCTTGGTGCTGTCAGGTAGTTATTTTTGGTTTTTCATTCTCTCAAAGGTACAGTCCTCCCACGTGTTCATCACAGAAGTCACACAGAAACCTAACAAGGGAAGCATGACACTTTGACTTCCCTAAAGGACTTCAGGCAAGCAGATTGGTTTTTATAACAAATGATAATGGTTGCTTTTAAACTCCCCAAGTTCCTTCATGAGATATCAACAGACTATTATTCTGTGGCTCTAGATTTTGAGTCAATGGCTTGACCACCATAAACTATCTTCCCTTACGCGAAAGAACAAGTTAAACATTCTCAATAGCAATTATTTAGTGACGGACATGTGATTACAAGGAACGTGAAACTGTTGAATCCGGCTTGAAGAAAGGCACAAATGGTTTATTCAGATATTGCGCTGAGACTGAGGACGAGACTGGGATACCATGATGGTGGTATTGGACAGGATTGGTGAATGGGGAGGACATGGAGATGTAAATCTGTGAAGGACAAAATTGATTATGGAGTTTGAGAAGAGTCTGATTCCTTCTTGCATATCAGTGAATAATGTAGAAATCGTAGTTTGCTAGTTATATTATATAAGGAAATACAGTTTTGTTTGGAATTGAAGATATTGACTTGCGCTTTCCAAAATGTATGTATAATGAGCAGAAATTCAGTTCAACCCGGTTTAGTAGACAACTATAAAGACTTACCAGGAACACCAACTATCGCGAGGATGGGATAGTAACTACCTTGAATAATCCAAAGGATATCCAGGATCCGATATGCTAATGATATCAAAGGCTGAGAAAGCCAGTAAAGACCCCCCGGATAAACTCCTGTCAATTGTTGGAACATTCCAGTCTAATGTTCTCAGATACTGATCCATTGTTGGAACATTCCAGTCACATATTCTCAGGTTCTGATCCATTCTTGGAACATTCCAATACATGGCCTCAGATTATGAACCATTATTGTAATGTTCCTGTCTAATGTTCTCAGATTCTGATCCATTGTTGGAACATTCCAATCCATGGTCCTCTGATTATGAATCATTATTGTAACGCTCCAGTCTAATATTCTCAGATTCTGATCTTTCCTCCACCCTCTCTCTCTCAAGCTGATGATCCCTGTTAGTGCTGTAAGTAATCCTCCTACTCACACTATGGGATAGCACATTGAATAGAACCTGTTTATCTTTCAACGATGGAAACTTTCCACTGGGATAATTAGGATCCACGGAGATTGACATTAATCACAGTCACTGAACAAATAGCTCAATTTAATCCCTTTGAGTTCAATATTGATTTTATTAAAATTCAAAAGAACGTTTAAAATTTATTCATTTAGCTTGGGATATGTGGGGGTGGCGGAGGGAAGGAATATTGGAGCTGGTACATTGATTGTGTGTAATCATTCAATCTGCCTTGGATATGGGAGTAATGTCAAAGGATTATCAGAACATAAACAAGTTTCTCCGTTTATAAATGGAAACATACAGTCTGCAACTACTGATCGGTGATTATAATGTCAGTAAAATATGGAGAGACCTTTTCTAGTCCATAATCTGACAGGAAAATGTGCCTACGACTACATGAGTTGTAACAGGCAAATGGCATGGATATGTTAACAGAGAATATGATGCAACACACAATTCAGATTGTTAGCTAAGGGTCAGAGAGGGCAGATGAGTGTCATGCTGTTAATGTTATCAACGTCAATCAACTGTGATTAAATTCCATGCACTGGTTTTCAATTTCAGTGTGATTATGTTCTTGGGGACATGGCTGCAGAGATTGGTTGGAGGCAACATGATATTTCCCAGTCATCAGTATTGGGATGTTACTCTTTATAAATCATAAGAACATCAAATTCCAGGATACATCTCCAATGAGGAATGACGAGAGCGAATATTAACCATATGACCAGAAGACATTGGAGCAGAAATTTGGCCACTCAGTCCATTGAGCCTGCCCCACCATTCAATGATGTCTGTTAAGCTTCTCAACCGCATTCTTCCAATTTCTTTCTGTAACCATTCATCCCCTTTACAATCAAGAACCTATCTGTCTTACTCTGAAATATACTCAATTACCTGGCCTCGACAGCCTTCTGTAGCAGTGAATTCCATAGATTCACCACTCTCTTGCTGAAGTGGTTCGTCTTTAACTGAGTTTGAAAAAGTTTTCTACTTACTCTGTCCCCTGGGTCCTAATCTCCCCTCCAATTAGATCTCCTAACATCCTTCTGAACTCTATCAAATATAGACTCAGAGCCCTCAGATGTTCTTCATATGTTAAGCTTTCATTCCTGGGACAACTTACATGGATCTTATTGAAAAATGCTCCAGGGCCAGTACATCCTTCATGAGATATGGGACCCAAAACAGTGCACAATAATCCAACTGTAGCCTGGCCAAAATCTTGTAGCACCTCAGAAGTACATCCCTGCATTTATATTCAAGCCTTCTTGACATAAATGGAATCATTTTGTTTACCTTCCAAACTGCTGACAACCGGCAGCATTACCTTTCAAGATCCTTGGACTAGCACCCCACCCCCACCCCCACCCCCGAGTCTTCTGAACTTGCTTGCTATTTAGATAATAACCATGCCTTTATTTTTCCTGGCAAACTGCATGACCTCACAGTTACCCACATTATACTCCACCTGCCACTTCTTTGCTCACTGCCCTGACCTGTGCAAATCCTTCAGCAGGAGAAAGTGAGGACCGCAGATGGTGAAGATCTGAGTCAAAAAGTGTGGTGCTAGAAAAGCACAGCCAGTCAGGCAGACTCTGAGGAACAGGATATTCGAAGTTTCAGTCATAAAGCCTTTATCAGGAATGAAGTGGGTGGGCGGAAAGGGGTTGAGAGATGAATGGGAGGACGAGGGAGGAAGGTAGCTTGGAAGGCGATGGCTAAATGGAGGTGAGTGGTGAGAGTGGAAGGTGGAGTGGATAGATGGGAAGGAAGATAGACGGGTAGGGCAGTTCAACAGGCGGTGTTCAGTTGGAGGGTTAGAGCTGGGATAAAGTGGAAGGGGAGGAGATGAGGAAACTGGTGACATTGCGCTGCATACCATGTGGTTGAAGGGTTCCAAAGTGGAAGACGACTCGCTCTTCCTCCAGACGAATTGTGGCTAGAATGTGGCATTGGAGGAATCCAAGAACTTGCATGTCCTTGGAGGAGTGGTCGGGGGAGACGAAGTATTCAGCCACAGGGAAGTGGTGTTGTTGGGTGTGAGACGGAGAGTGTTCCCTGAACCGTTCTACAAGTTGACGTCCTGTGTTCCCCAGTGTAGAGGAGACCAGGAGCAATGGACAGAGTAGGTGAGGTGTTTGGATGCATCTGCCTGATGTGGAAGGATTATGTGGGCCCTTGGATGAAGGTGCGGAGGAAGTTGTTGGCATAGGTTTCATACCTCTTGCAATGGGCAAGGGAAGGTGCCGGGAGTGGAAGGTGGCTTGTTGGGATGTGGGAGGGGGGGACACGTGAACCTAACGAGGGAATTGTGAAGGGAATGGCCTCTGCAGAATGCTGATAGGGGTGGGGAGGGAAGTATATCTCTGGTGGTGTGGTCTCACTGTCGGTGGCAGAAATGGCGGAGGATGATGATATGTTGTATCCTGAGGTTGGTGGTCTGGAAGGCGAGCAACAAAGGGGTGCTAGAGGGTCCTACTGCACCCTCCTGCAGCCGAACCACCTCTTCAATTCTACCTATCCCTCTATTGTATCTTTGCACTGTTTGAAAACTTAGTCAGAATGCCCTCAGTGCCTTCATGTAGACCATTAATGCACAAAGGGAATTGTTGTGGTCCCAACACTGAGTCTTGAGGAATACCACTTGTCACTGGATGTCATCCTGAGAAGGACACTTTTATCCCCACTCTCTGCTTTCTGTCAGACAGCCATGCATCTATCCAAGCTAGCACCTTGCCTGTAACACCAGGGGCCCTAATCTTTCTCAATAGCCTCCTACGTGGCACCTTATCAATGGAATTTAGAGAAGCAGGTGGATAACATCTACTGGTTCTCTTTGGTCAAGTCTGCTCGTTACTCCCTCAAAGCATTCCAGCAGGTTTGTCAGGCATGACCTCCCATTGATGAAACAATGCTGACTTGGCACTATTTTGCTAAATACTTCCAAGTATTCAGAAATCCTATCCTTCACGATGGATTCCTGGATGTTAACCTCAAACAAGACTAGGCTAATCACCCTGTAATTTTCCATCTTCTGCCTAACTCTCTTATGAAAGGGAGTTTCACGTCAGCAATTTTCCAGCCATTCCTGATTTTATTCATTCCTAAAAGATTACCACTTTCACTTTCACTGCTTCTTCAGCTATCTCCCTTACAATGCTGGGGTGTATTCCATATGGTTAAGGTGATTTATCCAAATTCAGGCCATTCAGTTTTCCAGCATGTTCTCCTTGGTGATGACCACCATACACAGCTCTGCCCTCTCACTCTCTTCAATGTTTGGGAAATTACTGGTGTGCTCCACCATGAACATTGATGCAAAGTTCCTCATTCGTTTCTTTGTTTTCCACTTCTGTCTGTCCAGCAACATTTTCCAGTGGTACATGTTCACTTTTGCCTCTCTTTTGCACTTTATATATCTAAAGATCCTCTTACAGTCTCCTTTCTATTATTGGTTAGCTTACCTCCATATCTAACCTTCTCTGTCCTTTTTTGCCCTCTGTTAGTCTTTGTAAGTTTCACAATTCTCTCGTTTCCCACTGCCCCTCACCACATTATACGCTCGCTCTTTTGCTTGTATGCAATCCCTGACTTCAGTCATCAGCCCTGGCTGCCTCATCCTCCCTGGACCATGCCTCTATTCCTCGGCAAGAATCCCTGCTGTGTCTCCTGAATTAATGTTGGAATCTGCTGCCATTGCTGTTCCCTTGCTTTTCATACTTGACCCCTCTCCCAGTCAATTCTACCCAGCTTCTTCCTTATGCCTCCATAGCTGACTTTATTCAGCTGAAATACTGTTACCTCTGATTCTATCTTCTCTCTCCCAAATTGCAGAAAAAATTCAATCATGTTCTGATCATTGCTTCCGAAGTTTACCTTCACCCTAATCTCCATCACGAATCCTGCGTCATTAAATCCAGTATGATCTGTTCCCGAGTGGGCTCCACCAGAAGCTGCTCCAAAAAGCCATCTCATAAACATTCCTAAAATTCCTTTTCTTGCAAATCACTGCCAATCTGATGTTCCCAGTTCCCCATACACTGAAATCACCCATGATTACTGTACTTTGCCTTTCCTACACATCTTTTCTATCTGCTGGTGTATCTTGTGCCCCAGATCCTGACTACTCTTTGGAGCCCTGTACAAGACTTCAACTGTGGTTGTCTTACCTTTGTGGTTCCTCAATTCTACCCACGAAGATTCTACACCATCTGACCTTACTTCCTTTCTTACTATTAATTTAATGTCATTTCTATCAATAATGTAAATCTACTCCCTCTGCCCACCTGCCTATCTTTTCGATAGGATAAATATCCTTAAATGTTTAGATTGCCTTGCAGCCACATCTCCGTAATGCCCATCACTGCATACCTGCCGACTTAATTCTGCGCCACAAACTCATTTACCTTATTCCTTATACAGCATGCATTCAGTTGTAACCACTTCAGTCCTGCATTAACCATCCTTCTTCTCATTGTCATTCATTTGTGCAGTGTGCTTGAACTTTGATATGTTAAACATTTCCAGATGCTCTATCCTATTTGTGTCTGTGCAGAAGATTTTAATAATCTGTCCTGAGTTCTGTACTCTTACCTCCTATTTTAATTCGGCTTTTCTAATTAAACCCTATTACTGCACCCCCACCCCGCACACACACACACCCTCCTAATCAGTTTAAAGCTCTGTCTACAGTCCTAGTTAGGATTCACTCAGACTCTGGTCCCAGAACGGTTCAGATGATGACTGTCCCATTGGAGCAGATCCTTTCTTCCAAAGGAATAAAATGTGTTTATTCAACACAAAATACAAGTATAAAAAAGCTTTTCTGTACATACCAAAATATGGAAACTACAATAAGATAATATTGTTAAAATTCACTTACTATGTGGAGCTATATAAATTGTAATGTGAATTACCAAACCATGGAAGAGGTGTGCAAACTTTATCAATCATTATTTGACCCACAGCTGAGATCCTGATTTCCCCTCTGCCAGTGATTCCCTTCACTGAGATTCTACCCTGCCTCTCACGCTGTTTCTAGAGGGGCTATAAGTTCCTGTTGGCCCAGAATATTTAAATTAATCCACCTTCTCCCTGGAACCAATCTATTGGACTATTGGATTGTGTTTAGCAGTCAGCAACTCAGCTCTGGGATGTTATTGGTGATAAATGATCTGGGATGACAGCCAGTATCAGCATAGTGATCACAGGGTATGGCACCAGACAAAGGGCTTACAGTTAGTGAGAGATTCTAAGAAAAGTTTCTGTGTATTTCTCCTCATGCTGTCTCCTGATCTAACTTCAGATTTGTCTGACACCCCTTGCTCTCACTCACTCTGTCGCTCCTTTTTTCACTCTGTTTATCTCACTTCACTGTCTTTCTCTCTGCTTATTTCTCTCCCTCTCAGTCTAGCTCCGATCATTGCCTCTATTTTCAAGTTATCAAGTTGGAGAGTTCATGGATGCATGGTGGGCTGAATGGCCTCATCCTGTGTTGTATTAATTCTGAAATTCTCTGACCCACAGTAACAAGTTTTGGTGCCTGGCGAGACAAGCTGGTCCAGACAATTAACCATTATCTCTTCCTGTTTTCTGACATGCAGCGACATCGAAATATCTATTCAAACAAACACATTCCTCATATTAAAATCAGCACACTTCAGACTGCTAGGCCAGTGTTCAGTACCCTCTGTTTTGTTTTGTTGGTCTTAGCTGTACTGGGATTAGTCTCCAACTCCTCCTCAGTCACTGTACCTGTGGACCTATTGCTGTGGTTCCACACACCCCTCCGCCACCACCGCCACCCACTAGTTTAAACCCTCGTAAAGGACAATAGCAAACCTGCCTGCCAGGAGATTGCTGCCAGTTCAAGTCCATCCCGTCCATCTTGTTTATATCGAACCAACCCGGGAATCCCAATGATCCATATCGGAGATTGTTGTCAGTTCATGTGCATCCCGTCCTTTGTGCGTGTATCCTATTGACCTGTGAATCCCAATAATCCACTATATCGTAAATTGCTGCCAGTTCAGGTTCATACCATCCTTTTTGTGTGTATCCTCCCGATTCGGGAATTCCAATGATCCACATAACGGAAGTGCTGCCTCCCCGATCAGCTCTTTGATCGTGTATTTAACTGTGCTACCTTACAATTCCTAATCTCACTCGCACGTGACATATTCTAATGTCTCCAGAATTCAAATATCGTTACAGCACAACTCCAGCAAAGCCTTTTCTTCAATCTGGATAGACATGATAATAAGAACTTAAGTGTGACGTCAGGAAAGTTAAACCACTGAATCAGTCCAATGACCACTGCTGCCAAACCTGTTTGACAAGGCATACATGTGGATCTTCTATTTGCAGTTGGACGAGGATAAACAGAAGATTAGAAAACGTCAGATAATGTAATTCAGCCTGTTTACTCTGCTTTGCTATTCAATTGGATTCTAGTCATTCTGTTCATATCAATGGCAGGGTCTTTACCCAGAATCCTCAGCGGGTCATAAAATTCCCAGTGTCGTTATGTGCACAGTCCTGCGAAGGGAGTATCTAGTGCCAGGCAATGGGGTGTGGGGAATCTCAGGGCTGGCACAAAGAAAGGCTGTATGTAGTGACGATGGACTGAGGGAACTGGGAGAGATGGAATGGGCATCCAGGGACACTGCACTCAGACAAGTGGTCGGGCAAGATTCCTAAACACCCAGAGGAACCCACGAACCAGGGCTGCTTTTACAAAAACCTGTCACATTTGCTGCATTTCTCCATCGAACAAAAGGAAAAATACTGTAGATGGTAGAAATCTGAAGCAAACACAGAGATGCACTGTGGAGTGGGAAAAGAGTTAATGCTCCCAATGCAGACACGGGAAGAATGTACAAAGTCCATCCAAGTCCCTAGCACTGTGAGGCAGCATGCTGCCCAATGATGGATAATTGGCGATAGTATGGTTGAAAGCATAGATACTGTTCTCCGTGATCGGGACTACGAGTTCTGAAGGTTGTGTTGCCTACATGGTGCTCGGGTTTGGAATATATCATCTGGGTTGCAGAACTTGGAGCGGGAGGGGAATGATCCAATGGTCAGGGTATGTGTAGGTACCAACAGCTGGACAAACAAATGACAATGAGAAGAGCTGAACTATTATATTGGAATGCATACATTATAAGGAATAAGGTAAATGAGCTTGTGAATCATCCAGAAATTGGCAGGTACGACATAATGGGCATTACAGTGACATCGCTGCAAGAGGATCAGAATTGGGAGCTGAATATTCAAGGATATTCATCCTATCGAAAAGATAGGCAGGTGGGCAGAGAGATAGAGTTGAATCAGTATTAAAAATGGAATGGAATCAATAATCAATGATAAGAAATGAAATAAGGTCAGATGGTGTAGAATCTGTGTCGGTAGAATTGAGGAATCAAAAAAGTGAAAAAATGCAGTTGGATTATATACAGGGAGCTGGGGTTTAAGATACACCAGGAGATAGAAAGATCCATAGGAAAGGCAAATCATGTGGGATTTTATTATACAGATGGACTGGGAATTCAGATTGATAGTGGTTGGCAGGAAAAGGAATTTGTGGAATGTCTACGAGATGGCTTTTTGGAGCAACTTGTGCAGTCAGACTAGATGAGGGAAGCTTAAGGTGGCAGTGATCATAATATGATTGAATTTAGTCTGCAGTTTCAGACAGAGAAGTTAGAATCAGAAGTAACGGTATTAAAGCTGAATAAAGGCAATTGCACAGACATGAGTGAGGAGTTGGGTAGAATTGATTGTGAGACTGGCACAGTGGGAAACACAGTGCACAGCAATGACAGGAGACTTTTGGAGTAATTCAGGACACAGCAGAGATTTGTCCTGAGGAAAAAGAGGCGTGTATAGGGGGGATGGACAACCATAGCTGACTAGGGAAGTCAGGTACAGCATAAAAGCAAAAGAGAAATGATATAATGTGGCAAAGTGCAGTGGGAAACCTGAGGATTGGAAAGCTTCCAAAGACAAAACAGAGGCAAACAAAATAAAACAAGGAGGGAGATAATTAAATAAGGGGGTAAGCTAGCCAGTAATATAAGGAAGACTGTAAGTTTCTTTTGATATATAAAGTACAAAAGAGTAGCAAAAGTGAACATTGGACTGCTGGAAAATGATACTGGAGAGATGGTAGTGGGGAACGAGAAAACGGCCAATGAACGGAATAATTTATTTGCAACAGCTTTCATGGTGGAAGGCACGAGTAAAACCTCAAACATTCAAGAGATTGAGGAGCCAGAGCTGAGTATGATGGCGCCCACCATGGAGAACATTCTCGTAAAAAATGTAATGCCCCGAAGGTAGTTAAATAACCTTTACCAAATGGATTACATCCCAGTGTTGTAAGGGAGTGGAGGCAATCATGGTGATCTTTCAGCAATCACTAGAGTAAGGAACCATCCCAGAGCACAGGAAACCCACAGTAAAACGTCACACTCCTTTTTAACAAGGGAGTAAGGAGAAAGACAAAAAAAACCCAACCACCATGAATACATTAACTTCTGTCGTGTGTAAGAACCTGGAATCCATTGTGAAGGATGAGATTTCTGAATACTTGAAAGTGTTTGGGAAAATAGGGCAATGTCAGCATGATTTCATCAAGGGAAGTTAATGCCTGACAAATGTATTGGAATTCTTTGAAGAGGAAATGGTCCTGGAGCGTGTTCAGACAATTTTCACGAGAATGGTCATAGGAATGAAAAGCTTATTGCATGAGGAATGTTTGAGTACTCTAGGTCTATACTTGATAAAGTTTGAAAGGATGAGAGGGAATGTAATTGAAATAGACACAATACTGAATGACTTGGAGAGAGTGGATGTTGATAAGGTGTTTCCATTGGACCAGGATCCGAGGGCACAGCCTTAGATGAAAGGGAACACCTTTTAGGACAGTGATAAGGAGAAAGTTATTGAACCATAGAAGGGTGGATTATTGAAATTTATTACCACAGAAGGCTGTGGGGGCAGGTTATTGAGTATATTTGAGACGGAGATAGATAGTTAATGATTATCGATGGGATGAAGGGTTATGGGGAGAAGGTCGGAGAATGGGTTTGAGAAACCTATCAGCGATGATTGAATGACAGAGAAGACCCGATGGGCTAACTGTCCTAATTTATGCTCCAATGCCTTATAGTCTTCTGGTCTAAACCTTAAGGATGTACCTTGCATCTCTGAGAAAATAGATTCATGTTCTTCATGAAGGTCAGAAGCTGTTGGGAATAGTTAACTGTTTTAGAATGACGGTATTGTAGCTGCTGTCGGGGTGGTGGATAATATGACATCCACAGCAGGATCACACACCAACTGCACTGTATTAATATGGGGAGAATTTATTCAAAATTTGGACCTCTCCTTCTCACTCAATGGGGGGTATGGGTTGGGGTGGGTGGTCGTAACGTCTGCCCAGGCATTTAAACTATCCTGAGTCATGCATCCTGAGTGAAATAGCAGTCATGGAATTTATCACATTGTCTGTTTAGAATATAAGGAGTGATTGCCCATCCCTCTCAGGGTTTATTGCAATCACCTCTTATTCTATCACAGCGCTACAGATCAACCTTCACTCAATCCTCATAGTGTCATCATCCCAGGGATTAATCTGGTGGACATCCTCTTCACTCTCTCTGTGGGAAGGAGATCACTCCATATAAAGGAAAGAAAATCTGTCCACAATACCCCAAATACTGCCTCAACAGCACTCTCAGGTTTGATCACAATAATTCATTTCCCTCATTTAGCTGGCTCCATTTCTTTCGTGTGGTACAGGAAACCATTCATTTACAATGCACTGCCACTGATGTAGAATTTAAAAACATCCTTACATCTGTAGGTCAGCATCAATAAAGTCAGCATCACAGGTGCCCATGGAGATGGGCATCACTCTTGGAAGAGACTCAATCACAAAGAATACATCGAAAACAGTGACTGGCTACCTACCTGAATGGAAATGAGCCGTTGGAATATGGGATGCAGGCAGAGGAAGGGAGCTACCTTTCCTTCTCTTCTGCCCTCACGGGATGTGTGCAGCCATGGTCAGGCCAGCATGTTATGCCGATCTTGAACTGAGTGGCTGTGTCAGCTGTTCCACAGGACAATAAATAGTAAAACAAATTGCCGTGGGTTTGCAGTTAAACAGAGACTTGACCAGAGGAGGATGACCCACTGCCTTCTCTAATGGGCATAAGGCAAGATGATATCAACAGATCATTATTCTATGGTTCTAGAATACTAGCCAATGACGTGACCAATACACTGTCTGCCCATCTTTCAGATTTTGGGCAGAGAACAAGTTAAACATCTCTTGTGCAAGTATTTGGCAATGGACACGTGGTTAGAAAGGGGCTTGAAACAGATGTATCTGGAATTAAGAAAGGAACAAACGGTGGTTTATTCAGGAATTGAACTGAGGCTGAGGAGGAGACTGAGACGTATTAATGGTGGTACTGGACAGGATTGGTATGTGGGGAGGATATGGAGATGTACACTTTGCAGGAGAAAATGAATCAAAGAGGTTGAGAACAGTGTGTTTTACCCTCGCGTATTGGGGAGTAATTTGTAAATAATGGTTTGCTAGTTATAATTTCTAAGGAATGGAATCTTTGATTGGAGTTGCAAACAGTGGCTTGCACCTTTCCAAAATCTGCATATCATGAGCATCGACTCGGTTCAGACCATTTCACTAAACAGAGTGACTTACCAGGAACACCAACTATAGCAAGGATAGGATAGTAACCAGCTTGAATAACCATCAGTACGTCTTCAATCCGATATGCTAATGATATCCAAGGCTGGGAAAGCCAGTAAAGACCATAGGATAAACTCCTCTCCATTGTTGGAACATTCCAGTCTAATGTTCCCAGATTCCCATCTCTCCTGTCCTTCTCTCTGAAGCTGCTAATCCCTGTTACTGCTGTTAGCCATGCTCCCGCTCATACTATGGGATACAACACTGAAAGCATTCCAAAATTGATAGAAGAGAGGAACCCTCTGGGGACGCATACGATCCATGGAGACTGACATCATTCCAATCACTGAACAAATAGCTCCATTTAACCCCTTTGAATTCAATGCTACTTTATTAAAATTCAAAATAACGTTGAACATTTGTGCATTCTGGGTGTGATATGCGAGTGTGACTGAAGGAAGAAATGTTGAAGATGGCAGATTGATTGTGTGTAATCATTCAGCCAGCCTTGGATATGGAAGCAATGTCAGAAGTTTAACGGAACATAAACATGCTTCTCTGTTCATAAGTACAGAAATGAATCCCGTTACTACTGATCAGTCATTGCAATATCTGTAAAACATTGAGAAAACAACTATCATCCATGATGTGATAGCAAAGTGTGCCAACAAAAACGTGGGTTACAACAAATAAACGGCATGGATACATTAACAGAGAATTGCACATGACAAACACAGTTCAGATTGTTATTCCAGGATCAGAGAGGGCAGGTGTAGGTCATGCTGTTGATGTTATCGATGTTAAGGAACTGTCATGAAGTGTCAGTGAATGGACTTCAATTACATTGTGATTGTGATATTGGGGAAAGGACAGAAGACGGGGTCATGGCTGTTTAGATTGGGTGGAGGGACAGTGATGTTTCCCATTTACCTGAATTGGAATGTTACTCTTTATAACTCATATAAAGAACAGATTCAAGAATGCATCTAAAAATGAGGAATTAGCAGAGATAATATTAATGAAATGCGTTTATGCAATATAAAATACAGGAACAAAATGATTTTCTGCACCCACCAATATATGCAAAGTACAAAGAGATAAGGTTGTTAAAATACACTCCTGATATTGAACTATATAAATTGAAAAGTGAATTACATCACTAAGAAAGTGGTATGCAAACTTTATCAATCATTATTTGACCCACAGCTAAGATCGTGATTTCACTTCTGTCAGTGAGTCCCCTCACTGAGATTCTCTGGCTTTGTCTCTCATACAGTATCGGTGTGGGCGGGGGAGGGGGGTCATGGAGGCGGGTGGTGGTTATCATTTCCTGCTGCTCTTGGCACAGTCTATTTAAAAACTCTGCTTTCTTCATGGAACCAATCTATTGGCCTAATGGGTTATGTTTAGCTGTCAGTAACCCAGATCTGTGATATTGTTGGAAGTAAATAATCTGGGATGACAGCCAGTATCAGCACGGTGGTCACAGTGTATGGCGCCCAGACAAAGGGCTTGTTATCCAGAGGAATTTCTAAATAAAGCTTCTAACTTCTGTCTGTCCATATTTAGCTACCGTAATGCAATCTTCTGATCTATCTAACCTCACCCTCATCTAACACCTCTTCCTCTCACACTCAATCAGTCACTCCCCTTTCTATACTCTCTCAGATGATCTCCCTTCACTTGCTCTCTCTCTCTGTTTATTTCTCTCTCACACAATCTCTCTTCGCACACTCTCTCGATCTCCAATTGTGCAGTTGGAGAGCTTGTGACTCCACGATGGGCTGAATGGCCTCCATCCATGCCATAATAATTGAGGTTCTCTGACCCACAATAAATACTTCCTGGACAGACATGCTGGTCCAGTGACAGGTCCAGTGCACAATCACTCATTATCATTTCCTACTCTTCTCTGGTGTGCAGCTGCCTTGAAATGTCTGTTCAAACAAAACAGACTGAATGAAATTCGAGCAGTCGAGAAGGCATTCATGAGTGCGTATTTCATTCAGGATTTAATGAAGGATGAGATTCCGGAATAACATAAGCAATGAATGAAAAACAGGGTAACACAAGAAATGGCAGCTGGGTACAACATGTGGTTCCAAGTAGTTCTCATGGTATTACCAATAGATTATCAATCCAGAAAAATCAGCCCCTGTTCTGTGGATCGAGGTTGAATCCCGCCACTGCAGATGGTGGAAATTCAGTTCAATAATGTAAAAATATCCCTGGAATTAAGAATCTGTTGATGAAAATGAAATCATTGCCGATTGTCAGAAAAATCCACCTGGTTCACTAATATCCTGTATTGAAGGAATCCATACCTCGTCTGTCTGTATTGCAACTCCAGACCCAAAGCAATGTCATTGCCTCCCAATCGCCCTCTGAAACGGTCGAATGAATCATTCAGTTGTTAAAATCACTACAAAGTTTCAAACAAATGAAACCGGATGGACCACTGGTCATCGAAATGGGCACCGGAAAAATCAACATTAGAAACATCACTGTATTACCTGCAAAGTCTTCCTTACTAACATCTGAGGTCTAGTGCCAACATTGGAACAACTGCCTTACAGACTAGTCAAGCAACAGCCTGACATAGCCATACTCATGGAATCATACCTTACAGAAATAACAGGAATTAACATGGACAAAGGAGTCTCTTACTGATTACCACGTAACGTTGTTCCTCAGCTGAATCAGTCCTCCTCCATGTTAAACAACACTTGGAGAAAGCACTGACTGTGGCAAGGGCCCAAAGTGTATTCTGGCTGGGGGATTTCAAAGTTGACCATCAGAGTGGTTTGGCAGCAGTACTACTGATCATGCTGGTCGGCTTCTAAGGACATAGCTACTAGATTGGGTCTGCAGAAGGCGGTGAGGGAATGAACAAGAGGGTAAGAATCATACCTGACCTCATCCTTACCAATCTACCAACTGCAGATGTATGTGTCCATGACAATATCGGTAAAAGTGACCATCACACTGCCCTTGTGGAGACAAAGTCTATTGTCTCCATAAAGTTTATTGTGTTGTGTGGCACTATCACCATGATAAATGACACAGACTTTTAGCAGATCTAGCAACTCAAGACTGAGTGTCCATAAGACACTGTGGACCATCAATAGCAGCAGAATTATACTCCAGCACAATGTGTAACGTCATGGCCCAGCATGTCCCCCACTAAATCATTACCATCAAACCAGAGGATTAGCCCTGGTTCATTGGAAAATGCAGGAGGGCATGCCAGGAGCAGAACCAGGAATATATAGATAAAATGTTCATCTGCTGAAGCTTCCAAACAGAAATACATGCGTGCCAGATAGCATAAACAGCAAGGGACAGACAGAGCTTAGTGATCACAGAACCAATGCATCAGAATAAAGCTCTGCAGTTCTGCTAATCTGATCCTGAAGGGTGGCGGACGATTAAACAACTCACATTTGTGGAGTAGGGGTCTCCACAAATATCCCCAACCTCAATGATGGAAGAGCCCAGCACATCCGTGCAAAACATAAGGCTGAAGCTTTCGTTGCAATCTTCAGTCAGAAGTTTTGAGTGGATGATCCATTTCGGCCTCCTCCGGTGGTTCCCATCATTACAGATAGCAGCCTTCAGCAAATTCGGTTAACTGATATCAAGAAACGGTTGAAGGCACTGGATACTGCAACGGCTATGGGCCCTGATAACATGCCGGCAATAGTCCTGAAGACTTGTACTCCAGAACATCCCGCTCCCCTAAACAAGCTGTTCCAGTATGTTTACAAACCAACAATGAGGAAAATCTGCTCATGTATGTTCTGTACATAAAACGCAGGACAAATTCAAACCGTCCAAATCCCACCTTATCAGTCTACTCTCCATCATCAGTAAAATGATGGAAGGTGTCATCGAAAGTGCTGTTAAGCAGCCCCTGATCAGCAATAACCTGCTCAGTGACGCCCAGTTTGGGGTTTGCCAGGATCACTCAGCTCCTGAATTCGTCACAGCCTTGGTTCAAACATAGAAAACGGAACTGATTTACAGCCCGTGACATCAAGGCTACATTCTGCCAACTGTGACATCAAGGACCCCAAGCAAAAGCGGTATCGTGGGCCAACACTCCATTATTGGAGTTATAGCTGACGGATAGGAAGATGGTCATTGTTGTTGGAGGTCAGTTATCTCAGCTCCAGAACATCTCTGCAGTAGTCCCTTAGGGTAATGTCCTCGGTCCAAACATCTTCAGCTGCTTGAATTATGACCTTCCTTCCAACATAAAGTCAGAAGTGGGGATATTCGATGATGACTGCACAATGTTCAGCACCTTTCGCAAATGTTCAGGTACGGAAGCAGTCGATACCCAAAGCAACAATATCTGGGCAATATCCAGGCTGGGGCTGGCAAGTGGCAAATAACATTTGCAACACATAAATTCAGACTATGACTGTCATCATTGAGAAAAAATGAAACCACTTTGTATTCAGCAGCATTATCATCACTAACCACCCCCATTATCAATATCCTGGGGGGGCATTATTGACCAGAAACTCAACTGGACTCACCACATGAATATAAGAGCAGATCAGAGGCTAGGAATACTGCACGAGTGACTCACCTCCTGACTACCCATAGCCTGTCCATTATCTACAAGGCAAAAGTCAGGAATGAGATGGAATATCCTCACTTGCCAGAATGGATGCAGCCCCAACAACACTAAAGAAACTTGACACAATCCAGGTCAAAACAGCCCATTTGATCTGCACCACATCCACAAGCATTCACTCCCTTCACCATGGTCACTCAGGAGCAGCAGTGTGCACTATCTACAAGAGACAATGGAGGAATTCCCCAAAGATCCTCAGACAGCTCCTTCCAATCTCACGAACACTTCCACCTGGAATGACAAGGGCAGTAGACTTTTGGGAACACCACCACCTTCAAATTCCCCTCCAAACGAGTCAACACCCTGATTTGGGAACGTATTGCCGTTCCTACAAGTTGTTGGGTGAAAACCCTGAAATTCCCTCTTTAATCACCAGTGGATCACCGCACAGCAGTTAGGTTGCAGCAGTTCGAGAAGGCAGCTCAGCACCACCGTCTCAAGGGCAACTGGGGACGGGCAAGAAATGCTGAGCACATCCAGCGATGCCCACATCCAAGAAAGATGTTTTTTAAAAATATGTTCCAAACTGAGCACATCGATGGGACAGGTTATCTGATTTGAACATGAACAGGAAAACAGTCTTTCTAATATTGAACATTTTAGACTTTTCTGTTATTAGAAGGGTGTTCAGTATTCGATGACTTATTGTTGCTGAGTGCTATGATAAGTTGCGCCTGTTTTGTTTAAATCAACAATACTGGCGTAACAGGATCTATCCATCGAAAATACCAGATAGAAAATAGCAATCATCGGAGAGAGAATGTACTCCCGCCAGATGTGACTCACTGATAGCAGCTCATATTCAAAATATTAATGGAATACTGGCTGACACTGAATCCTCCCACCGACAATATCACAGGGGTTACCATTGACCAGAACGTGAAGTCAAATCAACACACAAATACAAGGGTTACAAGAGCAGGTCAGAGACTTACAAGTCTATACTGAATAATAGACCCTATGACCTAAAAGGCATGAGATATAGCAATAGATTTAGGCCATTCAGCCTATTCCTTCACTCTGATACTGTACAATTTTGTCATTGTCTCTATGAAAAGTGGAAATATCTTCTATATACTGACTGTATCAATCTTTGCAGTAATCCATTAGTTTCAATCAGACCCCCAAACCCCCACAATTCTTCTAAATTCTATCGAGTGCACACACTGCTGCTCATATGACAAGCCATCATCCCCAGGATGGATCACCTCCGGCACCAGCAGATCTTTCTCCAGAGATAGTGTCTAAAACAGCTCACAATTGGCCAAATGCTGTCTGTCCATAGCCCATTACATTCTCAGCAGTATGTCTCCTGTCTTGCATTCTTACTCTCTTGAAATGAATGCGAACATTGCTTTTGCTTTTCTAACTGCCAACTGAAAATGGACGTTAACCATAAGAGAGGACGAGTGCTTCAAAATCCTTTTGGGCTTCAGATTTAATGGGTCCTATTAGAACATAGTGTCTCGTCTATTCCGCCTACCAAAGTGCATATTTTAACACGTTCCCATATTGTGTTCCATCAGCCATATGTTTTCCCACAGTCCTAAACTGTTCAAGCCTTTCTGCAGCTTCCCCACTTCCTCAATATCATCTGCAACTTAGCAAAACTGCCCTCAAGTCCTTTGTTCAGATTGTTCATATGTAATACATTTCCTGGCTCCCTAAGGACTGTCCACCATCTATACGGCACAACAGTCAAGGTGCTTGACTCCATTCAGGTTGAAGCAGTGGCTTGACTTGAATTACACCTGGAGAGTCTTCACACCCTGCACCACTGACTCTCAGTAGAAGCACACCCTACCCCCTTTTGTTGTGAGTTTACTTCATTATGGCACACAATTCCAGTCTATTGATGTCACTCCGTCTCAACACTAACTGAGTGGTGCTCACACCAACCATGTCACTGTGTATTGATGACGATGGAGGGAGGTCGGCGAGGGGATGTCTATGATGAATCTTGTGTGACTGCCAGGCTGAAATCTGCCCCGACAGCCTCGGATGTACCTGTGCCCACTGTCACCGCTGCAGGCATGATCACTCTTCCTGCAGGTAAAATCAAGGAAAGCGAAGGACCTGGATAGTGTTCCCGGCTGAGCACTCAGATCCTGTGAGGACCAACTGGCAGAGGTATTCACATACAATTTCAGCCTTTTCCTCCCACAAGCTGAAGGCCCAACGTGCGTCAAGACGACCAACATCAACCTTCATCATTGTGCTTCCAATTAAACCTGTTGGACTATAACCTGGTGTTGTGTGATTTTTAACTTTGTACACCCCAGTCCAACACCGGCATCTCCAAATCATAACATCAACCTTGTAAGTGAGAAAGCTCATGCTTTAATGACTTAATGTTTACCGCCCAGTGGCTCTAACCTCCATACACTTGGAGTGATTTGAAAGGCTGGTGCCCACATCACCTCCAATCTCCCAGCCTGACTTGACCCCTATAATATGCCGACTGATGTAACGGGTCCAAAACAGATATCAAATCCCGAGCCCTGCACTCATCCCGAGGACATCTGGACAACACGGACACCTACACCAGACTCCTGCTCATTGAGTACAGCTCCAACTTAAACATTATTATCCCTACCAGACTGATCTCAAAATTCCGTGACATAAGTCGCGGCACCACCCTCTGCAGCTGGATGCCCCAGTCTCTGACCCACAGACCAATATCTGTGAAGATAGGTATCTGCATCTCCGACACAATAACACTCAAAACTGGAGCTCCTGGATGATGTGTCCTCAGCCCCCTACTGTACTCCCTGTACACACACAGTGTCCCTCAGCCTCCTACTGTACTCCCTGTCCACACACGGCAGTGTGACTCAGCCCCCTACTGTACTCCCTGTACACACACGGCTGTGTCCCTCGTTCCCCTACTGTACTCCCTGGACACACACGGCAGTGTCCCCAGCCCACGCTGTACTCCCTGTACATAAACGGCTGGGTCCCTCAGCCCCCTACTCTACACCCGTACACAAACGGCTGTGTCCCTCAGCCCCCTACTGTACTCCCTGCACACACATTGCTGTGTCCTCAGCTCGCTACTTTTCTACCTGTACACACGGCAGTGTCACTTAGCCACCTACTGTACTCCCTGTACACACACGGCTGTGTCCCTCAGTCCACTACTGTAATCCCTGTACACACACGGCTGTGATCCTCAGTCCCAAACTGTACTCCCTGTACACAAACGACAGTGTCACTCAACCACCTACTGTACTCCCTGTACACACACGGCAGTGTCCCTCAGCCCCCTACTGTACTCCCTGTGAATGCACGGCTGTGTCCCTCAGCCCCCTACTGTACTCCCTGTACACACACCGCTGTGCCCTCAGCTCCTTACTGTACTCCCTGTGCACACACGGCTGTGTCCCTCAGCCCCCTACGGTACTCCCTGTACACACATGGCAGTGTCCTCAGCCGCCTATGTACTCCCTGTACACACAGGACTTTGTCCTCAGCCCCCTACTGTGTTCCCTGTACACCGACAGCTGTGCCCTCAGCCCCCGAATATTATCACTGCACACACACGGCAGCGTCCCGCAGCTCCCGACTGTACTTCTTGTACACAGATGAGTGTGACCCTCAGCCCCCTACTGTACTCACTGTACACACACGGCTGTGTCCTTGCCCCCTACTGTACTCCCTGTACACACAGCTGTGTCCCTCAGCCCCCTACTGTACTCCCTGTACACACACGGCTGTGCCCTGAGCCCTCTACTGTTCTCCCTGCACATACACTGCTGTGTCCCTCAGCCCCTACTGTACTCCCTCTACACTCACGGCTGTGTCACTCAGCCGCCTACTGTACTCCCTGTACACACACGGCAGGTTCCCTCAGCCCCCGACTGTACTCACTGTACACACACAGCAGTGTCCCTTAGCCCCTGCTGTACTCCCTGTACGCAAACGGCAGTATCACTCAGCCACCAACTGTACTCCCTGTACACACACAAATGTGACCCTCAGTCCCCTACTGTACAACCTGTACACACACGGCTGTGTCCCTCAGCCCCCAATTTACTCCCTGTACGTACACCGCTGTGCCCTCAGCCCCCTACTGTACTCCCTGTACACACACGGCAGGTTCCCTCAGCCCCCGACTGTACTCACTGTACACACACAGCAGTGTCCCTTAGCCCCTGCTGTACTCCCTGTACGCAAACGGCAGTATCACTCAGCCACCAACTGTACTCCCTGTACACACACAAATGTGACCCTCAGTCCCCTACTGTACAACCTGTACACACACGGCTGTGACCCGCAGTCCCCTACTGTACTCCCTGTACACACATGGCAATGTCACTCGGCACCCTGGTACTTCCTGTGTACACCCTGTAAACACATGGCTGTGTACCTCAGGCCCTACTGTACTCCCTGGACACACACAGCTGTTTCCTCAGCCCCTACTGTACTTCCTGTACACACATGGTAGTGTCCTCAGTCGCCTATGTACTCCCTGTACACATAGGACGTTGTCCTCAGTCCCCTACTGTACTCCCTGTACACACACGGCAGTGTCCTCAGACCCCTACTGTACTCCCTGTACACACACGGCTGTGTCCTCAGCCCCCTACTGTCCTCCCTGTACACACATGGCTGTGTCCTCAGCCCCCTACTGTACTCCCTGTACACGCATGGCTGTGTCCCTCAGCCTCCTACAGTACACCCTGTACAAACATGGCAGTGTCCTCAGTCGCCTACGTACTCCCTGTACACACAGGACTTTGTCCACAGCCCCCTACTGTTTTCCCTGTACACACACGGCTGTGTCCCTCAGTCCCCTACTGTACACCCTGTACACCGAGAGCTGTGCCCTCAGCCCCCTACTGTACTCCCTGTACACACACGGCTGTGTCCCTCAGCCCCCTACAGTACTCCCGGTACACACATGGCTGTGTCCTCAGCCCCCTACTGTACTCCCAGTACACACACGGCAGTGTCCTAAGCCCCCCACTGTACTCCCTGTACACCAATGGCTGTGTCACTCATACTCCAACTGAACTCCCTGTCCAAACACGGCTATGTCCTCAGTCCCTTACTCTACTCCATGCACACACACGACTGAGTCCACTGTCCCCTACCGTACTCCCTGTACACACACGGCTGTGTCCACTGTCCCCTACTGTACTCCCTTGACACACGCGGCAGTGTCCCTCAGCCCCTTACTGTACTCCTTGTACACCAACGTCTGTCCCTCAGCCCCCTACTGTACTCCCTGTCCATAGACGGCAGTGTCCCTCAGCCCTCTACTGTACTCCCTGTACACACACAGCTGTGTTCCTCAGCCTCCTACTGTACTCCCTGTACACACATGGCAGTGTCCTCAGCCCCCTACTGTCCTCCCTGTACACACACGGCTGTGTCCCTCAGCCCCCTACTGTTTTCCCTGTACACACACGGCTTTGTCCTCAGTATCCACCAGTAATCCAGTGACATTTTCACAACAGCACAATCTCCACATGGGGACCTATCGGAAACCACACTGAGCAGGTTATTTCTGTGCTGTATGACAGCTCTGTCAAAAAGAACTCCCACCAACGTGATAATCGTGACGGGACTGAGGACGTCGTAAATGGTCAGACTGTAGTCATTCCCTTAGTATGGGACTGGATATTGTTGAGGAACTTTCCACTTGGCCAGGCAGATGCCAGTGTTGGAGATGGATTGAAGAAGCTTCCCCAGGGACACGGCTTTTTGTGCAGCACAATCCTCATTCCTATTGCAGGAATGGTATTCGGGCCAATTGCCGTCGTCATATCTACTGTGTTCAGCTGTTTCTTCATGTCACGTGCAGCGAATCGAGTTGGTTGAAGATTGGCATCTATGATTCTGTGGGCATCATGAGGAGGGTGAGGTCGATCATCCGCTCAACACTTCTGGCTCAAGATGGTGCAAATACCACAAACTTGTCTTGTACACTGATGTGCAGGGTTAGGGATATTTGTGGAGTCCTCTCCTCCTGTAAGCTGTTTAATAGTCCATCGACATTGATGGCAGGATGTGGTTTGACTGCAGAGCTTCGATCATATCAGTTTGTCTTGGGATCATTTCACGCTCTCCATCACATGGTAGTTCTGCTGTTTGTAATGTAATCAGTCAAGTGCGGTAGCTTTAGTGGGTTGTCATCAGGTTTAGATACACATGGTTCTGACTCTGGCATGTTCACCCATACCCGGCACTGAACCATCACTCGTCTTGATGATAATGGGACAGTGATGGATTATCCTGGGGTAAAAGTTATGGATTGTGATTGAATGCAATTCTGTTGCGGCTGCTGCTGAGATCTACAGCATCACATGATAATCCAGTGTGAGGTGCAATATCTGCAAATCAATCCTACTGACTTTCCCCCAGTTCACACCGAGACCCATTCACCCATCAGCCCTGTACTCAGTGACCTAACTTTGGTTTCTGATGTGAGAGCACATCCAGTTTCATAATCTCATTCTGCTGATGGTCTCACCCTGATGTCACGCCTCCAATTTGTTACATTACTCAGATACTTTAAAATATTAAGCTGAATCATTTTCTTTCCAGTAATACCATCTTCTTTGTTTGAAGCGAATGTTTTTTCCTCTGTTTTTCTCCCTGACCATGATTAAGACCTCCGTCGTGTCAGTGATGTCAGCGTTATGTCGGTTCAGAGCCAATGAACCTGTGCACTTTGCGTTTTTATTCACTTCCCAATGTACAGCGCTCTGTGCTGGACAGGGCTTTTGAGCAGATTCGACACACGTCTTTGGGTAATGTTGAAAAACACAAATTGCTGAAGAAACTAAGCAGGTCCAGTGGACACTTCTTCACAACTGAAAAGGATTGGAAACTGGGCATTTTAGTTCCTTGCCAGAGGTTGGGGGGTGGGGGGGGGGGGTAGGTGACAGGGAACTGAGGGTGTGACAACAGATGAACAGGCTTTTAGCTGTGGTGAACGAGAACACGATATAAAATGAGTTTAAGTTAAGATGAGAATGAGGATACGGGTTCTCTCTATTGAGTGCAAGATAAAGAAAACACAATCACATAAAGTCATATGGAGGCCAGGAGGGTGTATGTTGAGCATGTAGAATTACATAGATCTGGCTTGAGATACATTTTCATTGTAGAAATCATCACAGGAAACAGACAAAGGAATTCCGGTGCTTGTCGGCTTATTGGCACTAGTAAAATTTTCATGCTGCCTTAGTATTGTAACATTAAGAAGAAAGCAAATGACAGTACGAAGTTTGGACTGAGGGCTGTTTACCTGTCACTTTTAACATTGTTTCAAATTTACTGTGCTTAACTTGCAATGCTTGTTCTTGAAGTTATTATCAGATGGAGAGTAGGAGGTTGAGGGGTGACATTATAGAAATTTACAAAATCAGGGGAGGCATGGTTAGGATGAAAAGCCAAGATCTTTTCCACAGGATAGGAAAATTAAATCATTGAGCCATTGGTTTATGCTGGAAGAGGGAAGATTTAAAAGGGAGGAAGAGGGAACTTCTTTTTTTTCACACAGAGGGTGATGTGTTTATGGAATGAGCTGCCAGAGGAAGACAGGCAGATGCAGGTAAAGCTCCAACATTTAAAAGACATTTGGACAAACATATACATGTGAACCGTTTAGAGGCATATATGCCAAATGCAAGCTGATGGGACTAGTTTAGTTTGGAAAACCTGGCCGTCATGGAGAAGTTGGACAAAAGAGTGTGTTTGTATGCAATATGATTGTAGGTGGATTGGTTTGTGACATTTCAGCGAGTTGAGGGATGCAAGGAGTTCGCAGAAAAGTGGAGTTGAGCAGTGGAGTAGAGCCGCCAAGTTCTTCCTGAATGACAGCGCATGTTCTTACTTCTTACGTCCTTATTTATGTTTTTGGAAAATAATTGATTATTTTCCTGGAAGTCATGATGTGAAATGTTGCATTCACAGACAGCACAGGGTTTGTCTGAGTTGACCTTGGGTGGGGCATGGGGACTGTATTCAATGCGAATCTAGGCGTGTAACATGAACTACAAGTCCAAAGATGTGCGGGTCAGGTGAATTGGCCAAGCTAAAATTGCCCGTAGTGTTAGGTAAGGGGTAAATGTAGGGGTATGGTTGGGTTGCGCTTCGGCGGGTCGGTGTGGACTTGTTGGGCCGAAGGGCCTGTTTCCACACTGTAAGCCTAATCTAATCTACATCAGGAGCAGAAGTTACAGAGAGGAGAAGCCTAAAAAGAGGGATTGGGGAAAGGGGGTCACTGCCTCACCCAGCCTGGATTATCGAATACATTTGCCAAACTACAACAAACCATCGAAGTGGCCTCAATCTTCTCCTGCACAGCAGGACCGAAGGGCTGAATGGAACATCAGAACATAGGGCTGACAGACACAACTGGGCCATTCGGCACTTTGACACTATTCCACCAGTCAATAAGGTCATGGATCATCTCATTGTGTTCCCAGCTGCACTTTTCTCTGATTTCACAAGGATCCCTGATTCACCTGTCTATGGAAAATCAGACAAATTCAGGCTCGATATAACATAAAGATTCAGCGCTTCCAATCTTCTGGGTGAGAGAATTCCCACTTGAATGAATTCCCATTTTGTGAATTTCTCTTCACTCCGGTTCTGACTGAGGTTGGAAGGTGTCACTGTTTTCATTTCTAGTCCCATTCCTCCACTGCTCACCACAAATTTTGAATGTAACCAGGTTGGCGATACAGCTGATGATAAAGGTCTAAGACTGGGTCAGGTTCAGTTATCAGAACAAGCCAGTTGGATTTTTTCAGTCAGCTACACGCAATTAACAGAACCAGCTGAGGAATATGATGGATATGTGGTTAGCACTGCGGCCGCACATCACCAATGAGCTGGGTTCAATTCCAAACTCAGGTGAGTTTGTACATTCTTCACATATCTGTGTGGATTCCCTCCTAATGCTCCAGTTTGCTCCCAGAGTACACAGATGCGAAGCTTAGAGTGGTTTGGCCATGCTAGCTTGCCCATTGTTGAGAGAGCGACCCCTTCATGGTAAACTCTGTCAGTTGGGGGGAATTGAAACTGCGCTTTTGGCCTCCCTCTGTATCACAAACCAGCCGTCCAGCCAACTGAGTGGGAGACAGTGTAACTGTTACAGACAGAAACAGGCACAGGCAAAGGACAAGGGAATCTTTCATAACAAGGAAAATGGTACAATTCAGATAACGATCAAGATAACAGCTGAGGATAAAAAGTTCTCTGCTCAAAATTGTATTTCATAACGGGACAAGTGTTTCGAAGCAGTGTTTGGCTGAATACAATAAAGTGAGACAAAGTGAAATAGCCAGAATTACTAATTGTGATTGGATATAAAATAAGTGCATATTTTTGCAGGAACCCAGGAGGTTGAATGGCTGATAGTTCCTATACCTGAAAATGGCAATTCTTTGGAACACCACCTGGAATTCATATTAAACTGTGTGCGTGTGTGTGAGGTAGAGAGAGAGCCCGCAGGTACTGCGCTGGGCTGGGTGGTGAGCTCAGACCATGCTCAGTCCTCCTCTGGGAAGAGAATGGACCCCCATACTAGCCCATCTACTAGGACCTCTGTGCCCCTATTGAAAAATCGTGCTGTTAGTTCCCCTGATCTGCCATGCTCGGGGTCACCTGTGCAGGGTGGCTCCAAACTGAGGAAGTACAAGAGTGTGCCCATTGGCCTTTGAAAGGTGGCACAAGTGTCAGTGACTATAGAATAGCCAGAGGTATCAGTGCGATGGTGAGTCCCTCCAGCCATGTTGGGTTGGATAATTGGGGTGGCATTGAATGCGAGGAACACTATGAGATTGAGTGGGTAGTTAATGTGGTGAGTTCGATAAGATAGCACCATGAAACTGGTTCAATCTCTTCCAGACAATCCCTCTGTCACACTCAATAAAAATGTCACTGAGACAAACTATTGTTAGATTCAACCCAATGAGTTGAAGACTCTGATGAACCCACACCCAGTAACAAAGTTGCAGAACAAATGTTCATCTAAAGCTCTCCCTCATCTTTATTGACGCCAATATCCCCTTCAACAATTATTCCTAGGAATACTGGCTCATGTTGCAGAATGCTGTCGAAGTGTCTTCATTTCAGCGTTCTGAAACCTGTGATCTTACATGAAATTGTCTCTCAATCTCTCTTTCGCTTTTTTCCCCAAAATCCATTTGATTGTTGGTAGTTAAACTGATTTCCCCGCCATCTCTCTCTGGCAGGAACTAAGGAATACGGACTAGGCAATAAGGACTCTGTATCAGAGTGATCATGTCACGAGACGGGTAATTCAGAGGCACGGGCTGTGCCTCCAAGGCAGTGTTTAAAATCCTACCACAGCCGATGACAGAGCTAAAATTCGAATGACAAAAATTGAAATGAAACCTAGATTAGATTACTTACAGTGTAGAAACAGGCCCTTCGGCCCAACAAGTCCACACCTACCCGCCGAAGCACAACCCCTACATATACCCCTTACCTAACACTACGGGCAATTTAGCATGGCCAATTCACCTGACCCGCACATCTTTGGACTGTGGGAGGAAACCGGAGCACCCGGAGGAAACCCACGCAGACACGGGAAGAACGTGCAAACTCCACACAGTCAGTCGCCTGAGGCGGGAATTGAACCCAGGTCCCTGGCGCTGTGAGGCAGCAGTGCTAACCACTGTGCCACCGTGCCGCCTGCAATTTCACTCATGGAAACCAGAAACCGTTAATATTTATTTTCATTATTTCCCTGATAGTCTTTGCAAAAGAAACTTAACATTATTACCCAGTCTGAATTCAGTGTGACTTCAGACCCACAGCAACATTGTTGGCTCCATTTTGTCTTGGCAAATGGCCGCGCAGTCACAGACAATTCGTGATGGATAACAAATGCTTCCCTTGCCCGTGATGCTGGCATCCCGAGAAACAACAGCATGAAAGGTGAAATAAACCAAGGAACGGTAGGTGCTAGAGAACGAAAATAAAATTCTCCATCGTCTGAAAGTGTTGGAGAATCTCAGCAGGTATGGCAGCCTCTATCAAGAGAAATGCAGATAACGGTTTGAGCCCAGTGACCCTGTTTCACAACTGAAAGTAAACTGGGAAATAATATTATTTATCCTGGTATCATGGATGGTTAGGTTGGAGAGAGAGGTGGGGGCCAGGTTTAAATTGAATGAATGGAAAAATGGCCAGAAAAAGAGAGGAAAAGAAATAAAAAGTGAGCAAAGGGATTGCTGATAATGAACTGAAAGGAAAACAAAATGGCAAGTTATTCTCACATTTCCCCGTTTTCCCATGTTCCTGAATATTGCATCCATTTAGATTTGTCCCTGTTTAAAGTGAGTTAGGTTCCCTGTATCTCTCTTCTCTGAGTGTGATGATCAAATCCATTAGCAATACTAGTGCTGCCCTTATAGTTGCTGAGATATAGAGAAAGGTAATGTTACATTGTCAATTGATTCTTTGTAGAGAGAAACTGTTAGTGTGGGAGTGTGCAGAGATGCAACGCTTTCTCAACCAGGAAGAGAAACTCAGGGGTGGAAATAATTTTCAACACTGAGCGCGTGCACGTTCCGTGTGGGGAATGGGCTTGTTCTTCTCATTGGAAAATCAATGGAGTTTCTGGGGATGCTTATCTCGGGTTTGTATTGTCAGCTGCTGGGTTTGGTGACCCCACTCTATACACTGCACTTACAGAGTGTCTGGGTCCATGGTAAACAAATGGAGATGAGGCTCCACAGGAGGGAAGTTCTATAAACAGGGAGGTGCAGGACAGTGCATTATCTTTCCTTGGATTTCACGGGACATTTGTCTAAGTTGGACCAGGTGTCAGGTATGAAACCAAAATTGAGGTGGTCACTGAGCTACGTCCTCTCCTTCAGTATACTGTGTAGTCTCACACCAGTGACAGGACTGTGCTGATGATAACCATGAATTCAACTAGATTAACTCTGGAACTTTCCAGGCAGGAGTAAGTAACATATCCATCATCACTGGAGTGCAGTCCTCCGATATATTCACAGGCTGACAGAACCCATCTGTCCGCTGACAGCAATATATTGTGTCCATCTCCCTGAGGAAGATACAGAAAGAAACTTCCAGAAATACAGGGGAACAGAGTGACTGGTGATAATGGAGAACAGCAGGAAATTAGACTTAATAAAAGGTACGTCTTTCAAAACCTCACTGAATTTAAGGTTGGTATATTGCTGCATCTGATGAGCTACATCCCAGAGTATTGAGGAGGTGGCAGTAGAGCTAGTGAAAGAATTACTGATTATTCTTCAAAGCTGATTAGATTCTGGAAAGGATCCTCCAGACTGGAAAGCAGCGATTGTAAACCTAAATATTTAAAACAGGACGGAGAGAGCAAACAACAAACTAAACAGTGGTTAGCTTGATGTAAGCTGTAAGAAAAACATTGGAACCTTTTGTAAGGAATGTGACAACTAGGAAAGTAATGTCATGATTCGGAAGAGTCAATCTAGATTCAGGAAGGGGAAATGATCTTGATCTTTGATAGACTTGTTGGATATTGTGGAGGTTGTCCGTGTGACATCAACAATTGAGAACCAGTGGAAATTAAGTATATGAATTTTCAAAAGACAGTTGACATGGTTGAATAGAGGTGAGTAGAGAATGTTAGAGTTCATGGGTAGGTAGGGGTGGAATACACCGAATGGATTAAAAGTTGGATAATCATGGGAATGAAGGGAGTAGTATAATTATCTGGAGTGAAGGCTTTGTGGTGTCAGAAGCATCTCTTTGGCCAGCAGCTCTTTGCAAGATATTTCAGATATGAACAACAAATATCATCATTCACGTTTATGTACATTAAATAGTGAGAGGTTGGGAAATGCTGTTGTTGAAACAGACCTGGATGTGCTTGGTCATAAGTCACAAATAGATTTTTTACACAGCAGGAAGTAACTGCTATGTGGCTGGCCATGCAAAATGATTAAAGTACCAAAGTAAATGTATCTTTCCCAATGATAGTGTTTTGTTGAGAGACTGTTAGATGTATTGTGTACAGGTTTAATCAGCAAAGGTGTTTCACCAGACTAAACCCTGGCATGATGTTACCATGAGGAGAATGTGAAGAAACTTGTGCTTAATAAAGTGTATCAAGGTGTTTGTGAGTTTATATTTTAAAAAGTGCTAAAGCACATTGAATGTTGAAGATACAAAATTGCCTTATTAGACCAATTAAAGGAATGCCCAGGCAAATTCACATTTCCTATGCATTGGTGTGCAAATATATCCACTGTAAACACATTGGCTGGTGCCTGATCTAGTCGAGGAGAGATCTGCACGGTAACAGCATGTGGATTGTGGTTTTCTAGAGTGGTAGTGGTGCGAGGTTCAGCCGGTTACAGTATTGCAAATGGACAACGCAGCAGAATCATCTAGCCTGCGATAAGAATACATGCATCATTCTCCCTCACTACTAACTTCACGAGAGCAATGGGTGATGGGAAATGTGATCAATAACCAACGGTGCCAACATTCAATCCAGTCCAGTAGTTTTTGTGAACTGAAGGAACCTTACTGAAAGGGGTTAAATGGAACTGTTTGTTCAGTGACTGTGAGTGATGCTAGTCTCCATGGATCCTAGCTATGTCACTGGATGCTTTCAATCTCCTATTAGTAAGGTGTCTCTTGCAATGGTTTATGCCATTGTAGCAGCAGATGCATTAACTCCAACGCTGAAAGGGATCAGCAGCTGCAGAGACAGAAAAAGGAGATTTAAACATCTGAGAATAATCTGGAATAATCAATTAATGGATCAGAATCTGCGAACATTAGACTGGAATGTTGCAACAATGGACAGGAGTTTATCCGATGGTCTTTTCTATTTTTCCTTGTATTGGTCTCCATTACCATATCGGATATGGGGTGCACTGATGATTATCCAGGCGGGTTACTATCCTATCCTCGCTATTGTTGGTTTTCCTGGTAAGTTTCTTCATCTCTATCTATTTATTAATCTCTTCAACCATGGCGGACTTTGTTGCTATTTCTATTATCGATATTTGACAAAGACGGAAACTATTGTCTTCAGTTTCAAACGCAAATTCCATTGATTACCCACAAATTTCAGAACCGCCCACACCCCCGCCCTCACAAACATCTGAGAACGAGATTGTTCACAATACCGAATTTAAATAAATAAAATTCATTTGTGTCTCAGTATTCTGTCCTTCACAAAACCTACCCACTATCAGCTCGATTATATGCCCAGTCACCATTATATGCATAGGCTATTACACAGAAAGGTACTATTCCACATCCTACCACAGACGATGTCAGAAAGTAAATACAAAAGACAGGAATTGGAAATAACAACTATAACATTTCCAGCATTTTGTCTATACGTTTATCTATTTCACTGATGTCCTTTGGTAAATAGAACTTGCGTTATTATCTGGTCTGGCTTAAGATTTATGTGAGTCCCACAGCAATGTGCTTGGTTCTGTACTGCCTGAAAGAATGATCTCGCAGTAAATGACATTTGGTTAGGTCAGAAAATGCTGCCCCTGTCAGCGATGCAGACATTCCAAGTAATAACAAAATTAAAGGTTAAATAAAGCAAAGAATGATGCAACAGATCAGAAACAATAAAGAACTAGAAAGTGCCAGACAAATTGACCAAATTTGGCAGCCCCCTCGGGTCGAGAGAAAAATAGAATTGGCAATTCAATTCTAATGACCATACATCAGAACTGAACACAGTTGGGAAATAACGTGATCGATGTTGGTGACACCGACATCTGTTATGAAGTGGAGAAGGACTGAGTTGAATAGATGGAGAAAGAGAGAGGTAGAGAGAAAGAAGCAAAGAGATTGTTGATGATCAGCTGGGATGGAAATAAAAAATGAAATTAAACCTTACTTATGTTTCTCCTGTTCCCATATCACTGATAATAATGACCATGTAAGGTATATGTCCAAGTTCCTGTTTAAAGATTTTATGTCTGTTTTTCTCTCTTCGCTGAGTGTGATCATCTTCTTTTATGTATTAATGGGTTGCTGGCCCAGTATTTAATTCCCTTTCCTCATTTTCCTTGCGGAGGTTTTGGTGAGCTGCCTTCCTGACCCACTGCAGTCCGTGGGCTGTAAGAAGTAAGTGCTGAGGTCCATGCGGTTTTATTTCTTTGAAGTTTTGAAGTGACTGATATAACTGAGTGGCTGGCTTGGCTATTTCAAACAGCAACTGAGATTTAACCACATTGCTGTGGGTCTGGATTTACATCTACGCCCACCCCTAAGATGGTTGATTTCCTTTCCTGAAGGGCATGAGTGTGCTAGGTGGGACAATCAACAACGGTTTCATTGTTTCATTTGATTCTTGTCCCAAACCAATCCTTCTTTTTTGCTAAAAGCTGTTCATTAGCTCAAGTAGACTCTGTCCTTGATGTTTTTCAGAGCGTCAATAAAACGGCGCCAGGCTATGATCAGTCTGGTTTGGTACAGACATGAAAGGGATTTTCAGAGGCCTTTAATTTATGTGTAAACAGATGAAACTACAGGCCAAAGCGGTCATGCTTTCGAAGTGACCTGTATAATGAACGGGGAGTTGTCAGCTCTTTTAGCTGAGATAGCTGAGTTGAGTTGAGCAGAGCTGAGCAGTTTTCAGTAAAGTCTTGAACTGGGAAGTTCAACTGGGAGCTGTGTGGAAATTCTCTCTCTTTTCTGCCATTTAGCTTCAACCTGGTAACATGCATTCCATTATGACGTTATTTCAAGGGAGTGTGATTATTGGGACTTTTGTGTGTATGGGGAATAGCATAATTAAGTCTAGCTGGATAAGTTGAATTCTGTAGGGATTCCTTATTCTGTTCATTGTGTGTTGTTGTGTAATTTTGTGAATAACGTTTTTCTCTGATTTAAAATCTAGTAGTCGCCATAGCTAAATTACTCCGGCTAATTTTCATTGAATAATTACGAAAACAAACTGCAACGTTATGCTCTTGGTTGCTTGCATAAGAATGTTTTGAGTGGTCTAGCCTCGTCCATAACAGACTGGGGGCTCATTGCTGGATTTTCAACAGCGAGTGGGAGGTGCTAGTATCTTTAGTTCGGGTATTCGTTTGACTGGGTTGACAAAGCTTCGAAGAGTAATGGCTATTTCAGTCGCCAAACGTTTTCTAGGTGTGCATGCAGTGCCTTTGGATATTTTATGAAAAGTGAATAAGACGAATTTGCAAGAATTAGCAGAGAAGCTGGAATTGGAATTGACTGCTTCTGTGAGGAAAGGAGAGATAACTACAGCAGTAGCTCGTCAAATAAACTTGCTAGAGAAACCATCAGAATCTATAGAGATGGCAATTATTCAGTTGCAAATGAAACATCTTGAGTTAGCGGCGAGACGTAAGGAAAGGGCAGCCAAAATGAAACATTTGACTTTTGATAAAATGCAGAGGAATATGGAAAAGAGAGAGCAGCAGAACAGAGAGTAAAAAGAAAGAATGGCAAAAGAGAAAGCAGCAGAGGAGAGAGAAAGAGAGAGCTTTTGAATAGCAAAAACTGACACTTAAAAAGGGAAGTCAGTGTTAAACACTGGAGATAACGACTGAGGGTGGGCTTAGTAAGGAAGAGTTTGCGGATGAGCAACACCTGGTAGTCAGAAGCCCAGTGAGAATTTGTTTGCTTCTGTTCAAGCATTGCCTCAACTTGATGCGAAGGATGTGATAACCTTTTTGTCTCATTTGAAAAGTTGGCTCAACAAATGCAGTGACCAGAGGCAATGTGGGCTTTGTTGATCCAAACGAAACTCGTAGGTAGGACTGGTGAGGTATTCACATCCATATTAGAGGAGGTATCTGAGGATGTATCTGGGGAGACTGGTGAGGTTAAAAAAAACATTAAGTCAACATAGGCAACCTTTTAAGAATCTAATGAGGATCCTGGTCAAACCTACACTGAGTTTGTAAGGATCAAACAGACTAATTTCGATAGTTGGATAAGAGCTTTAAAATTCAGGCAAAGCTATAATGCCCCTAGAGAGGTTAGTATTTGGAGGAATTCAGAAATTCACTACCTGAAGTAGTGCAAACTCAGGTGGAAGAGCAGAGAGTGTAAACAGCAAGGTTAGCTGCTGAAATGGCTGATGATTATGAACTGATCCATAAACATGATTTGCTTTCCAGAACCAGTTCTGTTCCTGAGGGACAGAAATTGGAGCAAAGTGATATCCTCACGTGCAAAGGGAAAGGTAGATCACAGTGTAGAATGTAAGGATAATTTACCACGGTAATAAAGAAAACCTTGAGGGGGACAAAGAAGTTTAAATACTATGGTGTTTTCATTTTAATAAAGTGGGCCACACAGATTCACAGTGTTGGTGAGCTGGGAGAAAACCAGCCGTAGGATAACAAGACAAGCCTGGAAGTTTCGTTGAACTAGTAACAAAAAGCATAGGGGGAGTTAAGCAACTGCCTCAGAGTGTACAAGATGATCAGTGGACATGCTAACTCTGCGTAAAAAATCTACATGGTAGGGTAAAGTTTATTCACATAGGCCAGGAGTAATTGGTAAGGGGGTTCCAATATTAATTGACAAAGGATATTTTCAGTCTGTAATGCTGACGGATGAGGCTTTATGAACTCTTGAGAGACTATTGCTAGAAAATGTGCTGGGAACAGGAATTCATTGTGAGGCAAAAAGTGCTCAGTTATGTAAAGTGAGGCGATGGAGTCCAGAGAAGAGTGGAGAATGTGTGGTAGGTGTACTGGAACCCTAACTCTCAGCTCCAGGAAAAAAAATGGTCCTTGCAAATAATATAGCTGATTCATTGGTAGGTGTGCTGCCTACTCTAGTTGAAAGTCCAGTGGAGATGCAGGCAACTGAAGACCTGGAGAACGTTTATCCAGGAATTTTCCCTGATTATGTCATCAGAAGATCACAAATGCACTGGTTGAAACAGGATAAAGACACAGATAAGGAAGCTGACTTAGAGTTATCCGAAAGTTTTTTTTTGACAAGATAAGTTGAACAGAAGGAGCAAGTATGAAAACATGGAAGTACTTTAGCTCTGCTAATGTGATTGAATTACAGCAGAAAGATCAGGAGTTACAAAAGTTATATCAAAAACATTTAGCAAGAAAGAGAATGAATGCATTCCTGTGTGTTATCACTTAACAAATGATGTCTTAATGTGGATGTGGAGATCAGCGCACATTGAAGCAGATCAGGCGTGGACAGAAATTCTTCAAATTGTTTTTCCTGTTGGGTATAGAAAGGAGGCGCTGCGAGTGGCGCATGAGCTACTACTTGGAGATCATTTCGGGGTGAGGACATTACAGGCTGGAATACGAAGATACTTTCACTGGTCTGGACTACACAAAGATGTAGTTGAATTTTGCCAGATGTCTCAAACATGTCACACAGACAGTAATAAACCTACAACTTTAATACCTATTCCAACATTTGAGGAACCTTTCGCAAGAGTCTTGATAGATTGTGTAGGCCCCTACCTCAAACAAAAAGTGGAAATAAGTATTTATTAACAATAATGAATGTGTAGACTAGATTTCCAGGGGCAGACCCATTATGCAGCATCACAGCTAAAAGAGTTGTAGAAAAATGCTTATTTTTTACTAGGTACGGACTATCAATAGAGATCCAGACAGATCAAACCTCACATCCGAACTATTCAAAGAGATGATGGATAACTTGGGAATAAAGCAATTCAAATTTACTGCATACTATTTGGAATCACAGGGAGCATGACAGAGATGGCGTCAAACACTGAAGACCATGTTGAGGTTTTATGGTCAGGATTATCCAGATGATTGCGATAAGGAAATTCCTTTTGAACTATTTGTGATCACAGATGCACAGAATGAATAAACCAAATTCAGTCTATTTAAGTTAATTTGTGGGCATAAGGTAAAAGGACCATTAACATTGGTTAAGGAGAAATTAATAAGTCAGAATTCAGAGACCATCCATTTGGGTAATGTGTCAAATTTTAGGGAACGATTAAATTGAGCTGGAGAGTTGGGTAGACAGCATTTAAAAGTATTGCAGCATACAATGAAACAGGAAGTGGATCAGAAATCATTAGTTCGCAATTTTGCAATTCGGAGTAAAGTACTGGTGTTACTTCCAGTAACAGTTGAACATTGAAAAGCACGTTTTGGCGTACCTTATCAAATTGGGAAGAAATTGAATGAGGTGAACTATATGATACAGACTCCTGACAGGATGAGACCTCACGGAGTGTGTCATGTGAATATGCTCAAAAGTTATTTTGATAGGGAAGGAAAGCAAAAAGAGAACATGTTAATAATTACAGCACAGAAGGAAGAACCAAGTTCAGAGGATTCTGAATTGGGCATTCCTCAAATCAAATTGAACAATGAGGAAGTTGTCAAAATTGGGATAACTTATTGAGTTACCTTACACAAGAAAAGAAAAGTGACCTGAAAGAGTTTTTACTATCTTGTGGAGAGATATGCGGCAATAAACTGGGAAATACGAACATAATTGTGCATGATGTAGATACAGG
This sequence comes from Hemiscyllium ocellatum, assembly GCF_020745735.1. NCBI lineage: Eukaryota > Metazoa > Chordata > Chondrichthyes > Orectolobiformes > Hemiscylliidae > Hemiscyllium > Hemiscyllium ocellatum. The sequence goes on from NC_083412.1 coordinate 377,735, forward strand.
AGATGCTGGTCTGATTAAGTAGCATCCTTATGGGCATGACTCTCCAAAATTGGCACAGGTTCAGAAGGAGACAGAGCGCACACTCCAATATGTCATAATCGAAGTGAGTTACAGTGACTGGAGTTCACATATAGTCATGGTACTAAAGCCAGATGGTAACCAACGGTCATGTGTGGACTATCACAAAGTCAATGCCGTTACAAAGACTGATGCATATCCAATTCCATGCTTGGAGAATTGTGTCGAAAAATTGGTAGAAGCTATTTACATTTCTAGGTTGGATTTGCACAGAGGCTACTGGCACGGACCTCTGTCAGAGAAAGGAAACACAATTTCGGCTTTCATAACACCAAATGGACTATATCAGTTCAAATTGTGGCATTTTGTATGAAAAACGATCCAGCCACATTCCAGAGACTGATAATAAGGACATTGCCTGATTACCCAACTGTGTGGTCTACGTTGATGACCAGTTGGTTTTTAGTCACTCATGGAAGGAACATTTACAGCATTTATCGGACTTGTGCGATCTACTTCAGAAGGATGGCTTGGTGGTAAACCTAGCTAAAAGTGAATTTGAGAAAGCCCAAATCACGTTCCCGGGTCCCGTTATTGGACGTGGACAAATGGCCCCATGAGATATGAAATCGAAAGTAGTTGGGGAATGTTTCACACCGTCGACAAAAAGAAATATGCAGTACTACGGTTCATGGGATTGACTGGATTTTACTGAAAGTTTGTGCCAAACTTTAAGCAGTGCGGCGGCTCCACTCACCAAATTGTCAAGGGCAAGAACTCTCAGTGGACAGAGGACTGTCAAAAGGCATTTTACAGCCTAAACACTGTGTTAACACTGCTTCCAGAATGAGCTACACTAGATTACACGAAGCCTTTCAAGGTGGCTATCGTTGCCACTGATGTGGATATTGGTCCGGTGTTCCTGCAGGAGGTCGATGAGGGAATAGAAAGAGCCATTGGGTATTCTTCTGAGAACGAACGTTCATCAACAGAAATGTTCAACGGTGGAGAAAAAGACTTTAAAGTTAGTGTTGGCATTACACCATAACTACGTTTATATTACTAGCAATGCGTCTGAGACAATCGTATACACTGATCACAACACATTTGTGGGAACAACTAAGGACAAAACTGCCAGATTGTTTAGATGGAGATTCTTGTTGCAGCCATTCAATCTGACAAATGTGCATGTGGAAGGTCGCGAAAGAGTGAAAGCTGATGAGTTATTGAGACTCGAATGAAATACTGAGATGTTCGGTGGTGGGTGTACCACCGCCTGAATTTGAAAGGGTGTGTGCATGTTTGAATGTTTACAGTTAGTATAATGTATCTGTCTGTTTTGAGACTACTACCTGGGTTTGAAGGGTTAAAAATGCAGACATCTTTTAGCATTCATGGTTCTTTTTTTGAGTAGGGGGAGACATGTCACAAAGCAAGTCCCTTATTTGTCAAAAAGCTGTTCCTTGGCTCAAGGAGACTCTATCCTTGTTTTTTTTCTATCGCAGGGACAATAAAACGGGGCCAAGCTACGATCAGCCTGGTTTGGTACAGAGATGAAAAGGATTGTTAGAGGCCTTTTGTTTACATGGAAACAGATGAGACTTCAGGCCGAAGTGGTCATGCTTTATAAGTGACCAGTATAATGAACGGAGAGTGGTGAGCTATTTTAGCTGAACTAGCTGAGATGAATTGAACTGAGCACTTTTCAGCTGAATTTTGATCTGGGAAGTTCATCTGGGAACTGTGTGGAAACCCTCTCTCTTTTCTGACCTTCAATTTCAACCTGGAAGTATATGTTCCGTTTGTACTGGTTTTAATTGGGAGTTTAATTAATTTTATGAATAAAGTTTTTGTCTGCTTTAAAATGTTTAGTCATCCTAGCTGAATTACTCCTATTTCAATTCTCTTTCCCAGTCCCTTTCCAACATGGCCATCCTTGGCCTCCTCCATTGCCACAACGAACCAAACCATGATTTGGAAGAACATGATCTCATCTGTCGCCTGTGTAGCCTACACCTCGTGTACTCAACATTGAATTCTCCAATTTCAAATAACCTCCCTTCCCAGACCCTCCCCTCCCTTCCATTCCTCTGAGCAAGCTTTTGTCCAGCTACCTCCCAACTGGATTCAGCCATCCCATCACCAACCCGCTGATACCCTTGATCTGTGTTCACTTATCCCCCACCTCGCCACTCTGCCTCCTTCTCCCTCACCCGCCATTTTATCTATAGACCCCCTCACTCCCATCCACAGTCCTGATGAATGGTTATATCCAAGGCGTTCACTTCTCAACGTCTTGATGCTGCCTTACTTATTTTGTTCTTCCAGCTCCCTGCGTGTGTATTTTGGATTCCAACATCTATTTTTTTTAAAATTGTCTTCTTGTGTAACAGGCAGGAGTGAGTGAACGCATTGCGCCTCTTGTTATCCAACAGATCAGATTGGTGGAATGGCTTTCTTATATTACTGTGAAACCAGCTAGAGTTGCTGAAGGAGTTCCTCTTTCTTTTAACAGTGGAAATGTTTAGTGTCCAGCCGTGCTTTTGATTCATGTTCCCTTTACATTAGCAGCACAAGCTTGAAAATTGTCCAGATGTGATACCTGAGTATCTTAGGAGGTGACTCTTTATTCTGAACATTGTATAATCTTCACAGAACATCCCCACCTCTGATCGTATGACAGGGAAAGACATTGATGAAGCAGCTGAAGATGTTTGTGCTGAAGAAGCTGCCCTTAGGATTGCCCACAGGGATATCCAGGGACTGGAAGGATTGATGTCCACCAGACCCATTGTGTTCTGAATGATTCAACCAGTGAGGAGTTTACAACTGATTCCCATCAAGTTAAATTTTGTTCAGTCTCCTTGACCTCTTGCTGAATCAAATACTGCCATGATATTAGGGCCAGTCACTTTACGCTGTGTTCATATCTTCTATCCATTTCAATAGGCCAAGGTGCATGTGTGGGGAGTGTTTCCTTCTCTCAGGGGGTAGTGACGGTTGGGACCAGACAGTTGGGGAGGCCAAATCACTGAAATGTTTGGGGGGTACGAGTGGGTGTCAATGGATTTTGACCCGTCAGAGAGTCGAGGGCTACAAAGAATTGGGCATAAAAGGGAAATTGTGGCCAAGTGAAGATCGGCCCTAACTTACTGAATGGAAGGGCAGGTCTAATGGGCGATGTAGCCTGGTTTTATTCCAGTATCCCTCATAATCCAGTCACTTTGCGGCCACTTCCATTTCCTGTGTTACTGACTTCAAGTAGCTGAATAGACTGATCCTGTTGCTGTGCAATTGGACACTGGTGCTGCATGATCTGGTTACTGTTTTATAGGCCCGAGGGGCTTATTGGCCTCCACCTGTAAATGTATATCAGGCTCCAGGGGTTGAAAAGCCTCATTCTGTTCAGGTGTAATTGAAATCCATATTGACTAAATCTTGCACAAAGTGAGCTCTGCAGATGCTGGAGATTGTGAGCTCTGCAGATGCTGGAGATTAGTGTCGAAAAGTGTGGCACTGGAAAAACACGGCAGGTCAGGCAGCATCACAGGAACAGGTGAATCAACGTATTGGACGTTCCTGATAAAGGGCTTATGTCCGAAACATACATCTCTTGCCCCTCGAATGCTGCCTGACCTGCTGTGCTTTTCCAACATCACATGTTTCGACGTCTACTGCCCCACCCAAGTCAATCTTCCTGGTCACTTCATCAAATTACATTAAGAAAATTGTCAAGCACACTCTTCCTCGCACAAAACCACACTTACTATTCCTAATCAAAGCCTGTCTTTCTAAATGCGTGTACATCTTATCCCTCAGAACCTTCTCAAGTAACGTACCTACCACGGATGTTAAACATACTGATCTGTAGTTCCAAGACTTTTTTGTGCAGTTCTCCTTGAATAAGGGCATGGCATTTGCTACCGTCCAGTCTTCCGGGACGTCCACTGTGGTCAGTGATGATCAACATTATAGTCCAGCATCGCCGAAAATTCTTCTGGAGCCACTTGAAGTGTTCTTGGATACATCGGGTAAGGACCATGAGATTTATCCACTTTCAAACATTCTAGTACTTCCAAATCTCCTCTACGATGACATGTATTGCCCCTAAGATATCACGACTAACTTCCTCAACTTCTGAAGTCATCATGTCTTTCTCCACGGTAAACATAGAGTAGAAATATTCGTTGAGGATTTCACCCATCTCTTATAGTTTCTCACATACTTGTCCTCATTGGTCTTCGATGGGTCCTATGTTCTCTCCAGTTATTGTTTTTTCTTTTAATATATTTAAGTACCTTTTTGGATTCATCCTAATCTTCTCATCCAAGGCTCTTTCTTGCCCTCTTTTCACCCGACTGATTTCTTTCTTCAGTAAACTCCTGTATCTCTTATATATCTCCAGGGATTCCCTTGATCCCAGCTGCCTGTACCTGAGCCACGCTCGAAGTTCGAACATGAACCTGTGGACCAGTTTTGTCCCTCTCCATAACTATATGAAAACTAATAGAACTATGGTTACTGGTCCCAAAGTACTCCTACACTAATAATTCAGTCACCTGTCCAGCCCTATTTCCAAAGAAAAGTTCGAGTTTTGCCCCTTCCCGAGTAGGACACTCTACATACTGCTTGAGGAAATTTTCCTGATGCATTGAACTGATTCTATCTCATCAAATCCCTTAATGCTCTGGCCGTTCCAGTCTGTATTAGAAAAATTAAAATCCCCTATTATGATAACATTATTGCTCCTGCCGGTCTCCCCTCTCTCCCTGCATATTTGCTACTCTCTTTCCTGTTGACTCTTTGGGGGCCTATGCTAAAACTCCAACACCTCACCATTCCATTCCTATTTCTTAACTCCACCCACAAAGCCTCATTGGGTGATCCATCAGTTATTTTATCTCTGATTACTGCTGTGGTACTCCCCTTAATCAGAAATGCAACTCCCCTCCCCTCCTTCCACCATCTCTGTCTCACCTAAAGCACCTGTTCCCAAGCACATTAAGCTGTCAGTCCTTTCCATCACTTAGCTATATTTCTGTAATGGCTATAATATCCCAGTCCCACCTACATATCCACACCCTGAGTTCATCGGCCTTACCTGTCAGCCCTCGTGCATTGAGACAGATGCAATTTAATCCAAACTGCATTACTTTCTCTCTATCGTTTTCCAGCCTAACCTGACTATTTCTAATTACTGTATCGCCTTTAACTTGCTTACCTGCACTTGAGGATATAACCACTTGCCAATCTAGTTTAAAGCCTCCCTTTTAACCTGAGCAAAACTGGCCGCCAAGATATTGGAATCCCCATCAGTGCAAGTCTCTGACATTAATCACTGCTGCCTCATAGCGCCAGAGACCCGCGTTCAATTCCCGCCTCAGGCGACTTACTGTGTGGAGTCTGTATGTTCTCCCCGTGTTTGGGTGGGTTTCCTCCGGGTGCTCCGGTTTCCTCCCACAGTCCAAAGCTCAGGGAGATTTCCACCGTCCCTGATGGCTACACGTGTGGGCACTGCACCCAGCTTCAGCTCCTGGGAGACCGTGTTAGGGAGCGACACTGGGCGGCAAGGTGGATCATGGGCTAGCACAGCTACCTCAGAGCACCAGTGACCAGGGTTCAAATCCTGCCTCGGGCAACTGTCTGTGCGGGGTTTGCACATTCTCCCGTGTCTGCATGTGCTTCCTCTGGGTGCTCCGGTTTCCTCCTACAGTCCAAAGATGTTGGACTACCTGGCCCAGACTACCTGCTCCCCAGTGCAGGACTGCTCTTGGCCTTGGAGGGTGTCTTGCTGAGTTCTTTCTTCTGGTAGTGGTGATTGTGTCGATGAAAATCCTCACCCTAACAGGCAATCCGTGTTATTGCGGTCCTCTCGTACTCAATTTGTATTGCGTTTATGAATTCCTTGAATCCCTCGATTGCATTCCAAACTGTGTCTCACTACATAGTGAGAGAGGTTGATGTTCTTGTGAATACAGGGTTATTGGAAAAGAACACCATGAGACGTAGGGGCAGCAATATGTCTGTCCGCTCACTGAGTCTGCTTTTCCTTCGATTAGGTTATATTTATTTTGTTAATACCCCATTCCACTTTCCTGTGATTTTCCCGTAAAGTTTGTATAAAAATCTGGCTGTCTCAGCCTTGAAGATATTTAATGATTCAGCCTCAACAGTCCTCCGAATTTTCTACAATTGTTTCCCTCTCACTGATGTGAGACTTGATGGTCTTTAATCTGGTGATATGCCCACGCCATCTTGCATAAAATTCCAATTCTTCCTCAGCTCCTGTATCAATTTGCTCAAGGGTCAAACGGTCATTCTCCCTGAATCCAGGAACTGCTTCTCCAAACTGAAGACCGATTCGTAGGATATGTTTAACATATTCTCTGGGTCTGTGAACAGGCTGTCCCCTTAGTCTCTAATACTCCAATTCTTCCCCTTAATAAACCAAAAACAAATAACAAATAATCTTACCCGTTAATGTTTTATCACCCCTCCTTCTGCTTTTCCACTGATTGTTTAAGTTGAGCCGTCCACTTGCTATATTCTTTTAGGACCTTCTTTGACCTGCTCACTTGGTACCAGATTTAAGCTTCTCTTTTCCTTTTCATCCTGTTCGGAATTTGTGTCGACATCTGAGGTCTCTAGGTTTGTGTTCCTAAATTTTATCTTCGGTGTAACATGCTGGGCCGACACTGTCATCAATTCAATTTTAAACAAATGACTCCCCCAACCCCCGCCCCACCTTGATCTGCTCCAGTTTCACCCAGAAGCAACTGCACTTTGGCCGGATCCTGTCATTTGTTTCCATAAAAGCTGTCTCTCCAATGCAAAAAGCTGTTATTTTTCTAACATTTTGGGGGTCTTTTCCTTCGCAATGCAGAGGGGACAGCCCTCAGTGATGGAGAAAGTGAGGACTGCAGATCCTGATGATCAGCGTCGAAAATTGTGGTGCTGGAAAAGCACAGCAGTCAGGCTGTATCTGAGGAGCAGCAGACTCAAAGCTTCCCATGTTTTCCATTCCATAATACACAGGATATAGGGAACCATACTTGCTCAGGAAGGCAGCACTGTACAGAGCCCTGAAATGGAAAGCAGACAATCAGTTGGTTGGACAGGGAGTAAACAAGTTGAGGTGCAATACAAACTGTTTGAACTACAAACATAAGGATAGATAAATCCCTCGGCCAGACGGGAAACACTCTAGGTTACGACAGAAAGAGAGGGAAGATATTTCTGTGCCTTTGGCGATGGTCTTTGCGCCTTCACTCTGCATTGGAGTAGCGTCGCTTGATTGTAGGGTGACAATGTAGTCCCTTGTTCAGGCAAAGAAACAGGGATTTTCCTGAGAATGACAGACCAGTCAGTCTTACATCAGTATTGGGCAAAATATTGGAGAGGATTTTGGAAAAATAAGGTTTGATTAGAAATAGTCAGCATGGATTTATGAGCGGCAGGTCATACCTCACAACTCTTATTAGATTATTTGAGGATGGGATTAAACACACTGAAGAAGGTAGAGCAGTGAATGCGCAGTGCATGGATTTTAACAAGGTGTTTGATAAACTTCCCCGTGGTAGTTTCATTCATAATGTAAGGAGGCATGGTATACAGGGAGACCTATCTGTCTGGATACAGAATTGGCTAACCCATAGAATATAGAGGGTGGTGGTAAATGGGAAGTATTCAGTGTGGAACTGGGTGAGCAGTGGTGTTCCGTAAGGATCGGTTCTGGGCCCTCTGCTGTTTGTGATTTTGATAAATGACTTGGATGACAAAGTGGAAGCGGAGGTTCGTAAGTTTGATGATGTAACACAGGTTGGTGGAACTGTGGATAGTGTGGAGGGATGTTGTAGTTTGCAACAGGAACATTGACAGGATGTAGTACCCAGCTGCGAAGTGGCAGATGGTGTTCAATATGGAAAGTGGGATACGATTCATTTTGGAAGATCGAATTTGACCGCAGAATACAGGTTTAAAGGCAGGATTCTTCCATTGTGGAGGTACAGGGGGATCTAATGGTCCATGACAGCTCCCACAAAGTTGCTACCCAGGTTAATAAGGTTGTTAAGGATGTGTTTGATGTGTTCATTAGCCGAGGGATTGAGTTTAACAGCTGCGATGTTATGCTGCTACTCTATGGAGCCCTGGTGAGACCAACTTAGAATATTGTGATCAGCTCTGGTTGCCTCGTTATACGAAAGATGTGCAAGCTTTGGTAAGGATGCTGAGGCGATTTATCAAGATGCTGCCTGGACTGGAGGGCATGTCTTACAAAGAAAATTTGAGGGAGCTAAGGTGTGTTTCCTCATTTGAACGAAGAAGAATGGAAAGTGACTTTACAGAGGTGTTCAAGATTATGAGAGACATAGATAGAGTGGATAGCCATTTACTTTCTCCCAGGATGGAAATGACTCTCGAGGGGGTATGATTTTAAGGTAATTGAATTAAGGTTTAGGGGTGATGTCAGAGGTAGGTTCTTTCACAGAGTGGTGGGCCTGTACAATGAACAGCCAGCAGTTGTAGTAAAGTCAACTATATTAAGGATATATAATTGGATAGGCACATGAATGATAGTATAATGAAAGGTATGTAGGTTAGTTTGATCTTAGAGTAGGATCAAAGGTTGACAGAACGTCAAAGACCGAAGGGCCTGTACAGTGCTGTACTGTTCTGTGTTTCCAGTTTCACCCAGTTTGTGGATTGTCATCAATTGTTGAATGTGTGAGGGAGTGACGTGTGTGAGATCAGGAAGCTTTGGAGCGGTGTAAGGCCAAAACCTCCAGTTATGGTGTGCATTGTTACAGTCACCTGAAAGCCAGTATAATATGTGTGGTTACTTAGAACAGACAGAATCTGCCAAGTTCAGTTATTAATGTGATTTTTGCATTGCCGTTTGCTGCTGGTTACTTCACATAAATTCTACTGTGTGACCCATGTAATAATCTCTGACCATTCACAGAGATGTACCATTTAAGTTTGATACTGGAGAATGTGAAGATGACATCTATTGGATATGGATTTAGATGTTTCTTTGTGAGGCACAAGGCACTGCAATAGATTGTCAACTTGTTAACGTCTTCACCCGGGGTGCAGGTGTATGGAATCTTGGAGACAGGTCAGATTTCGTCACCATAGGTAACTTGTATGGTGTGATTCTGGCTCTCCATGTCAACACGTCTGCGCTCTGGGCCAGGCTCTTAAGATGAATTTTAAAACTTGATTGCTGGTTAGCCATTAGTATTTAACCTGGACAACAATTGTACCGACACTGAGGCCAGTGATAGTCGTTGGCAGGTTCTCCCCCTGCCCAAGGTGGATTCCAAGTTATTTGTTTTGAAGTAATGTTTGACTGACTGCCCCGAACCAGGTTAGAAACTCAATGTAGAGATTTTGGAAAAGACGACTGAGTCTCTGTGTATCTCAGGCAGCTGTGAGGTCCAATAACAGTGTAAATGTTTTCAGATCTATTTGAAGCAATTTTCAGCATAACTCATTGCAAGGTGGTGAGTTGACTGAGCCGAACAATAGTCGGATGTTTGCTATATTTCATGAATTTGGCAAAAATAAGATGTGAACGATAATCATTCAACTGAACTAGAATCTCTTCAATCAATTCTGCTGATTCTATATTTATGGAACTAAAATATAAACTCCTGTCAAGATTTTCTAACACAGAAATAAAGTATGCACATTTTATTTTATCGAAGAAAGAACATAACTCTTGTGGTGATCAGAATTAGATATTCAATGTCAGGATTCAAAGCAATGTTTTGCCAATTCAATATGTTTAAAGTGGTTGGCTTCTGAATGATTACATGTTCAGAGTGTGCAGACGATTGAACATTCAAATTGAATTAGCGTTCTTATACGTTTAAATATCAACAATCAGTTTAATTTCTCACTGAAATGTACGATCTTCAGCTATTTGCCAGCAATTTAAAAATTGCAATAATTCACCATAGACTGTGAACATTAAACTAAATAAATTATTTGTGTTATCAAATTTTAGTGAATAATAATTTGAAAACTTCCAATTTTTAGAATGAATGATGTTTAATATGAAATGTGGAGAATGAAAAAATGAAACGAACATAATATTGTGTCAGTGAAAAGTCAAAGCTTTCCAAAGAGTTTTGTGACAAAACAATGATATACTTGTTTTAGTAATGAGAATACAACATGTAAAATATTCATGTTCTGAGTAACAATTAGACTTCATAATGAAGCTGACCTTGCAATATTTTAAATGCTTATGCTGCACCAAATAATCAGATATTTGCGAGCATTTACACAGTGAAATAATTGGATACTGACTTTTATTCACAGCTGACACATGATAGAGTACAAAACTTTAAAGTACAGGAGGAAGTCATTGGTCATTATGTATGCATCAGCTCAAAAAATATCTCCCAAGCATCTCCCATTTGCCAGCCCTCTCTCTGTTGCCGTTAAATTCATAATTTCCAATTATATATCCAGTTCTCTGTTGAATCTTCACCCACAACTTTCCCAGCCGGTCAATTCCAATTCATAACAACTCTCTAAATAAATACGTTTTTCCTTATTTCACCTCTAGCTATTTTACTGACAACCTTGCAATTAGAATTCCTTCGTGCTATAATGCCTACTAACAGAGTATTCTTTATCTACTCTGCAACTTTTTTTAGACTTTTGAGCACCGCAATAAATTCACATCTTTGTCTGTTCTGCTGCAGGCACAATAAGCCTTGCAAGAACTTTAACAAACACTAAACGGAAAAACAAGCAGAAAAATAGTCTCCAGGATATATGAACATCAACTAGCTACAAAAGACATGATCCCAATAAGAATGCCTTACGTAATGATGAGGAAGTACTCCACTTTGACTAGGTCTGCATATCCATCCTAGGACAGGCCAAACAGAGACAAGCACAAGAATTCCTGGAAACATGGCATTCCAACTGGAACTCCATCAACAAACACATCAATTTTGACTCCATCTACCATCCTCTGAGAAAAAGGGCAGGAAATGACATCATCGACACCGGAAATTACATTACTAACTCAAGGAAACGGAAACATTTAAATAGAAGGTGGGAGATAACACTAGCACTTCACTGGAGGCTCACTGACTGAGTACATACAATGGAACAAACTAGGAACTATTTTTAGCTATTGCCTCAGAATATATCAGTGTGTTCGTGGCTGCCAACACATAGAATCATTGAATGAAAATGCGAGCCTGCATCACCAAGTGCATAACCAAAGGCTTTCTTTTTAAAGTTCGTGAGATTACCTGATCAATCACCCGCCTAGGAAATGCATTCCAGACACATGTTTTTAGGGGCAGAAATGCGGCTCAGTGGTTAGCACGCCTGCCTTAGAGCGCTGGGGACCCAGGGTTGATTCCAGCCTGTGGTGACTAGCTGCATGGATTTTGCAAATTCCCCCATATCCACGTGGGTTTCCTGTAGGTACTCCGATTACCTCCCACAATCCAAAGATGTGCAGGATAAGTGAATAGGCCATGCTAAATTGCCCAAAGTGTTCACAAACCTGTAGGTTAGGTACATTAGTCAGGGGTAAATATAGGAGGAATGTGTTTGGGTGGGTTACTCTTTGGAGGGTCAGTGTGGATGTTTTGGGCCGAAGGGCCTGTTTCCACATATAGGAATTTTATATTCTATGTCTGTGCCACCCTCTTAGTTCAATACTGACTCCAGAAATCCCCTCTCAATTCCCTGCCTTTCACTTTAAGTATGTTTCCTTTTGTTTTTGACCGTTAGAGTAAGGGAAACAGCTGCTGTCTGTTCATCCTCTCCATACCCTTTATTCTCTTGTACACCTGTACCATGTTCCCTCCTCAACGTTCCCTGCTGCAAAGAAAAAAAATGAGTAAGTTTAGCCATCGCCCTTCAAAGTTTGAGTTCTCACTTGGCTTGTTCATTCAGATGTGCATCATCTCACATTTATCAGTGTTAAACTTCATCGGCCATAAATCTGGATAAAGAAATCATCCGGTTATAGCCGAATCTTGTCCTCCTCACTGTGAACCACCCAGCTAATCTTTGTGTCATCCCCAACATTAGTTATCATTCCACTGCCATCCATCTCCCACATTCTCACCATCATCATTTATGAATATCACAAACAAACCTTGATTTCCTTCCTGTTCTCCACATGTTATTTACGAAGGAATAATTAAGAATTCTAGTCTCTAGTTGTTCTTATTTTGGGGAATTTACAGAGTGATGTAGTTAACACCTATTATGAGGGTGCTGCAAATACCATTTTCTACACAAAGTTAAATTCACCTTTTACACTCTGTCCCTCAGCATGCCTTTTCATAAAGCTTGTAACTAATTTAGGATGAACTATGGTTTGGCACCTTTCACTGGAACATTAGCCTATTGTGTGGCACTGTCCTTTGTAACAATAGTCAGAACTGAAGAATTTTTTTCATCTGCAGGATGGACACAGACTCATTGCTTGAATCAACTAATGTGATGAAGATAAATATTCAATTAAATTCTATGTTATGGACAAACTGCAGGAGATCAAATCATATTCTCATGTCTACCTAGAATTGGAAGCAAATACATACTGTTAAAAATATTCAAAAATGTTGAGACACAACAGCAGGAGAGAAAAAAAAACACATCACCTGCATTTGATGGAGATACAAAACTACAGAGTGAATGTGCAATCTGTTAAAGAATCAAGTGATAGAAAAAGAAGTACATCAAATCTTAATTTGCAATGGAATCAGATCCCAATTTTCCTGAACATTGATGGTTTTCACCCAACCACACTTTTCCAAAAACAAACGTTTTCCAGTCACTCAAACTTCATTAGCCATTCTTCCTCCCCTTCCTACTCTTTCTTTACACTCCTACTTCCCTTGCACTACCCCTTCTGTTGCCACATACTCTTCCACTGATAATATCGCTTCACATCTTTCTTCTGCCATTCCCACTGTAAGTTACACCAGTTCCCTAGTTACCCCCACTTCCACTGGCCATCCCTTACCCATTTAGCTTTCCACTGGGGTAATGCGAGCAAAAAGGAAACACCTCTCCTCAGAAACAGAAGTCCATGTATCTGCTTGTCCTCAAACGTTGCGAGGACAGTGACTGCATTGTTCAAATATGCCGTGTTCTACCCCTTTTCTCTTTAGTATTTTAACTGCTTTTCCAATGACAGTTGAGGTGCCATCAAAGTAGAATTTGACTCATGGAGCATCATTGACCCTCAAGAAACTGCGTTCAACGGGACTCGGAGGAAATTCTGTGCTGGTAATTTCCTCAATGAATAATGACACCTTCCCTAGAGCTATTGGGAATGACAAATAAACTCTGCCCTTGCTAGTGCCTTGCAAAACCATGGATGGATTTGTCTTATTCATAACATCAAGATACATTCAGTTTTCACAGTTTGGTCTAAAATCTCTGAAAAGTAAGACCTTGCTGGTTGAGTATCACCTCAATGACATCAGAAGTTTACAATAAGATAATGATTCCGATTATTTTCAATCATTTACTTTCTGAGGACTGGTTGTGCGGTGACGTTGCCACTGAGATCAACATTTTCTCTGTTCAACAGCATCACATCACAATGGCTCAAGGCTGCACCATTCCCCAATTCTACTACATTCTCCAGCTCATTCGCCATGATCACCAGATATACGAGGCCCACAAGTTGGAATATCTTAGAGATGTCTATAAGCCTTTGGAAGATGCCACCCCACCCATGCCCTGCAATCTGAGTCCATCCCCTCCCCCAAGCCCACCTCCTGTCATGTATTCACCTTCCCTCCTCACCTTCCACGCTCTAATGCTGAATGTTCTGTACTCGGCAAATGTCCCAGTTTCATCCCTCTGTGCCCCCACTTCAATGAATTTCAGGCACGACATAATATTAAACTCATCTTCCACCGTCTTCTCTCGGTGTCCATTTATTTGCGCAAGAATACGCTCCATCCCATATACCATTCGCCCAGCTCCAACACTTTCCCTCCACCTGGATCCATTCATCTGGCATTTACTTGAACTCAATCCGTTCATTGAGAACGCTGCACGTGAGTTTGGTTGTCTTAAATTCTCTGTACCTCCCTCACGCTATCCAACCTATCGCCCTCTGACCAGATTGTACGCTGTATGCTTCAACCCAACCCTGACTATGTTAGTCAGTCTGTGCCGATGAGGGAGATGCTGCTGTAGTCTGATGGGACTCACCTCTACATTTCAGAGGCTGAGTCCCAGCTCTCATATACCTCCACATATCACCTACTGGTCGATAACTCTGCCATGGCACATCAGGTTATTTCATTAACTAAATATGACCACATTTCATCTGGAGATTCCCCCCCGACTCGCCCCCCCATCAAAAACACACACACTCACCCCACCTAACAGTCCCGAAGCTGAATGTCCTCTGATAGCCGAGTTCGCTTATATCTCCTCCTGAAAATCCACAAACAGAACTGCCCATGCAGACCCATTGCTTCAGCCTGCTCCTGCCATGCAGAGGGGGTGCATGGATACACATGTGGACCCAAGTTATACCTGTTCCTTCATGGGGTACGTAGACCATTCCTTGTTCCAGTTCTGTTCCAGCCCCCATCCACAACTTTTTATCCGATACGTAGATGATATCATCGCTGCTGCTCCACTCTCTTGACCAGAATTGGAAAAGTTCATCGTTTCCAATTTTCACCCCTCCCGCACTTTCACCTGGTGTGCCTCTGACTCCTCCCTTCCTTTCCTCGACATCTCTGCTTCTATTTCTGAGTATAGACCAGTCACTGACATCCAGTATTAACCCACCAACTCCCACAGCTACCTGGAGTATACATCCTCATACCGTGTTTCCTGCAAAGACTCCATTCCATTCCCCCAGTTCCCCCGTCTCCACCGCATTGCTTCTGATGATGTCAACTTCAAAAATGTGGCCACTGAAATGTCCACCTTCTTCCTCACCCGAGAATTCCCCAGCTCTGTTATCGACAGGACAGTTCCGACCAGTTCCGACCCACCTCCTGCACTTCTACCCTCAGCCTCTTTCGTACCTCCTGCAACAGCGTTAGAGTTCCCCTTGTCCTTACCTACCCTCCCACCGGCATTCGTATGCAGAGGATCATCAGTCTGCATTCCCCCACCTGCAGCGCGATGCCTCCATCAGATACATATTTGCCTCCTCTCCGTTTTCCGCCTTCTGAAGGACAATTTCCTCCAGGACACTCTGGTCCGCTCTTTATTCTCGCCCAACACCTACCCCACCCACCTCCACCCTCCACCATAGGTCCACTTCACTTTCCCCTGCCGGAGTTGTTACATTTCCCATTTACCTCCTCCCTCTTCACTATCCAAGGGCCAAAAATACCTCCCACGTGAAGCAGCATCCTACAAACATTTCCCACAATCCAGTCTACTACATTCGCTGCTCACATTGTGGTCTGCTCTACATTGAGGAAACTAAAGGTGGACTGGGTGACCACTACACAGAATATCCAAGATGTACCTATGCAAAAGACAGTGTCTCACGATGGTTTTATCTCACAATGCAATACGTCATCGATATTTAGAGCCCTATGGAACATAGGAACTTTGAAATTTCTCATTTAATGTCCATAATAAATTACTCGCGATTCAACTGAGATAGCAGCTTTGGTTATATCGTTCAGATCCGTCAATTTGTTACAGTTCAGAACGAAAAAGAAATCGATAGAGGGAAACTCTGCAGGTCTGGCAGTCTCTGAGCAGAGATACACAGAATTAACCTTTGATTTCAATATGACTTTTTCAGAACAGGGTCACATCTTATTTGATATATTAACTCTGTTTCTCTCTGCAGTTACTTCCTCATCTGTTGCGTTTCTCCACCATTTTCTGTTTGTATTTCATGTTTCCGTATCACTATATTTCATGTTTCTGGTCAGGTTTACATGCTAGGTTTTATATATATATGGACAATGTCTTCCTTTCCGGTTCCTATTATAGTTCGTGTGTCTGAGACACCGTTGTTACGGCCGAAATCTGTTTCTTCTTTAAGATTCAAACGATAGAAAGAATATTTTTTTCTGAATATCCTGTAAATCTCAGGAACTCCACTTTGTTTGAAAAGACACTTCAGAGCCAGCTGTAATTTCATGAGCTAGATTATTGATGATGGAACACTCTTTATCCTTCGTTGAACTAGCTTGTCTACCCCCTCTCCAAAGGCTTTGATTACATATCACAGAATTATTGACAGCAAAAGTGGGGGAAACTCAGCCCATGGTCTCTTCCAGCTTGGAATGACTATATTTCTACTGTTACTCTCCTGTATTGTCCCCATAGCTCCTCACATTTTGTTATTAGTGTCTGCTTTTAATTGTAAGTATCATGTCTGATATGAACAATATGATCAAACTTAAATTTTAAAAAAAAACAGAACTTAGAGGGCAAGCTCAGCAGGTCTGGCAGTATCTGTGAAGAGAAAGCAAAATTAATGTTTCAGGTCCAGTGACTCTACTCAATCTGTATACCCAAAGATTAAATGGTGTGTATTTAAAATATTGCTCATTTTATCACATTTAAAATTATGCTGTTCAGATCACATTGTCATTCAGCATTACATCTCCCAAATGTTGGCTGTTTCCCTGTTGTGTATTAGATTTAATTCTGTCTGTCAGAAAGAGTGATGATGACTGGGGAATATCATTGTACTCCCCATGCTGTCTCCGCAGCCACTGTCCCCATTCCGCTTTATCTCGCAGCCAATGTCATGTTCATTCGAACCTGACTCATAAATTCCTAAGTCTAAATGAATACGCGCATTGCAATTATCACTTTGGTTTTGGAGTGAGGCCAAAATGAGTCAAAAAAACTGTTTTACAGCAAATAAAACTGCATTTAGAAGTTTGTGAATTTGTATAAATTAATTACTGAAGCATATTCTCTATGGAAGTTCCCAAGTTGCCTTATTAGAGCAGGGAGAGGAACATTCAGAGAAGCCCACACTTCCTGTCTATGTTCAGGGAAACTGTGCCCAGTTACAGTCTGTTCGCTAGTGTTTGTTCCCGTGGAGGAGAGACCAACACAGTAACAACATCCTGACTGTGATTCTTTTGGGGGGGGGGGGGGGTGGATTTGGGAGAGATGGTTACAGCAAAGTAAACAGACAACAGGACAAGATCATCTAGCCGACAAAAAGATAACATCCATCATTCCCCCTCACAACTGACTTCACTAGAGCAATTGGTGATGGGAGATTTGACCAATAGCAAGCAATGTCAACACGTAGTCCAGGCCCGTTATATTGTAAACTGAATGTACTGTATTGAAAGTTGAGACTGTTTGCTCAGTGACTGTGATTAATGTCAGTCTCTATGCAATGTAACTGTGTCACTGGAAGGTTTCCTCCTCCTATTTGTGAGGGGCTTCATTCATTGTGCTATCCGACTGTAGTAGCAGATGCTTCAGTTCCAACAGGAACAGAGATCAAAAGCTGTGTAGACAGAGAGAGGACAGATGTAAATCTGGGAATAGCAGACTGGAATATTACAACAATGGAGAGGAGATTTTCCTTGAGTATTTTCAAGATTTTCCCACTCATGGGGATATCTACCATATCGAATATCAGCAGTGTGGATGATTATTCTGGGCAGGGTGAAGGGTGTGCTACTAACCTATTCTCGCTATTGTTGGTGTTCTCTACCTGTGTCCATTCATGAATCGTATAAACAAGTTTGAACTTCGTGGTAATTTCTGTTATCTATATTTGTCAGAGAAAGAAACTATTGTCTACAGTTTCAATTGCAGTCTCCATTCATTACCCCTGAATGGCAGACCACTCCCTCACAAACATCTGAGAACAAACCTGTGCACAACCTCGAGATCTCTTTTTGCCCTGAACAGATTTATGTCTCGTGTTCTCTCTGTCACCAAACCTGTCCACTACCAGCTCATAATATCACCAATCTTCATCTCTGTGTCAGTGCTGTTGCTGAACAAACCATTGGCTGCACGTTGGTAACATTTAGACTTAATGCTTCAAGCTCTCTTCTGGACACTTTGTCAATTACAAATATTTCAATCACAAAATTGTTCTTGTCTCGGACATTACTTCATGATTATGACAATGCATGAATGTAGAAATGTCGCTGGATGTAATTCAGAAGCAAAGCTTATTAAACGGAAGATATTATTTCAAGTGATTTGTTTCAAGTCCGACCACAGCTGATGGCAGAACACAAATAAAAATGATAAGCATTGGAATAAAAGTGAATTTCATGAAAAACATCATAAAAGCAACATTTTGTCTGGAAACCTTCCTGTTTCACTGATCACCTTCGATAAAGAAATCTAACGTTATTACCCGGCCTGGGTTAAGTGAGACTTCAGACCCATAACAATGTGCTTAACTTTATATTGGCTTGGCGAATGGCCTCAGAGTCAGGGCAATTAGTGATGGTCCCAAATGCTGCCCTCAGCAGAGATACCAACATCCCACGAAGTAACAAAATTGAGGGTGAGATCAAACAAAGGATGATGCTGTAAATCTGAAATTATACAAAGAAATGCAAAGAAACTAACAGAAAGTGCTGGGGAACTTTCCTGAACTGAAAGCAGCTGGAAAGGAGTGTGATTGATACCGATGACAGGGAAGTCTGCTTTGAAAGGGAGGAGGAATCAATAGAGAAAGAGAGATATAGAAGAAAAAGAGCAACAAAGAGAATGATGATCAACTGGGATGGAAATAAAATGTGAGATTCAGTTCATTTACTTTTCACTTATCCCACTATCCTGAATATCATGCTCACGTAGATATAGATATCGCCCACTTTTCAAAAGTTGGCTTTTTAACACTTCCCTTTCCGAATGACCTACATTTGGACGTTGTTTCGCTAACCAAAAGAAATCCGAAGAGGATTTTCACTTTTGCGAAGAAAGCCGATTTTTTTCCCACACAAATTAGTGCTACTGCACTTTACACCATATCAACTTGCGAACAGTTTCGTAGGAACATTCTACTTTCTGATACCGAGGGGTACCTGTATATATCTAAGATCATGCATAAATCGATTTGATACCTCTGTCTATCTTCCCTGAGTGTGATCATTTTCTTATATTTGTTTATGGGATATGGGTATCTCTGACTGGACCACCATTATTCACTTTCCAAGTTGCCCTTGAGAAGACCTTGAGCCACTGCAGTCCACCTGTTTGATCTGGTTTGATTTGATTTGATTTATTTTAGACAAATATACAAAGGATATATTTGTTTTGCATGTAGTGCAGGCATATGATAGTAAACAAGAAAACAGAGATCATAGGGTACTTCGACAGAGTGAGGCATACATGGTTGCAGCTTCACAGGAGGTGGACAAAGCAAGATCGACATTAACAAGATTAATATTATTTGAAAAGTTCGAGATGTCAATTCATCAGTGTAATAATGGTAGGGAAGGAAGTGTTCCTGAGCATGCTGGTCCATGTTTTCAAACCTCTGTGTCTCCTCCCAGTTGGAAGAGGTTGAAGGAGATCATTACAGGCTTGAGAGAGATATTTGATGTTGCCAGCCTTTCTGTGATAATGACAAGTATAAATGGATGGGTGTACATGGAGTACAGTAGGGGACTGAGGGACACAACCGTGTGTGTACAAGGAGAACAGTAGGGTGCTGAGGGACACAGCCGTGGGTGTATAGGGAGTACAGTAAGGGGCTGAGGGACACAGCCGTAGGTGTACAGGGAATACAGCAGGGGGCTGAGGGACACAGCCGTGTGTGTACAGGGAGTATTGTCGGGTATTGAGGACATATCCTTCAGGAGCTCCAGTGTTGAGTGTCATTGTGGAGGACATGCTTTTACTTATCTTCGCTGATTGTGGCCTGTCAGTCAGAAACCTGAGGATCCAGTAGCAGAGGGTTGAACCGAGATCAAGTTAGTGGAGTTTTCTGATTAGTCTGTAAGGGATAATGATTTTGAAGGTGGAGCTTTAG
The DNA here is from genome assembly GCF_020745735.1 of Hemiscyllium ocellatum. Taxonomy (NCBI): domain Eukaryota; kingdom Metazoa; phylum Chordata; class Chondrichthyes; order Orectolobiformes; family Hemiscylliidae; genus Hemiscyllium; species Hemiscyllium ocellatum. The sequence goes on from NC_083412.1 coordinate 397,719, forward strand.
TCAATAAGCAGGAGTCTGGTGTTGGTGTCCTTGTTGTCCAAATGTTCCAGAGATGCATGCAGGGCTCGGATATGGCATCTGTTGTGAACCCGGTACATCAGTAGGCAAATTATAGGGCAGCAGGGCAGACTGGGAGACTGGAAGTGATAACCAGCCTTTCGAATGACTTCATGATTATTGAGGTCAGAACCAATAGGCGATAGTCTTTAAGGGCACGTTCCATGTGTTTCTCATTTACGAGAATGATGATGGCCTTCTTGAATCATGTTGGGACTTCGGTTTCAGGAGGCAGAGACAGAAGTTGTATGTGAATACCTCTGACAGTTGGTCCACACATTGCTCAGCCGGGAACACTGTCCAGGCCCATCACTTTCTTTGATTTGACTCACTGGAAGACAGACCATGCCTGCAACGGTGATAGCGGGCACAGGTACATTCTGGGGCTTTTGGGGCTGGTGTCAGCTCCCAGTTAGTGACAGTCACACAGTCATTTATTATTGACATCCCCTCTCCCACCTCCCTCCGTCGTCATCAACACACAGTGACATTGGTTGGAGTGAGCATCACGCAGTCAGCGTTGAGGCACTTTGCCATTAATAGACTGGGATCGTGCGCCATCAAGTTCTGTGTCACCATAATGGGGTAAATTCATAATAAAATGGTGTGCAGGGTGTCAGTGCCAGTGGTGCAAGGAGTGAAGACTTTGCAGATGTAATTCCAGTCAAGCCACTGATTTAACCTGAATGGAGTCAAGCACCTTGACTGTTGTGCCTTTTCAATGGTGGACCGTCCTTAGGTAGTCAGGAAGTGCCATTTACACGAACCATCTGACCTGACAAGTTTCACTAAGTTTGCAGATGATACAATGATGATTGGATGGGCAGGTGATATTGAGGAAGTGGGGAGGCTGCAGAAAGAAAGGACAGTTTATGACACTAGGAAAACATATACTTTCCACACTGTAAGTAATCTAATCTAAAAAAAATCAGATGGAACACAAATATGGGAACGTCTGAGATTATGCACTTCAGTAGGTGGAATACAGGCAGACACGATGTTCTAAAAGGCTTCATGCAATCTGAAGCACAAAAGAGGTTTGGAGTACTCGTCCTCTTCTTGTGCTTAATGTATAGGTTCAGTTGGCAGTTAGAAAAGCAAATACAATGTTAACATTCATTTCAGGAGAGCTAGAATACAAGATCGGAGACATACTGCTGCGAATGTAATGGGCTATGGTCAGACGAAATTTGGATGATTGTGAGCGGTTCTGGGGAAGGGTCTACGGGTGTTGGACATGATCTATCCTGGGAATGATGGCTTGTCAAATGAGCAGCAGTTGAGGGCTCTATGTCTGTACTCAATGGAATTTAGAAGAATGGTGTGGGGGAACACATCTTTTTGAAACTGATCAAATACTGCAACGATTGATACAGTTCAAGTATAAAAGGTATTTCCACTAGTCATAGAGACGATGACAAACTGCAAAGTTTCAGAGTGAAGAGACAGCCCGAATAGCCTTAATCTATTGCTACATCGCATGCCCTTGTGGTCATATATTCTATTATACAGTGCAGAATTGAAAGTCTCTGACCTGCATTTGCATTTCTTGTATTTGTGTGTCGATTTGACTTCACCCTCTGGTCAATGGTAACTCCTGTAATATGGACGGTGGGAGGATTCAGTGTCAGCCAGTAGCGCAGTAATGTGTTGAATTTCAGCAGCTATCTGTGGATTTCACCTGCCAGGAGTACGTTGTCTCTACGATGATTATCATTTTCAGTCGGGTATTTTCAAAGGATCAATCCTGTTATGCTAATATTGTTGAATTTAACAAAACAGGTGCAATTTATCACAGCACTCAGCAACAAGGAGTCATCGAATACTGAAAACCTTTCTAATAACAGAAAGGTCTAAAATGTTCAGTATCAGAAACACTGCTTTCCTGTTCATGTTCAAATCAGACAACTTGTGCCATCAAGGTGCTCAACGTGGAACTTTCTAACCTTATTTTTTGGTTATGTGAATCGCTGGATGGGCCCACCATTTCTTGTCCGTCCCTAGTTTCCCCCTTGAGAAAGTGGTGTTGAGCTGCCTTCTTGTACCGCTGCAGTCCACCTGCTGTGCGTTGACCCACAATGCTACGAAGGAGGGAATTCCAAGGTTTTGACCCAGCAACAGTGAAAGAAAGGTGATATATTTCCAAATCAGGGTATTGACTGGTTTGGAGGGGAGCTTGAAGGTGTTCGCAAAAGTCTGCTGCTCTTGTCATTCTAGATGGAAGTGCTTGTAGGATTGGAAGCTGCTTTCTGAAGATCTTTGGAGAATTTCTGCAGTGCATCTTGTAGAGAGTACACACTGTTGCTCCTGAACGTTGGTACTGAAGGGAATGAATGCTTGTGGATGCGGTGCCAAGCAATTGGGCTGTATTGTCCTGGATGGTGTCGAGATTATTCAGTGTCGTTGTGGCTGCGCTCATTCAGGCAATTGGGGAGCATTTCATCTCACTCCTGACTTGTGCCTTGTAGATTGTCGACATGATTTGGGAAGATAGGAGATGAGTTACTCGAGCAGTAATCCTAGCCTCTGATCTGTCCTTATATTAATGTGGCGAGTCCAGTTGAGTTTCTGCTCAATGGTAACCCCAAGTGTATTGATAAGAGCGGGGGGGGAGGTGGGTGGGTGGGAATTTAGTGACAAATATGCTGCTGAAAACCAAGTGGTTATATTGTTTATTACTGGTGATGGCCAATGTCTGGCATTTGCGTGGTGCGAGTGTTACTTGGCACTTGTCAGCCCAAGTCTGGGTATTGTCCAGACCTTGTTGCATTTTGGCATGGACTGCCTTCCATACCTGAGCATTTGTGAATGGTGCTGAACATTGTGCAGTCATTGTCGAACATCCCCACTTCTGACCTTATGATGGAGAGAAGGCCATTGATGAAGCAGCAGAAGAAGTTTGGACCTAGGTTTCATCCGGAGAGCCACTGAAGATGTTACCTAATATGGTGATGAAACGTCTGAAAACGAACATTCCAGGTTATGGAGCAAACCTACTTCCACACTTTCCTGAGGGACTACTGCAGAGATATTCTGGAACTGAGTATCTCCAACAACAATGACCATTTTCCTATCTGTCAGGTATGATTCCAATAATGAAGTACTTGCTCGCAATATCCTTTTTGCTTGGATTCCTTGATGCCACATTTGAAAGAATGCAGCCTTGCTTTCAAGGGCTGGAATTCAGTTCAATTTTCTATGCTTTAACAAAGGCTGTGATGAGGTCAGGAGTTGAGTGGTCCTGGTGGAACCCAAACTGGGCATCCCTGAGAAGGTTATTGCTGAGAAGGTGCTGCTTGGTAGCACTGTTGATGACACCTTCCATCACGTAATTGATGATAGGGAGTAAACTGATGAGGCGGTATTTGGCTGGATTGAATTTGTACTGTGTTTTATGTACAGAACATACTTGAGCAGGTCTTCTTCACCCATTGCTGCACTCACTATTGCACTAGGGTTAATCCTCTGGCTTGATGATAATGGTTGAGTGGGTTATATGCTGGGCCATGACATTACATATTGTGCTGGAGTATAGTTCTTCTGCTAGTGATGGACTACAGCGTCTTATGGATGCTCAGTCTTGAGTCGCTAGGTCTGTTGGAAGTCTGTGCCATTTAGCATGGTGATAGTGCCACACAACACAATAGAGTTTATTCTCAGTGTGACCGTGAGACATTGTCTCCTCAACAACAGTGCAGTGGTCAGTTTTACTGATGCGGTCATGGACAGATGCATCTGCTGTTGGTAGTTTGGTAAGGATGACATCAGGTATGATTTTGTTTCCCTCTCGTTCATTCCCTCACTACCTTCCACAGACCCAATCAAGTAGTTATGTCCTTTAGGATCCGAAAAGCGTGATCAGTAGTACTGCTGCCAAACCACTCTTTACGGTTGACTTTGAAATTCCTCAGCCAGAATACACTTTGTGACCTTTTCACAGTCAGTGCTTTCTCCAAGTTTTGTTCAAAATGGAGGAGTACTGATTCAGCTGAGGAATGAGGTTACATGGTAATTAGTAAGGCTGCTTTGCCCACGTTTAATCTAAAGCAATGGGACTTCATTGGGTTTGCAGTTAATTTTGGGGGCTCACAGAGCAACTACCTCCAGAATATATCGCCCCCTCTGCTGAATCGGTCCTGAACTTGTGCCAGGACATATCCAATGATGGTGATGGTGGTTTCTGTGGTATGTCTGTCAGTTATAATTTCATAAGCATGACTATGTCAGGCTGTTGCTTGACTAGTCTGTAACGCAGTTGTCCCAATATTGGCACTAGCCTTCAGATGTTAGTAAGGAGGATTTTGCAGGTTCGACAGTAATGTTTCCAACTGACTTTTTCGGTGGTCAGATCAATATCTGTTGGTCCACCCGGTTTCATTTCTTTGAGATTTTGTAGCGATTGGTATAACTGAATGACACGCTAGACCATTTCAGAGGGCAAGTGAGAGTCATCACATTGTTTTGGGTCTGGAGTGAGGATGAAAGATTACTTCATTGGAGGATATTAGTGAACCAGTTGGGTTTTCCTTTCTGACAGTCGGCAATGATTTCAGCCTCATCAGTAGTTTCTTAATTCCAGCTTTTTTAAAATTATTGAATTGAATTTCCACCATCTGCAGTGGCGGGATTCGAACTTGGGTCCACAGAACAGGAGCTGATTTTTCTGGATTGATAATCTAGCGATAATATCAGAACACCTACTTGGAACCACACGTTGTACATAGCTGCCATTTCTTGTGCTGCCCTGTTTTTCATTCATTACTTATGCTATTCTGGAATCTCATCCTTCATTAAATCCTGATTGAAATATACCCGCCATGAACGCCTTCTCGACTGCTTGAATTTCATTCAGTCTGTTTTGTTTACACAGCCATTTCAAGGCAGCTGTACATCAGAGAAGAACAGGAAGAGATAATGGGTGATTGTGCACTGTACCTGTCATTCGAACAGCTTATCTGTCCAGGCACCTAAAGTATTTATTGTGGGTCAGAGAGCCGCCGAATTATGATAACACCGATGGAGGTCAATCAACCCATTGTAGGGTCACAAGCTCTTCACCAGCACAATTGGAGCTAGAGTGAGTGTGTGGAGATAGATGGTGTGAGATAGAAATAAACAGAGAAAAACAAAGTGAAGGGAGATAAACTGAGAGAGAATAGAAAGGGGAGCGACTGACAGAGTGGGTGTTGTTAGATGAGGGTGAAGTCAGACAGATCAGAAGACAGCATGAGGGTAGATAAATACGGACAGACAAAAGTTGGAAGTTTTATTTAGAAATTCCTCTGAACTGCAAGCCTTTTGTCTGGGTGCCATACCCTGGGAGCACTCTTCTGATACTGGTTGTCATCCCATATCATTTCTTTCCAAAATATCACAGAGCTGGGTTACTGACAGCTGAAAAGATCCCAATAGACCAGTAGACTAGTTCCATGGCGAAGGTGGATTTTTAAAATAAACTGTGCCATGAGCAGCAGGAAATGATAACCCCAAATAACACTCCCACTCCACCTCCAGATACTGTGTGAGAGACTGGCCAGAGAATCTCAGTGAGGGGGATCACTGACAGAAGGGAAATCAGCATCTCCGCGGTGGATCAATTAATGATTGATAAAGTTTGCACACCACTTTCCTTGTTTTCTAATCCACATTTCAATTTATATAGCTCCATATCAGGAGTGTATTTTAACAATCTTATCTCTTTGTACTTTGTATATTTTGGTCTGTATAGAAAATCATTTTGACTCTGTATTTTGTATTGCATTAATGCATTTCATTAATATTGTCCCTGCTATTTTCTCATTGTAGCTGTATCCTTGAATCTGTTCTTCATATGAGTTATAAAGTGTAATGTTCCAATACTGATAACTAGGGAAAGGCAATGTACCTCTTCCCAGTATGAACAGTCATGTCCTTCAGCCCTCTCCATCTTCTGTCTTTTCCCCAATGTCATAATCACAATGCAATTGAAGTCAGTAAATGATACTTCCTCACAGTTCCTTAACATTGATAAAGTCAACACTCACACTTGCCCTCTCTGATTCTGGAAAAAACAATTTGAATTGTACTTGCCACGTAGAATTCTCTGTTAACATATGTTCGTCGTTTGATTGTTATAAACCCACATTGTCTGAGGCACATGTTGCTATCAGATCATGGACGGAAGACGTTCTCTCAATGTGTTACTGATTTTGCAAAATGACTGTTCAGTAATTACAGGATCGATTTCTCCATTTATGAGCAGAGAAGCATGTTTACGCTCCGTTAAAACCTCTGGCATTGCCTCTATATTCAAGTCAGACTGCATGATTACACCTATCAATCTGCCATCTCCAACATTCCTTCCTTCAGTCACACTCACATATCACATCCAGAATGCATAAATGTTCGTAGTTATTTTGAAGTTTAGTAAAACAGTATCAAATTGAAGGGGATTAGCTGGAGCTATTTGTTCAGCCATTGTGATTATGTGAGTCTCCATGGATCCTATGGATCCCTAAAGCGTTTCCCTCTTCTATCAGTAAGGGAATGCGTTCAATGTGTTATCCCATAGTATGAGTAGGAGCATTACCCACACCAGTAACAGATATCAGTAGCTTCAGAGAGAGAGGGAGGAGAGATCAGAATCTGGGAACATTAGACTAGAATGTTCCAACAATGGATCAGGATCTGAGAACATTCGACTGGAAATTTCCAGCAATGGATAGGAGTTTATCCTCGGGTCTTTTCTGGCTTTCCCAGCCTTGGATATCATTAGCGTCGCAGATCGAAGATGTACCGATAGGTATTCAAGCTGGTTACTATCATATCCTTGCTATAGTTGGTGATCCTGGTAAGTCACTCTATCTGCCTAGTGAATCGGTCTGAACTGAATTGATGGTCATAATATGTAAATTTTGGAAAGGTGCAAGTCAATGATTTGAGTTCTAATCAAAGATTCCATTCCTTACATATTATAACTAGCAAATGATTATATACAAATTACGCACCAATATGCGAGAATGAAACAGACTGTTCTCCTTGATTCATTTTCTCCTGCACAAGTTTACATTTCCATACCCTCCTCACTCAACAATCCTTTCCAGTACCACAATCATGACATCCCAGTCTCCTCCTCAGCCTCAGTACAACTCCTGAATAAACCATCGTTTAGCCTTTGCTAATCTAAGCATAAAGCTGTTTCATTTCCCTACTTACCGCAATTGCAATTGCAATTGTTACGCTGTTCTCTGCACAGAATTAGAAAGATGGGAAGACAGTGTGTGGTGGTTACATCATTGGCTCATAATCTAGAGCCATAAAATAATAATCTGTTGATATCAGTTTGCCTCTTGCACAGTAGAGAAGGCCATTCTTCCCTGGTCAGGTCTCTGTGTGACTGCAAACCCACAGTACTGTGTTTTACTCTTTACTGCCCTGTGGATCAGCTGAACCAGCCATTCAGTTCAAGGTCGGCATGACATGCTGACCTGACCAGGGCTGCATACATCCCGTGAGGGAAGAATAAAAGAAAAGATAACTCCCTTCCTCTGCCTGTATCCCGTGTTCCTGCAGCTGATTTCCATTCAGGTCGGGGGTCATTCACTGTTTTAGATGTATTCTGTGTGATTGAGTCTCTCCCCAAGAGTGATGTCCATCTCGATACGCACCTCTGGTGCTGGCTTTATTGATGATAACCTACAGATGTCAGAATGTTTTAAATTCCCCATCAGTGGCAGTGCATTGTAAATGAATGGTATCCTGTGTCACATGAAGGAATTGGAGCCAGCTAAGTGAGGGAAATGAATTATTGTGATCAACTGTGAAAGAGTTGTTGAGGCAGTCTTTGGGGTATTGTGGACAGATTTTATCTCCTTTCTAAGGAGTGATCTTCTTACCACAGAGAGAATGAACAGGAATTCCTCCAGATTAATCCCTGGGATGATGGTACCATGAGGAGTGATCTGTAACGCCGTGAGAGAATAAGAGGTGATTGCATTGAACCTATATGGGGATGGACAATCACTCCTTATATTCTAAACAGACAATGAGAGAGTGATAAATTCCATGGCTGTTGTTTCACTCAGGATGCATGATTCTGGATATTTTAATTGCCCCTGAAGATGGTACACCTACTCCCCCAACCCCCAATCCCCACGGCGATTGAGAGAGATAGAGAGATCAGGGTTTTGAATAAACTCTCCCCACATTAATACAGTGCAGTTGGTGTGTGAACCTGCACTGAATGTCATATTATCCACCACCCTGACAGCAGCCACGATACCTTCATTCTAAAACAGTTAACTATTCCCACCAGCTTCTGACCTTCATGAAGTACATAAATTCATATTCTCAGAGATGCAAGGTGCCTCCATAAGGTTTAGACCATACGACTATAAGACATAGGAGCAGAAATTAAGCCAGTTTGCCCATCGAGTCTACTACGCCATTCAATCATCGCTGGTAAGTTTCTCAAACCCATTCTTCAACCTTTTACCCACAACACTTGAGCCCTTGGATAATCAAAAAAAAACTATCTCCATATCAAATATACGCAATGACATGACCACACAGCCTTCTCCGGCAATAAATTCCAAAGATTCACCATTCCCTGGTTAAAGAAGCTTCTCCTTATCAATGTTCTAAAAGGTGTTCCTTTTAAGCTAAGGCTGTGTCCTTGGGTCCTGGTCTCACCTACCAATGGAAGCATTTTATGAACATCCACGCCGTTCAGGTCATTTGGTATTCTGTATGCTTCAATTACATTTCCTCTCTTCCTTCTAAACTTTATCAAGTATAGACCCAAAGACTCAAACATTCCTCATACAATAAACTTTTCACTCCTATGACTATTCCCGTGAAAATCTTCTGAACACGGTCCAGGGACAGAACATCTTTCCTGAGCTATAGGGCATAACTGTGCACGCAACACTCCAAATGTAGTCTGACCAAAGCTGTATACAGCCTGTTCTTACATTCAATTCCTCTCGTAATAAATGATATCAATAATAAATGCAATTGCCTTCCTAACTGTTGCCTCAACCTGCAAGCTTACCTTAAAAGAACCCTGCACTAGAACTCCCAAGTCCCTTTGCACTTCAGATTTCTGAATTTTCTCCCCATCTAGAAAATAGACCATGCTCTAAAGTGCATGACCTCACACTTTCCGACGGTGGAATGCATCTGCCAAATCCTTTACCTGGCCAATTCCTTCTTCTGCCTCTCTGCCTCCTCTAAGCGACCAGTCCATCTGCCTATCTTTGTATCGTCTGCAAACTTAGCCAGAGTGCCCACAGTTTCATCATTTAGATTGTTAACATAACAAGTAAAATGTTACAATTCCAACACTGAATCTTGTGGAACACCTCTTGTCACCGGCTGCCATTCTGAGAAGGACCATTTTATCCCCACCCTCTGCTTTCTGTCAGACAGACAAGCATCTATTCATGCCTCTACCTTGCTTCTAACACCACGGACCTTATCATACTAAGTCATCTCCTGTGTGACTCATTGTCAAAGGCTTTCTTGGTGTCCAGGTGGATAACATCCATTGGCTGTACTTGATCGAGCCTGCTAATTTCTTCTTCAAAGATTTCCATCAAATTTGTCAGGTATGACCTTCCCTTGATGGAACAATACTGACTTTTCCCTATTTTACCAAACACTTCCAAGTATTCAGAAATCTCATTCTTCACGAGGGATTCCAGGATCTTATCCACGACCGAGGTTGAGCTATTCATTGTGGGGTTTTTTTTGTCCTTTCTTACATACTCCTTGGGTAAAAACGGATGTCACGTTAATGGGTTTCCAATGCTCTAGGATCGTTCATTTCTCCAGCAATTCCTGAAAAATCATCACCATCACCTCCACTAAATCTTCAGATATCCCCCTTATAACACAGGCATTTAATCCCTCTGGTTCAGGTTATTTAACCAACTTTAGGCCATTCAGCTTTTTCCTAGAATATTCTCTACGGTGGTGGCCACCATACTCAGCTCTAGCCCCTCACTCTCCTGAATGTTGGGGATATTATTCGTGTCTTCCACCATGAAACTGATGCAAAGTAATTATTCAGTTCCTCAGCCATTTTCTTGTTCCCCACTAGTATCTCTCAGTGTCATTTTCCAGCAATACATTGTCCACTTTTGCCTCTCTTTTGTACTTTATATATCGAAAGAAACTCTTACAGGCTTCCTTTATATTACTGGATAGCTTACCCCCATATTTAATAATCTCCTTCCTTATTTTATTTTTTTGGTCTCTGTTTTGTCTTCGTAAGTTTCCCAACCCTCTGGTTTCCCACTGCACTTTGACACACTAAATCCTTTCTCTTTTGCTTTTATGCTATACCTAACTTCCCTCGTCAGTCATGGTCACCTCATTCTCCATGTCCCATGCCTCTTTTTACTCGGGGTAAATCTCTGCAGCATCCTGAATTACTGCAAAAATCTCCTGCCTTTGATGCTCCACTGTCTTTCCTGCTGGGCCTTTCTACCAGTCAATTCTATCCAGCTCCTCTCTCATGCCTCTGTAATTGCCTGTATTCAGCTTTAATACCATTACCTCTGATTCTAACTTCTCCATGTGAAATTGTAGAGTAAATTCAATCATATTATGATCACTGCCTCCTATGATTTCCTTCACCTTAAACTCCCTCACCTCGTCTGCCTGCACAAGCTGCTCCAAAGAGCCATCTCATAGACTTTTCAGAAATTCCTTTACTTGCAAATCACATCAAGCTGAATTCCCAACCCACCTCTGTAATGCAATGCCACATGATCAGTGTACCTTTGTCTTTCCTATACATCTTTCTAGCTCCTGTTGTATCTTGAACCGCAGCTCCTGACTACTGTTTGGAGGCCTGAATAGAACTCCAACTACTTGTTTTTACCTTTTCGATTCCTCAATTCTACTGACAGAGATTCTACACCAATTGACCTTACTTCATTTCTTATTATTGATTTAATTTCACTTCTTACTAATAAGACAACCCCATCCCCTCTGCCCAACTGCCTGTCTTTTTGATAGGATGCATATCCTTGAATATTCAGCTCCCAATCCTGATCCAGTGATGTCTCCGTGATGATGACCTGCCAATTTGTGTATGAGTCACAAGCTTATTTATCATATTCTCTATACCGATATCACAGTTCCACCCGGTATTAGCCATCCCTCTTCTCATCGTCATTTGTTTGTCCTAAAAGTTTGAAGTTTGATTGTTAACACTTTCCATACTCTCTGCGTCCGTACTGGAGATTTGAATAACTTAGAATCATAGAGTCATAGAGATGTACAGCATGGAAACAGACCCTTCGGTCCAACCCGTCCATGCCGACCAGGTATCCCAACCCAATCTAGTCCCACCTGCCAGCACCCGGCCCATGTCTCTCCAAACCCTTCCTATTCATATACCCATCCACCCGCCTCGTAGATGTAGCAATTGTACCAACCTCAATCATTTCCTCTGGCAGCTGATTTCATACACTGTGTGAAAAAGTAGCCCCTTAGGTCTCTTTCATACCTTTCCCCTCTAAAATTAAACCTATGTCCTCTAGTTCTGGAGTCCCTGACCCGAGGGAAAAGACTTTGTCTTTTTATCCTATCCATGCTCCTCATAATTTTGTAACACTCGATAAGATCATCCCTCAGCCTCCGACACTCCAGGGAAAACAGCCCCAGCCTGTTCAGCATCTCCCTGTAGCTCAAATCCTTCAACTGTGACAATATCCTTGTAAATCTTTTCTGAACCCGTTCAAGTTTCACAACATCTTTCTCATGCGAAAGAAACCAGAATTGCACGCAATATTCCAACAGTGGCCTAAACAATGTTGTGTACAGCTGCAACATGACTTCCCAACTCCTGTACTCAATACTCTGAACAAAAAAAGGAAAGCATACCAAATGCCTTCTTCTCGAGTTCTGCAGTCTTACCCCCTCCTTTAATTCGGGTTTTCTAATTTTCCCTGGACCTGACACCACCCCACCCCCATTTAGCTTAATGTCCAGTCTACAACCCATAGATATGCGATTTGCTTGGACTCTGGTCCCAACACGGTTCCAATGAAGACCGTCCGATCCGCACTCCTTCCCCAGTGTCTGGTGTCAATGTCCCATGATACAACCCCATTTCTCCCACACCAAACTATGAGCAACACATTTTCCTGCTGACCCTGTGCTAATTAGCTCATGGCTCAGACCGTAACCGAGAGATTATTTCCTTTTTGATTTTTTTTCAAATTTAGCTCTGAGCTCTTTGTAAACCTTAGCAGAACCTCTGCCGTAGTTTTATCTCTGTCGTGGGTACCTACACTGACCATGACCAATGGATCTTTACCCTCCCACTCCAAGTTACTCTGCAGCCCAGATGAGATATCCCTTACCCAAACACCAGTAGGTAACACAACTTTCAGGACTCTCAATACCAGTCACAGAGAACAGTGTCAATGCCGCTAACTATACTATCCCCAATTACAATAATATTTCTCTTATCTTCCCCCACTTGAAAGCTTCCCTCGACTCGGTGCTGTGACCAATCAGCTCATCCTCCCTGCAGTCCCCATCCCATCCACACAGGGAACAAAACTCTTGAACCAAGGATAGGGGCTGAGGCTCCAGCAACTCTACGTCCTGGATCCCTTCTTCTGCCTCACTCATAGATAATCTCTCTGCTTTCTAACCACTGGCTGAATTTGAGTCAGTTAACCTAAGGAGTGTAACTGTCTCTTGAATCACAGCATCCAGGGAACTCTCCCCCTCCCTGGGGCCTCGCAATGTTTGAAGCTCAAACTCCAGCTCATCGATTCAGAACCAGAGTTGTTCTTGCATGCAACATTTACTCTAGACATGATCACTGGGAACCACAGTGGGGACCACCATTCCCACATCATGTAGACACAACACATCACACGACCCTCTATCCTTATTTTATTTAACTACTATTGAATTGTTCCTCTGCAATTTTATTTTTTTCTGTACATCTGCTTATGCAAGTTGTAACCAATAAATTAACATGATTCAATTTAACACAGATTCAAAGTTAACACACTGCTTATTAGCAAATGAGATCACATCCTCCCTTTGTCAAACCTGCTCATTATCTTCTGAAAGAATTCTGACAGACTTGTCAGTGGGACCACTCCATTATGAAGCCATGCTGACTCAGCCCTATTTTACCATGCACTTCCAAGTACTCAGCAATCTCATTGCTAGCAATGCACTCTAAATCCCTAATAACGGCCGATGCCAGGCTATACTGCCCTATGATTTCCTGTATTTTGCCTTTCTTCCTTCTTACACAGAGGTTTTACATTGTCCATTTTCCAATTCTCTAAGACTCTGTCTGATGATAGTTATTCATGAACAGTCACGACGAATGGTTTCACAATCTCCTCCGCTAATTCCTTCAGAACATTGATTGTTATCCTTCCAGTCTGTGTGGTTTATCCATTTTCAAACATTGCAGGTTCCCCAGTACCTTCTCCTCAGCGCTGGCCACTACACCCATCCCTCACCCTTGCCTCGCTTGAAGTTCTGGAATGTTCCTAGTGTCTACCATTGAGAGGATTGATGGAAAGTACCTATTCAGGTCATTCTCCAATTCTTTGTTCTCCATTTCTCAGCAGCCAGCCTCAATTTCTGGTTGTCCAATGTTCACTCTCCCCTTTTATATATCTGAACAAAATTCCTGCAATCTCCTTTTCTAAAGCAAGCTAGCTTACATGTTTCGTGTTCATCATTTTATTGCTTCTTAAATTGTCCTCTGCTGCTGTATAAAGGCTTCCCAATCTTAGACAGGCTGCGTGAGAGCATTACTGTTAACTGACTGTCGAAAATAAACTAATGTACCTGTCCTAATCCTATTGTCCATCATTGGATAGCGTGTTGACACAACACTGCTGCCTCACAGTGCCAGGGACTTGGGTTCAATTTCAATCTCTGGGACCCTCTCTTTCTGGAGATTTTGCAATCTCTGCATTGGGAGCATTGCCTCTTTTCTCTCTCCACAGTATGTTTCAGTGTTTGTTTCAGGTTTCTGCCATGTACAGTATATTTGCTTGTGTTTAATGGAGAATTGCTGCAAATATGAGGGGTTTATTGCAAAAGTGGCTGTGGTGCTCGGGCTGCCTGGGTGCTTGGGAATCTTGCCCAGCTACTTATGTGAGTGCATGTCCCCCACACTCTGGGTTCCTCAACTGTTCCAGAATCTTCCATCGGCCTCCAAAATCAGTCGGGCACCATTAACCACACAGCCGCTACAGCGCCCACAGCAGCAACCGCTGCCACCGACCATGACGTCCCTTCCCCATCCCCACCGACCTCGCAGACTCCGCGATCGCTGCCCAGACAACCGCCTTCGCGATCACCAGGAAGACCATCGCCGACGGATTCGCGACCCCCGCGGCTATTGGGAATAACAGGGTTTCTTTCGTCGCCACAGCCACTTCCGCCCCTTGGGTTGCCGTCGCCGCTGCCACTTCCGCCCCCAGTGACATCACTAACCTGCATGATCACAATGCCTCATGTGTCTCCGCCCCCACGCCGACCTCCATCACCACACGTAACCGCGCCCCCAAGCTGACCTCTGTCACCACGCCCAACTCCGCCCCCACACCGATCTCCATCACCAAGCCTAATCCCGCCCCCACGCCGATCTCCATCACCACGCCCATATCCGCCCCCACGCCAAACACCGTAAACACTCCAATCTGTGACACCACGCCTAATCCCGCCCCACGCCGATCTCTGTTCCAACACCTAAACCCGGCCCCACGCCGATCTCCGTCCCCGCACCTGTGTCAAACCCCGCCTCCACCCCAGCTCTAGCCCCACAGCAGGTCCTAGCTCCCAGTCCTGCCGTGTCTTCACCATCCTTCCAGACCTCCCCTCTCTGAGGATGAAAGATCAGTCCTCAGCAGAGGCGTCACCTTCATTCCCCTACTCCCTCGGATTAACGAGTTCAACATGTGGCGAGACATTGAATAATTCTTCTGCCGCCTTCGCCTCCACGCCTACTTCTTCAACCAAGATTCTCGCCCACCCTCTGACGACCACTTCTCCCGCCTCCAACACAACCTATCCACCTGGACGCCCCGTGCTGGCCTCTTACCCGCGCTCGATCTCTTTCTAGCCAACTGCCGCCTCAACCTGTCCACCCCTCTTACCCACTCCAAACTCTCACCCTCGGAACGTGCAGCACTCCACTCCCTCCACTCCAACCCCAACCTCACCATCAAACCGGCAGACAAGGGAGGCGCGGCAGTAGTTACGCGCACCGACCATTATACAGCTGAGGCCAAACGCCAGTTTGCGGACACTTCCTCCTACTGCCACCTTAAACATGACCCCACCTACCAGCACCAAACCATCATCTCCCAGATCATCCATAACCTCATCACCTCAGGGGATCTCCCATCCACCGCCTCCAACCTCATAGTCCCACAATCCCGGACCACCCGTTTCTACCTCCTGCCCAAAATCCACAAACCGGCCGAACCATTGTCTCAGCCTGCTCCTGCTCCACCGAACTCATCTCTGCATACCTCAACACGGTCCTGTCCCCCTTAGTCCAAGAACTCCCCACCTACTTTCGGGACACCACCCACGCCCTCCACCACCTCTATGATTTTCGCTTCCCCGGTCCCCAACACCTTATCTTCACGATGGACATCCAGTCCCTGTACACCTCCATCCCCCATCACGAAGGACTCAAAACCCTCCGCTTCCTTCTTTCCCACTGTACCAATGAGTACCCTTCCACTGACACCCTCCTTCGACAGACAGAACTGGTCCTCACCCTGAACAACTTCTCTTTCCAATCCTCCCACTTCTTCCAAACGAAAAGAGTTGCCATGGGCACCCGCGTGGGCCCCAGACATGCCTGCCTCTTCGTAGGATATGTGGAACAGTCCATCTTCCGCAACTACACTGGCACCACCCCCCACCATTACCTCCGCTACATCAATGACTGTATCAGCGCTGCCTCATGCTCCCACGAGGAGGTTGAACAGTTCATCCACTTTACCAACACCTTCCACCCCGACCACAAATTCACCTGGACCGTCTCAGACTCCTCCCTCCCCTTCCTAGACCTTTCCATTTCTATCTCGGGCGACCGAATCAACACGGACATCTACCATAAACCGACTGACACCCACAGCTACCTAGACTACACCTCCTCCCACCCTGCCCCCTGTTAAAACGCCATCCCATATTCCCAATTCCTTCGTCTCCGCCGCATCTGCTCTCAGGAGGACCAGTTCCAATACCGTACAGCCCAGATGGCCTCCTTCTTCAAGGACCACAGATTCCCCCCAGACCTGATCGATGATGCCCTCCACTGCATATCCTCCACTACCCGCTCCTCCGCCCTTGAGCCCCGCCACTCCAACTGCCTCCAGGACAGAAACCCACTGGTTCTTACCTACCACTCCACCAACGTCCATATAAAGCATATCATCCGCCGTCATTTCCGCCACCTCCAAACGGACCCCACCACCAGGGATATATTTCCCTCCCCTCCCCTATCAGTGTTCCGAAAAGACCACTCCCTCCGTGAATCCCTCGTCAGGTCCATACCCCCCACCAACCCAACCTCCACTTCCGGCACCTTCCCCTGCAACTGCAAGAAATGCAAAACTTGCGCCCACACTTCCTCCCTCACTTCCCTCCAAGGCCCCAAGGGATCCTTCCATATCTGCCACAAATTCACCTGCACCTCCACACACATTCGCTGCACCCGATGTGGCCTCCTCTATATTGGGGAGACAGGCCACCTACTTGCGGAACGTTACAGAGAACACCTCTGGGACACCCGGACCAACCAACCCAACCACCCCGTGGCTCAACACTTTAACTCCCCCTCCCACTCCACCAAGGACATGCAGGTCATTGGACTCCTCCATCGCCAGACCATAACAACACGACGGTTGAAGGAAGAGCACCTCATCTTCCGCCTGGGAACCCTCCAACCATAAGGGATGAATTCCGATTTCTCCAGTTTCCTCATTTTCCCTCCCCCCCACCTTGTCTCAGTCGAATCCCTCGAACCCAGCACCGCCTTCCTAACCTGCAATCTTCTTCTTGACCTCTCCGCCCCACCCCACTCCGGTCTATCACCCTCACCTTGACCTCCATCCACCTATCAGATCTCCATCGCCCCTCCCCCAAGTCCCTCCTCCCTACCTTTTATCTTAGCCTGCTGGACACACGTTCCTCATTCCTGATGAAGGGCTTATGCCCGAAACGTCGAATTTCCAGTTCCTTGGATGCTGCCTGACGTGCTGCGCTTTTCCAGTAACACATTTTCAGCATGTCCCTGATTACCTACTCTGTCTCTCTCAATCACTGAGTCCATCCGTCACTGCATGCAGCCTTTCTTCAAGCCACCCCGGGATTCCCCACACCCCATCGCCTGGCACTGGATGTTCCCTACGCAGGGAGCGCACAAAAACACTGGGCAATTTCTGACCCGCTAGGGATCCCGGGTAAAGACCCAGCCATTCAAAGGAACACAATAGCTAAAATCCAATTGAACAGCAAAGCAGAGTAAACAGGCTGACTGGCACCCATCTGTTATGACGTTTTCAGGACTTTTGGACTAATTTCTGTTTATCCTCGTCCATGTACAAATAGATGCTCCATAAGTATATCTTGTCACACAGGTTTGATGGAGGTGATAGATATCAGATCCTATGGCTATTTCGTCTGATTCGTTGGGCTCCCCTTTCCTGGTTAATGAGAGCACACTTAAATTTTTATTGTCAAGTCTATCCATTTTAAAGTAAAGGTCTTGCTGGAGTTGTGCTGAAAGCAGATTTGAATGTTGGGGAGACTAGATTATGCCACGTGCCAGTGAGGTTAGGAATACGAAGATAGTACAGATAAAAACATGGCCAACGAGCTGATAGGGTAGGCAGCCCTTCCAATATGTGGATCATTGGTATTCCCGGGTCGGCAGGACATACACAAGAAGGATGGGATGCATCTAAGCTGGCAGAAATCTCCGATATGTGGGTCATTGGGATTTCTGGGTCAGTATGAAATACACAAGAAGGACGGGATGGACGTGAACTGGCAGCAATCTCCTGGCAGACAGGTTTGCTATTGTCACTCAGGAGGGTTTAAACTAGTGTGGCGGTGGGGGAGGGAGGGGGGAGCCAGAGCAGTACGTCCACAAGCACAGTGACTGAAGAGCCGTTGTAGACTAATCCCAGTACAGCTAAGACTAACAACAAACTGGCAGAGGGGAGTGAACACAATGGGACTGGAAGTCTGATATATGCTGATTTTAATGTGAGCAGTATGACAGGCAAGACAGATGAGTATATATAACTATGATACAAATATTACAGAGATTTGGTTGAGAGAGGGATCAGAAAACTATCAATCCAATGGGTCCAGAGCGAATTGAAGAATGTGCAGTGAGAGGCTGGAGACGGTTGTTTGAAGCAAAATAATTACCCAGCAGTTTATTGGAATTGGACAGTGTGGGATGCAATGTACATATTGAAGGAACGAGGGAGGAAACTGAAATTGTCTGTTTACAATATGTTCTGC
Source organism: Hemiscyllium ocellatum (assembly GCF_020745735.1). Classification (NCBI taxonomy): domain Eukaryota; kingdom Metazoa; phylum Chordata; class Chondrichthyes; order Orectolobiformes; family Hemiscylliidae; genus Hemiscyllium; species Hemiscyllium ocellatum. The sequence goes on from NC_083412.1 coordinate 416,307, forward strand.
TTTACTGACAGTCTTTTGTAATCTCCTGTTACCAGAGAATAGACGAGTGGAATTTACACCAGGGAAACTCAAACCAAATATCAGGTATTTATTTCAATGCAAGAATTGTTATGGGTAAGGACGATGTACTCGGAGCCTGAATCCATACATGGAACTATGATGTTGCGGCTTTACAGAGACTTGGTTGAGAGAGGGAAAGGACTGGCCGTTCAAAGTATCCAGGGTTTCATTGGTTTAGGCGAGAGAGAGAAGAAGCTAAAAGAGGTGGACGAGTTGTTTTACTGATCGGGGAGAATGCTACATCTGCACGTGAACAGGACATACAGGAGGGATTATCCACTGCAGCAATATGGGTAAAGCTCAAAAATAAGATGGATGCAAGCACTGCGTTACTATAATCCCTCCAACAGCCACGGTGGGATTAGGGAACAGATATGTATGTCGATTAAGGAAAGGTGTATTAAAAACAGAGTGGCCATAGTGAGTGACTTTAAGATCCCCAATAATGACTGGGAGTCCATTAGAGCAAGGGGCTTAGACGGGGCAGAATTTTGTTAACTGTAGCGGTATGTGGATAGTCCAATGAGAGGAAGAACCTACTGGACCTTATATTTGCTAATGAGCCTGGCCAGGTGACTGACCTTTCAGTGGGACATAATTTTAGAAACACTGGTCACATTTCCTTCAGATTTAAGATAGCTATGAACACGGATATGTCAGGACCTTGTGGGAATCTACTGAATTGGCGGAAGGCAAATTACGTCAGCATCAGACATAGCTAGGATTTATCAGTTGGGAGGAGCTGCTATCAGGCAAATCCAATTTTGTATGTGAGAACTGTTTGTTAAATCCTGACAGCAAAATCAACTCGTGAACGTTCTCCCAACTGCTCGAATTTCTATTTTTTTTTGAACTGATATTTCAAGGCCGCTGCATATCAGACAACAGGAAGAGATAAAGGATGATTCTGCACTGTGTCCTTCGCAGGATCAGCTTGTCTCTCCAGGCCCCTGAAGTCTTTATTGTGGGTCAGAGAGCTTCAGAATTAATAGAGCACTGAAGGAGGCCATTTAGCCCATTGTACACCGATGAGCTCTCCAACAGCACAATTTGTCAACAGAGAGAACCAAATGTGTGTGTCTGTGCGTGTGTGCGTGAGAGAGAGAAAAATTAACAGAGAAAAAGGAAGTGAAGAGAGATAAAAGGAATGGAGAGAAAACGGAGCCACAGAGTGAGTGAGAGCACGGGGTGTCAGACGAGTCTGAAGTTATATCAGAAGACGATATGAGGAGAAATACACAGAAATTTCATTTAGAAACTCCCACAGACTGCAAGCCCTTTGTCTGGTGCCGTACCCTGTGAGCACTATGCTGTCATCCCAGATCATTTATCGCCAATAATCTCACAGAGCCGGGTTGCTGACGCTGAACAGGATCCAAAAGAACAATAGATTAGTTCCAGGGAGAAGGTGAATTAATTTAAATATTCTGGGCCAACAGGAACTTACAGACCCCCTAGAAAGGGTGTGAGAGACAGGGCGAGAGATTCTCAGTGAGGGGGATCACTGACAGGAGGGAGATCAGCATCTCAGCTTTGGGTCAAATAATGACTGATAAATGTTGAAAACTGCGGCCGTGGTTTTTAAATTCACATTTCAATTCTTATTACTCCACATCGTAAGTGTATTTTAAAAAAACTTGCATCACTGTAGTTTTCATGTTTTGGTATGTACAGAAAAGCTTGTTTTTTTGGCCCTTTATTTTGTGTTGGGACCAGAGTCCAAGTGAATCCTAACTAAGACTGTTGACAGAGATCTAAACTAATTAGGAGTGTGTGTGTATTGGTAGGGTGGGGGTCCGTTATAGGGTTTAATTAGAAAGGAGGGGGTAAGAGTACAGAGCTCGGGTGAGGTTGTTAAAATCTCCAGCACAGACGCAAATAAGACAGAGTGTATAGAAAGTGTAAGCAATCAAACTTCAAGCACACTGGACAAACAAATGACAATGAGAAGAGTAACCGTTAATACAAGATTGAAGGGTTTATATCTGAATGCATGCAGTATAAGGAATAGAGTAAATGAGCTAGTGGCACAGATTGAAATTGGTTGGTATGACTTGATGGGTATCACAAAGAAGTGGTTCAGGATCAGGATATTCAAGAACATTTATTCTATCGAAAAGATAGGTAGCAGAGGGAGTGGGTTTACATTATTAATAAGAAATGAAATTAAATCAATAGTAAGGAAGGAAGTTGGAGACTTGCACAGGCCACCAAGGAGTAGTCAGGAGCAGGGGCACAAGACACATCAAGTGATAGAAAAGATCTGTAGGAAAGTCAAAGTTACAGTGATCATAGGGGGATTTCAAGATGCAAGTGGAATGGGAAACCAGGTTTAGAGTGGATCGCAAGAAAAGGAATTTGAGGAATGTCTATGGGATGGCTTTTTGGAGCATCATGTGGTGGAACCCACTCAGGAACAGATGACACTGGATTTAATGATGCAGGCTAGATAAGGGAGCTTAAGGTGAAGGAAAACCTGAGAAGCAGTGATTATATCATGGTTGAATTTATTCTGCAATTTGAGAGAGAGAATAAGTAGAATCAGAGTTGACAGTATTTAATCTGAATAAAGGCAACTGGAGAGGTACAAGGGAGAAGCTGGGTAGAATTATTGGGACAGGGGTCTAGCAGGAAAGACAGGGGAACAGTAATGGCAGGAATGTCCAAGGTTAATTCAGCAGAGATACATGCTGAGCAATAAAGGCATGGTACAGGGAGCATGAGGCAATCAGTGCTGACGAGGGAAGTCAGGGATTTCATATAAGTAAAAGCTCAAGCAATGTGAAGGGCAGGGGGAAACTGGAGAATGGGGCCAACAGAAGGAAAGGAAAAATAAATAAGGAGGGAGAAGACTAAATATGGGGGTAAGCTAACCATTAATATAAAGGAAACTTTAAGAGATTCTTTAGATATATAAAGTGCAAAAGAGAGGTATGGACCACTGGAAAATGATGCTGGAGAGACAGTAGTGGGAAACAAAGAAATGGCTGAGGAACTTTGCATCAGTCTTCACGGTGGAAGGCACAAGTAATTTTTCAAGAATTCAAGAGAGTAAGAGGGCAGTCCTCAATATGGTGGTCATCGCCAAGAAGAGCATGTTAGAAAACGGAATGGCCTGAATGTGGATACCTCACCTGGACCAGTTGGACTACTCCCCAGCCTTGTAAGGAAGATAGCTGAAGAGTTAGTGCAAGTGTAAGTGGTAATCTTACAGGAATGACTAAAATCAGGAAATAGTCAAGTGGCTGTATAATTGCTAACATGACACCCCGTTTAATAAGCGAGTTAGGCAGAAGATGGAAAACTGCAGACTGATTAGCCTAACCGTGGTTGTGGGTAACATCCTGGAATCCATCGTGAAGGATGGGATTTCTGATACTTTGAGGTGTTTGATAAAATAGGACAGAGTCAGCATGGTTTCACCAAGGGGAGATCAGTCCTGCCAAACCGGCTAGAAAACAATGAGGGAGTAATGAGCAAACTAGATCAAGGAGAACCAATAGATGTTATCCATCTGCATTCAAGAATCATTTGACAAAGTGCCATGCGTGTGGATATTGAGAAATATATGGGCCCATGGTATTAGAGGCAAGGTGCTAGCATGGATAGAAGTTTGGCTGCCTGAGAGAAAGCATAGAGTGGGGATAAAAGTGTTCTTCTCAGGATGGCAAAGAGTGACAAGTGGTGTTCCACAAAACTCAGTGTTGGGACCACAATTTTTCACTTTCTGCATTCATTATCTATATGAAGGAACTGAGGGCATCCTGGCTAAGCTTTCAAACAGTGCAAAGATAGATAGAGGGACAGGTAGCATTGAAGAGGTGGATCGGCTGCAGGAGGGTGCTCTCATGCATCTCCTCAACTTCCCACACCTCAGCCCTTGCACTCCACCCTTCCAACGACAACAAGTTACAACCTCTCTGGTGCTCGCCTTCCATCCCACCAACCTCAGGATACAACGCATCATCCTCCGCAATTTCGCCACCAACAGTCAGACACCAACACCAGAGATATACTTCGCTCCGCACCCCTATCATCATACTGCTAAGACCATTTCCTCACAACTCCCTCGTTAGGTCCACACGCCCCCACCAAACCACCTTCCACTCCCAACACCATCCCTTGACACTGCAAGAGATATGAATCCTGTGCCAACACCTCCCTCCTCACCTCCACCCAAGGCCCCAAAGGATCCTACCACATCAGGCAGAGAACATCCTGTGCATCCAAACACCTCTTCCAGTCAGTCCATTGTTCCTGTCTCCTATACATTGGCGAGACAGGACGTCAACTTACAGAATAGTTCAGGGAACACACATGTACACATAAACCCAACAACCCCATTTCCCTGTGGCCGAATACTTCAACTCCCCCTCCCACCTCACCAAAGCCCTGCAAGCTTTTGGCTTCCTCCACTGCCAAATTCTAGACACCTGACTCTGGAGGAAGAACGCATCATCTTCTGCCTTGGGATCCTCAAAACACACGGTATCAAGGACAATTTCACCAGTTTTCTTATCTCCCCTCCCTCCACCTTATCCCAGATCTAACCCTCCAACTCAGTACCGCCCTCTTGAACTGTCCTAACGGTCCATCTACCTACCCAAGTATCAAATCCACCTTCCACTCTGAACTATCACTATCATCATCCACTTTCATCTAGCTGTCTCCTTCCAAGCTACCTTCCTCCCAGCGTCAGCGCCCCCACCACCCCCCCAACTCCACCATTTATCTCTCTGCCCCCTTCCAACCACGAATCTCCTGCTCCTCGGATGCTGCCTGACAGATTGTGCTTTTCAATGACCACTCTTTTTGACTCTGATCTCCAGCAACTGCGGTCCTCACTTTCATCTATTGAAGGACTCTCACAGGTTTGGAGACTGAGCAAAGAGGTGGCAGATGGAGTACAATGTGGGAGAGTGTGGGAAAGCATTTTGCCAGGATGAATAGAGGCGTGGACTACTTTTGAAATAGCGAGCAAATTCAGAAGCCTGAAGGACAAAAAGACTAGGGAGTTTAGTCCAGGTGGCTTGAAAGGTAAACTTGCAGTTTGTCAGTAGTTAGGCAGTCAAATACAATGATGGTATTTATTTCAACAAGGCTTAAATATAAAAGCAGGGATGTACTTCTAAGGCTCTACAATGCTTTGGTCATGCCACATTCGGATTATTGTGCGCACTTTTGCGTCCCATATCTCAGGAAGGATGCACTGGTCCTGGAGCGTTTTCCAAAGAGATTCACGAGAATGGTGCCAGGAAATAAAAGCTTAACATATAAAAAAAATTTGAGGGCTCTGGATCTGTATTTGGTAGAATTCATAAAAATGTTAGGAGGTCTAATTGAAACTTACAGAATACAACATGACCTGGAAGAGAAGGGATTTTGGGAAGATGTATCCACTGTAGGAGACACTAGTACCCGAGGGGACAGTGGAAAGAGAAGACCTTTTCGAACAAAGATAAGGAGAAACTTCTTCAGCCGGACAGCGGTGAATCTATGGAATTCACTGCTACAGAGGGCTGTCGAGTCCAGGTCATTGAGGATATTTAGGAGTGAAACAGATAGGTTCTTGACTGTAAAGGGGATCAAGGGTTACAGGTAGAAAGTGAGGGAATGGGGTTGAGAATCTTAACAGCCATCATGGAATGGCGGAGCAGGCTCAATGGGTCTAATGGCCAAATTTCTGCTCCAATGTCTTCTGGTTGTATGGTTAATATTGGCTCTCCTCATTCCTCATTGGAGATGTATCATTGAATTTGATCCTCATATGATTTATGAAGAATAAACTTCCAATACTGATTGCTGGGAAATATCATGTTCCCTCCCTCCACTATCAGCAGCCATGCCCCGATGTCATATTCACATTGCAATTGAAATCCAGTGAAATTTACTTCAATACAGTTGATTGACATCAATAACATTAACAGCATGACCCTTACCTGCCCTCTCTCATCCTTGAATAACCATCTGAACTGTGTGTCACATCATATTCTCTGTTAACAGATCCATGCCATTTGTCTGTTATCACTCAAGTTGTCATAGCTAATTTTCTGTCAGATTATGGACTAGAAAAGGTCTCTACATGTTTTACTGACATTATAATCACATCACTGATCAGTAGTTAGCGACTGTATGTTTTGATTTATAAACGGAGAAACTTGTTTAAGTTCTGGCAATCCTTTGACATTACTGCCATACCTAAGGCAAATTGAATGGTTACATACAATCAATCTACCATCTCAAATATTTCTTCCTGTTCACCCCACACACATATCCCATGCCAAATGTGTAAACTTTAAACGTTCTTTTGAATTTTAATAAAATCAGTAATGAATTAAAAGGGGTTAAAAGGGGTTAGCTGGAGCTATTTGTTCAGTGACTGTGATTAATATCAACATCCGTGGATCCTAATTATGGCGTGAAGATTTCCATCATTGAAAGATAAATGGGCTCTGTTCAATGTGCTATCCCATAGTGTGAGTAGGAGCATCACTGACAGTACAACAGGGATCAGCAGCTCGATAGAGAGAGGGAGGAGACATCAGAATCTGAGAACATTAGACTGGAACGTTCCAACAGTGGATCAGAATCAGAGAAAACTAGACTGTAATATTTCAACAATGGACAGGAGTTTATCCTTGGGTCTTTACTGGTTTTCTCGGCCTTGGATATCATTAGCATCACGGATCCAGGATATCCTTTGGATTATTCAAGGTGGTTACTATCCCATCCTTGCTATAGTTGGTGTTCCTGGTAAGTCATTATATTTGTCTACTAAACCGGGTTGAACTGAATTTCTGCTCATGATATGTAAATTTTAGAAAGTGCAAGACAATGTCTTCAGTTCCAAACAAAACCTCCTTTCCTTATAAATTATAACTATCAAACTACTATTTATAAATTACTCACTATATGCGAGAAGGACACAATGTTCTGAAACTCCACAATCCATTTTGTCCTTCACAGATTTGCATCTGCATGCCCTCCCCACTCACCAATCCTATCCAAAACCACCATCATGAAATTTCAATCTCGTCTGCAGTCTCAGTGCAACTTCTGAATGAACCATGATTTTTGCCTTTGTTCTAGTGCCTTCTAACAAAATGTCCGACACTAAATAATTGCTCTTGAGAATGTTTGACGTGTTCTCTGCACGTACAGGAAGACAGTTTATGGTGGTCAAGTCATTGACTCATAATCTAGAGCCACAGAATAATAGTCTGTTGATATCTCATGAAGGAAAGTGGTGGAATTTAAAAGCAACCATTATCATTTATTACAAAAGCCCATCTGCTTGCCTGAAGTCCTTTAGGTATGTCAATGTGTCAACCTTCCCTAGTCAGGTTTCCGTCTGACTTCATTGATTAACATGTGGGTGTACTGCACCTTTAAACTACCTAACAGCACCAAGTCTTCTGAAAAACAGATATAATTTAACATTTGGTCGAACAACTCGATTAGCTCATTGTCTTGAGACAAAAACAAATTCAGCCAAAAAGTTTAAATTATACCCCAAATGAACCACCTCCGATCAAGTTTGAATGTACTATATTGATAATCTTAAAAGCCAATGACACAATCCAATAGTTTGGAGGTACAAGGCCGTGGAAAATTGAACAGTTGAGAGCAGAGCTGCCAAGCTACCAGCATGCAAAGACTGCCTGAAAAATAGCTCCCTTAAAAGTATATTCATTTATTAGTAACTAGTGAAGCTGAATCCCCCAGAAGAAAAGAAGACATGAATATGGAGAAGAACCGAAAGCTTCCTGGTTTTGAGATAAGAAGTTTTATTTTGTAAATCTTAATTAGGAGTCTTATCGGACTAGTATTGTGGAGGGGGAAGGTCAAAGATAGGTTAGAGGAAGAAGTTGAAAATAGGCATTCGTTTATTATTCTCTGTTATACTTTAAGAAATTATCACACATTACTGCATTGGATAAATCTTTTCTCTGTTGCTTGTTTTAATTAAGCAGGAGAATTTATCCTGTATTGTAACACTACAAACCCCCAGCAATGTGTTTTACTCTTTACTGACCTGTGGAACAACTGAACCAGCCACTCAGTTTAAGATTGGCGTAACATGCTGCCCTGAGCAGGGCTGCATACATCCTGTGAGAGAAGAACAAAAGTAAAGATAGATCCCTTCCTCTACCTGTTTCCCGTATTTGTACATCTCATTTCTATTCAGGTAGGTGATCATTACATCTTTTAGGTGTATTCGATCTCATTGAAGTTCTCCCCGAGTGTGATGTACATCTCTATAGGCAACTCTGATGCTGGCTTTATTGATGCTGCCGTACTGGTAGAAGGAACTTATACATTCCATGTCAGTCGTAGTACAAAGAGAAATAATGGCGTTTCATAACACAGGAAGGAAACGGCGATGTCAAAGTGAGAGAAAAGGATTATTGTGATCATCCCTGAGTGTGTTGAGGCAGTATTTGGGGTACTGTGCATAGACGTTCTCTCAAGTCTCACCAGACTAATCCCTGGGATGATGGCAACATGACCAGTGAGTGAAGCTCAGTGAGAGAATAAGGTGATTGCACTGAACATTAAGGGGGATGTACAATCACTAATGATGTTATAAACAGGCACTGATATGGTGATAAATTCCATGGCTTTTTTTCACTCAGGTTACATGATTCTCGATAGTTTAAGAGCCTCTGAGAACGTTCCACCCAACCACCCCTACTACCTTCAATTGGTGCGTGATCCTGCAATGAACGTCATGCTATCCATAATCCCGACAGCAACAACAGTACCTTCATTACAAAAGAGTTAACTCTTCCCAGCAGCTTCTGACCTACATACAGCACATGGGAGTGACTTCTCGGAGATAGAAGATGCCTCCTTGAGACTTCACACAAAATATTTGGTTTTCCTCCTCTCTGCCAGCAAACCATGTTAGGTAGCACACGTTCTACAAACAATGGAACCATGATTAACATCATGGAGCACCTTATCAATGCAATTTCGGTTTCATTGGTTTGTCATGTTAGAGTACCAATGACGCCCTCCTGTTTCTGTAGAACTATCTCGTGGGGCTGAATAGCCTCCTCCTGGTCTCATGGAACAGGTTTAAGGGTCTGATTGGGCTCTGCCTGTTCCTGTTTAACAGCTCGATGTACAGACCAGACCCCTTCTCTTCCTGTGGAATAGGAAGTTGGATTGAATGGGCTGTCCCTCTTCTTGTTCAGTAGTTTCCACGGGCTCAATGGCTTCCACATATCAGCGTGCAACTAGCCTGGGATGCTGATTGAGCTCCTCTATTAACTGTGGAAATGTACAGTGTCTGGCAGCGCTGTTACATAAATGTTACCGACACTTTAACAGCACAAACCGGAATGCTGTCCAGGTCTTGCTGCACATGGACACAGGATGGTTCAGGAGCTGAGGGGGCACAAAATCTCTGAATATTGTGTGATCTTTAGTCATCATCCCTACTTCAGATCTTATGATGGGGAAAGACATTGATGGAGCAGTTGAAGATGTTTGTGCTGAGGAGGCTAACCTGAGGATCTCCGGTGGAGATATCCCGGAACTGTAAGGACTGTTGGCCACCGACCACAAGCATCTTTTTTTGCGCTCTGAAAGACCCAGAGAAGTGGGAGGTTACACCAATTTTCCATTCATCTGAAATAAGTGCGTGGTCCTGATACCATCCTGAGTCAAATACTCACTTAATATCAAAGCCATTCACTGTTTCCTGAGCCCCTGTGTTCACCTCTCGTTCATATCAAGTAGGTGACGGTGTATGCGTAGTTTTCCTCTCACAATGGGTAATCAATATCAGGAATTATCTGGGTTAGCGAGTTATGGGAGCTACATCACTGAAAGTATTTAAGGAGGAGGGAGATGGATCTTTGACCTGTCAGACAGCTAAGGGATGTGAAGAATTGGGCACTAAAAAGAACTTCATGCCAATAGTAGATCAGCCATGATGGTAGACAATGGCTTGATCGTCCGAATTAGCTGATCCGGTTCCTTATGTCATCATATTCTGTAATTACAAAGTTAATGGTTGTAATTTTCCTGAACGCTCTGTTATTGAACGTTGCACTCACAGAGCAATGTATTTTGTCAGTCATCTCTGGGTGAGATATGGGTTTGTATTCACAGTGAATCTGGGTCTATAATATGACAAACAAATAAAGCACAAGCTGCAGAGAAGAGACACTCTGCAAAGAGACCAGAGGCGTCTTTCGAACCCAGCCTGGGTTTCCAAATAGCATTTTCCAACCCACACTAAACCGTGTGTCTGTGACAGTCTTGAGGGACTGAATGTGATGCTGTGTTACTGTGGATCAGGTATTTGGAGCAAGTGCCCTCCAACTGCTCCTTGCAGGAGCTGTTTTTGGTTGGATGGAACATAGGAACATTGGACTGAGCAGCAGGAGTATGCCATTAGACACTTTGTCACCGCTCCACCATGCACAAGTATTATGGGTCATGTGATTGTGGTCTCAACAGCACTTTACTGTCTGTATACCATTTTCTACATTCACTTTCCTGTCAAATGTCAACAAATACATCTTTGAATAAATGCAAACATCCAGGCACCACAAAATTCTGGGGAGGGAATTTCCACTTGGACAGCCCTTTAAAAATTTCTCATTTGTGTTCCAGCCAATGTTGGAGGGTCACTGCTTCCTTTTCCGTCCCACTCCTCCACTGGTTACACCAATCTTGAATGTAACCAGGTTAGTGATGTGGCCTATGATATCGGTCTCAGAGTAGGTCATTTTCTAGGGGAAAAAAAATTAAGACACAGAACGTTGAACTCATATCAAATGGTAAAATGACAGAGTGCTTCAAATGTTATTCGGCCTTTGAAGTTACTCCGTTCAAATAAGCTACTGGTTGTGGGATTTCTTTCTGGAACAGTTGGATTTGGCTGAATTCCCTTTGTTTCAGTCATATGAGAATTTCCAATGAATCCTCAACAGGAATCCATAACAAGTGGTAATAATAACTCAGAGGTTTTATCGACTGACACTTTGCTAAGTGGTTGAACAAAGTAAGAGAGAGGGATCAATCAGCTGTTGCTTCTCAGGCAGGGAACAATATTCTCCCTCTGTGTGTTGAAACATACAATAATGTCAACTGAACGCCAGACTGGACCATGTGTGCTCTCCTGGAACATTCTCTGGAAAACCTGATTATGGATTATATGTAGGGGCATCATTGCTCTTGTTGTACACAATTCCTTCCAATCGCAAAAAAAGTCCCCATTTTGTAATTTGATGACATGCTTACACGTGTCTGTGTAATTTGCAAATATTGGTAGGTGTCTTCGTAGTATATGTATTGATACCAATACATCTTTTTCTTCAAATTTATTTTCTAGCTTTAGTCTCACTGACAAGAGATAATATGCATCCAGCTGATGCACTTTTCTGAATGTCATGCTGGTTCACTACTATTTCTAGGCTAAGATCGGAACTGATTATCCCCCATAACCAAAGGCCGGCATCCCAGGAATGAGAAAAGGGAACCCTCTTTGAAAATTTCTAAGATAATTATATCCTTTTATTTTAGTGTTCGTGGATCAAAACTTCACACAGTGCATCAGATGTGATCTCGGCAATGCCCTGTACAGATGCAGTAAAACATTCCTGCAATTAAACCTTAACCTTTTGTCAAAAACAGCATCATTCCACTTACCTTCCAAATCACCTGCTGCATCTGCAGACTGACTTCACGTGATTCTTGTCCCAGCAACATGGAAACCGTCTGTATCACAGAGTGCTGCAATCACTCTCCATTTAAATTGATTCCCATTATTTTATCCTTCATGCCAAAATAGACAATTTACCTTATGTTATTTCTACTGAAGGTTTGCCCACTAACCTTCCCTGTCTATAATCATACTGCAGACTCAGTATCTCAATTTGACGATACAATGAATGACCATCTTGGTGTATGTGCTAATTGAGCTCCAAGCCATTCCCTCCCCTTCCTCCAGATCATTGATACAGATTATTGGTCATTGATGATCCCACAGTGATCTCTGAGGGACTCCATCAGTTAGATCTTTGCAGCCTGAAAGTAAACATTTCTATCTACTCTTTAGTTCCTGCTAGCAACATATTCCCTGTTCCTGTGTAGCCGTTCAGGCCGGTTGAATGGCCTCGTGCTGGGCTGTGTAATGTACTCAACAATCTGAATTACTTAATTCTATATTCCTGTGTAATTTCTTAGAGGGGCAGAATGGTCTCCTACTGTTTCATTGTAACGATCCTGTCTGACGGATTGGGGTGGTCCCCTACCCTGTAATAGCATCGAGAGGTGGATTGAAGGAACAACACATAGGTTCGGGGCAGCAGTATATCTCTGTAACAGCCTCGATGGTGGATTGAGGGAACATCACATGGGGTAGGGGCAGCAGTATATCTCTGTAACAGCACCGTGAGACGGATTGAGGGAACAACACATTGGGTAGGGACAGCAGTATATCTCTGTAACAGCTTCAGTGGTGGATTGAGGGAATAACACATGGGTTCGGGGCAGCAGTATATCTCTATAACAGCATCGAGGGTGGATTGAGGTAACAACACGTTCAGAATGCTCATGGCTGGTCCAATTGTCTCTGATTATCCGTCTCCTGTCTGTTCCCGATAAACATTGACTCTCCTGTCCAGCAAAGATCAGTCGAGCTCAGCCTAAAATATCCTCAATAACAGAGTCTTCCCTATTCCCTGAGGATGAGGATACCACAGACCGCACTGCACTAAATTGAAAAGGTCATCTTTATTTCATTGTCGGACCCATTACATTAAAACGGTGCTAACCTCACATCAAATCACCACCTCTTTTCATACTTAAGGATAAAGTAATTATGAATAACCTGGCCTCCAAACCTGTCCCACATGCTCACTGACTCTTTCAGTCAAATATGTATCAAATCCAGCCTCTGCTGCAATCTAAGAAAGTGAATACTTGACAGCATAACATCACATGAGTATGAAAAAAGGAGCAGAATGAGGCCATTCGACCCATCAATTCTGATATGCCATTCAACAATTTATTGTATGTACCCCAAACTCATTTTCCTGCCTTGCCCCTAGAATCCTTGTTCCCTTGATAAACCAAAAACGTGACGATTTGTGTCTAAATGACACTAGCGCTTGTGTCTCTGTGTGTGTGTGTGTATATATATATATATAATCATGTGTGTGTGTGTGTCTATGTGTGTGTGTCCATGTGCTTGTTTTCGGTGTATTTCTTGTCTACATCTGTGTACCTATGCATCTGCCTCTGTGTTTCTATCTGTGTTTGTGTCTATTTGTGTGCAACTGTATATGTCTCTGTGTATTGCAATGTGTATGTATGCCTATCTCCTTATATGTGTTGTTCATGTTAGTATGTTGTGGTGTTTGTTTTTCTTTGGGAGTGAATGGACTGATGTTGGAACTGACAGTGGGTTTAAAGTGAGAAGTGAATGTTGCTCTTTACTCAGTTGATGGGAAGTGGATGCTTCAGAAGCTCCACCTGAGCCATCTTGTTTCTGTCCGTCTCATGTCAAGTTCCTCCCCACATGGTGGGAGAAGGGCGTCTGAGAGAACAGATATCAGGCACAGCACCACCCGGCTTGGCCCTTTCTGTCCCATTCCAGACAGTTTCTCCTGGAACAGGGGAAAGGGAGAGGGAGGGAGAGGGGAAATGGGTGACCCTGCTGTTAGTGCTGGTGGATGTAGGGCTAGGGGAATGGTGAGGTATCCGGAATGAGTCAGTCAACAGTTGTAAATCAATTCAGTATTATTAGTGTGGGGGGTATTGCGTAGGTGACAGAGAAAGTGAGGAAGAAAGTTGCTGAATTCAATAGTGAGTTTGGAAATGCCTGAGCCTTAATTGGAAATAGAGTGTGAGCCTTGTTCGGGGGTCAGTGTTTTAACAGGTATACAGGGAGTGTGAAGGAGCAGATAGAATGTGGTGGCCTTTATCCTGACAGAGCGGAGAAGGCTATTGACGCTTGTCCTGTATCACAGCGTCAAGGTGACCATTCCGGAATGTCTTGTCCAAGTCTATCACCAATAACGCCACAGACCATGCCCCTCAGATTCAGTTTCAGGGGAGCTTACAAATGACAAGGAGAAGCAAACATTGGTGTATCATATATATCGAAACTAAAACTGTTGCAGAAATTCTGAGCGTCATATGCTCTGAAAATTAGACAATGCACATATCATGGATTAAGCAGTCTTATTGGATGGTCTCAAGTTGCATCTCAACTGCGTTAACTAAGTGACTGCTTCTGCTGTGAAAAATAAATTCCCTAAATGTATATCAGGTGGGTTGAAGAGTATGTATTGAACCAAACTAGAGATCAAGTTTTTTTTCCCGATTTGGTGTTGTGTGGGCAGGAGGACTAATCAATGTCCTTGCTCTGAAGCAGCTTTGGAGGAGTGGTGACATGAATATGTTGTATTTTACACGGAGTCTGCATACAATATAGAATGTTTGTACATTTTGGTCAAACATGATGGAAGCATGGAGCCGAGAGGGTCAAGTTTGTTCCAGTGAATTGGGAAAATACAAAATAACATTCAGTGGGAGATAAGCAATGGTTGTTAGAGTCATAGAGTCCTATAGGCCCTTCGACTCAAACTGATCCATTCCGACCAAAATGTCAATTCACACTAACCCCAATTCCCAGCCATTGCCCCGTATCCTTCTTATCCTTTCCGATCCAGCATTTGTTAAAATGCATTTTAAATGTTGTGAATGTACCCACCTTAACTACGTCTGCTGCTAGATCATTCCATATGCGTATCACCCTGTGTGTAAAAAGGTTGCTCCTCAGGTTCCATTTTATTCTTACCTCTCTGACCTTAAACTGATGCGCTGTAGTCCGTGATTGTCCAATTACGGCAAGTAAAGGCTGAGTGCATTAACTCTATCCATGCCTATTATGATCTTATATCCTTCAATAAGATCGTCTCCCCAGTCTCATACACGCAAAAGTAAAAATTCCTAGCTTTTCCAACCTCTCCCTACAACTCAGAGCTTGAGACATTGGTAACTTCTTTGTAAATTTCTTCTGCACTCATTCCAGTTTAATAACATCATTCCTGTAGCAAAGTTAACAAAACTGAACATAACGCTATAAGTATGGCCTCATCAGTGCCCCGTATTCTGAAGCATAGCTCCCCAAATTCGCTACTTACTGCCCTGAATGATGAATGCTAGTGTACCAAAAGTCTTCTTCATTGCCCTGTCTACCTCTGAATCAACTTTCAGAGAACCATGCACCTGGTTCTCTGTTCCACTACATTCCTTAACATCCAGCCATTCACCATAAAACTCCTATGTTGATTTGAGTTTCGAAAATGCAAAAACTTACACTGACCGGCATTAAAATCCATTTACCATTTCTCGGCCCACTTCCCCAGCTGATCAAGGTACTGCTGCAAATTCTGAAATTTCTGATAACCTTTGTCATTCTCCATGTAACCACCTATTTTATTGTCACCTTCAAAGTTACAAATCATGAACGTACATTCTCATGTAAATTATAGATATATGTAATATATAATGGTGCCAGCATCGCCCCAATGCATTCCATTAGTCCCAGGCCTCCAGTATGACAAGTATCCTTCCACTATTACTCTTTGCTTCCTACCATCAAGCCAATTTTGTATCTAATTTGGCAGGTCCTTCTCAATTTCATGCGATCTAACCTTCCAGAGCAGCGCACCATGTGGAAGCTTATTGAAGGCCTTACTTGAATCCATATAGACTATGCATACTACCCTGACCTCCCCAACGTTGCTGGTCACTTCGACAAAGAATTCGAACAAATATTTGAGCTATGGTGTCCGATGTACAAAGCCGTGTTGACTTTGCCCAAAACGTTGATTTTCCTCTTCCTCGGATGCTGCTTGCTCTGCTGTGCTTTTCTAGCACCACTCTAATCTTGCTCCGAATCACACCCTGTCTTTCCTAATGCACGTATATCTTATCTCACAGAACGTTTTCAAGTAAGTTACCTGCTACAGATTTTAGGTTTAGTGGTCCATAGTTCCCAAGTTTTGCTTTTTAGCCCTTCTTGAGTAAGGGCACAGCATTCGCAACCCTCCAGTCCCCCGAGACCTCACCTGTTGGCCAGCGATGATGCAACAATATCAGCCAGGGCTCCCGCAATTCCTTCTCTGTCCTCCTGCAGTGTTTCTGAATACATCTGGTCAGGACCAGGAGATTTATAGAAATAATGCAACGTCTGAATAATACATTTACTTATTTCAGGTATAAACATCAAGGAAAGGGAAAGTGACACAATGATGTTTAACATAACAAATTAGAAAACGTATTAATCATAGGAAGTGGCTTCGAAAGAATTTCAGTCATTGTGGAAACCTGAGAATTCCAGAAATTCACAATCCAGAAACAAGGGCCATGAAATTGATAAGGAAATCAAAAACAGAACATGAATGCTAACAAACAAAAGCAAAAACACTGCATAAATCTACAATCTGTATTTCAAAGGAAACAAAGTAAAAGCAAGTTGAAATATGGAAATTGGTGTTCGGGAGAGGAGAGTTTATTGTGAAAAACAGGGAAATGGCCAAGAAAACAACCAGTTTATTTACATCTGTCTTCATGGAGGAAGATCTACAAAATCACCCAGTAATACCCAGTGATCATGTAGGGCTTGTGCAACTGAAGACATAAAGTCAACTTATACCAGTAACAAGGTGGTATTTGAGAATGTAACTGGTTTGAGCATTGCTAAGTCTGACAAACCTAATGTATTTCATATTAAAATGTCTGACATAAATCGGCAATAGAAATATTAATTGCACTGTCGTTGACTGTGTTTCATTTTCCTGTGCATTCTGCACAGGCTGGAAGCAATTGTGGATAAATAGAAGTTAGCAAACGTGGTCCAAGCACTATAGATTAATTGTAAGGAATACAAGCATCTATAAAGGAAAGAAGACATAGTTTGGAGAACTGCTGAACAATTAACTTGACATCTGCAAGTTGGAAACTGTTGGAATCTATTATACAGCATGTGATATTGGATATTGAGGAACTAACAGCAACAATGGAGAAAATCTATACGTATTTCTGACAGATGTCAAACTCGATGTGCTCTTAGTTTTTAGACCCATCAACCACACTGTGAGAAAAGAAACAGGAAGTGACTTCGCCACAGGAAATAACATCATCAACACAAAGAAATCCAAGCATATAAATGGAAAGTGGGAATTTTAAGCATTGTTTCGCATGAGGTCCACTGAAGATGTTACCTTGTAAGATAACGAAACGTCTGGAAATGCAGCAAGCAAACCTACATCCATTGTTTAAAGTGTTGCTGACCCAATCTGAGAAACAATATACTGACCACAAAAAAGTGCAATGGACATTGTCCAGATTAATCCCTCAGATGGCGAGATTGCCTGATGAGGAAACTCGGCCTATGTCCTTTAGAGTTTGAAAGAATGAGAGGAGGGTCACAATGAAACTTGGAAACTTCACAAAACATTTGCCAAGTTGGAAATAAAACGAACGTTCCACATTCAAGGCAAATAATTGCAGTTTAAGGGACAGATAATTTAAGACCGCAATAATGAGGAAATTCTTACTTGGTGAGAATTGCCTAAAACAGGAGCATAGAAACCTTCTGGTAGGGCAAGACTAGGGAGAATCCCCAGATATTCTGCAAGTGTGTCAAGCAGAAAAGAGTAACAAAGGAACAGGTCGGAGTCATTCGTGACTTGCCAAGTTGCATCCAAATCACCTCACTGTTAGGAGACAGAGGGTAGTGGTTGAAGGCTGTTAGTGTGACTGAGTCCGGTGTCCAATGGTGTATCACAGAGATCAGTGCTGTGTCCCTTATTATTTGTGATACGGAGGTGTTGGTGTTGGACTGGGGTGGACAAACTTAAAAATCACATCACACCAGGTGATAGTCCAGCAATTTTATTCAGAGGCACGACATTTCAAAGCGCATAGCCACCTGATGAAGAAACAGAGCTTCGAAGCTAGTGCCTCCGAATAAACCTGTTGGACTATAACCTGGTGTTGTGTCATCTTTAAAATGATTATTTGTAGTATTCATAAATGATGCAGCTGTGAATATAGACGGGGTGACGGGAGTGCGACAACTAAGTTTGTGTTTGATACAAAGATTGGCCGGGTGGTTGGCAGTGAGGAGGAAGGTCTTAAGTTGCAGGAAGATACAGATGGAATGGTCATATGGGTGGATCTTTGGCAGATGGAATGTAACCCTGATGAATATGAAATGATGCACTTTGAAAGATGGAACTGGACAGGGGAGAACTCAATGAATGGCAGCACACGAGGAAGCTCAGAGGGTGCTTCTCCACAAATCCCTGAATGTGACTAAACTGGTTCATGCACAATTTGAGAAAGCATAGGGGACCGTAGATATAACCTTTATTCATCAAGGCATAGATTATAAGAGCTATGCGGAAGTTTGTTTTGCCAAGTTGGAATACTGATTGTAGTTCTGGGAGCCACATTACAGGAAGAATGTGATTGTAGTGGAGAGGGCTCAGAGGAGATTCACCAGGATGTTCGCTGGGATGGAGCATGTCAGCTATGGAGAGATGCTGGATAAGCTCGGGCTGTTTAGTTTGGAGGAGAGAAGGCTGAGTGGGCCGAGATTCAGAAGGATAAGATTACGAGGGACATGGACTGGATGGATAGATAGCAGCTGTTCCTTTTAGGGCCAAGAAAAATGGAGCACATTTTAAAGTGAAGGATTTGAGATGTGGAGAGGAATTGAGGATTGTTTTTCCCTCAGAGGGTGCTGGGGTCAGGAATGCACTTCCTGAGAGAAGAATTGTCAGGGTAACTTCACAACCATTAGAAAATACACGGTTGTGAACTTGAAATGCCATAAGATTCACGGCTACGGTCTTGTGTCGGAAAGTGGGGCTAATGTAGACCGCGCTGTATTGTTGATGGGACGAAGTCTGTGCTTCTGTGTTTGTATGGCTGTGGAAGGTCAATCATTGAGTAGCTTAAGGTAGGAATTGATGGGTTTCTGAAGAGTATATTAACAAGGGTTTTAAGATTGAACTTGTAATATCTTCTGAAAATATGTCAATGGCAAAATTACAGGAAAAAAGGTGCAGCTTTCTTACAGTCTGATACCTGAGAATTGGGGACAGGGAAAAGGCAGAACTCTAGACCAAATACTTCAGTTATGTCTTCACATAAGAAAACGAAACAAAAAAGAAAACTTCCCATGAAAACTAGTGAACATTAGTCTGTTTAGAAAAAAGGAATAGAATGACATTAGCAACTGAACAGTTTTCGAGGAAGTGTTGGAAATGAAAGTAATGAGCACAGACAAAGTCAACAGAGATTGATCAAATGGGAATCATATTTGAGAAAGTGCCTTTAGCATAATTATGGAGAAACAATCAATGTAATATGTGCATTTTCAGAAAGATTTTTGATAAAGCCTATTATGAAAATTCAAATCCTATGGGACTGGGACTAATGTAGTTTTAGAAAGGTAGAGCTGGCAGGAAGCAGTGAGTAGAATTAAAACAACGTATTTTATGAATGGATTTTTTGTAGGATATAGCAAGGGTTGGTGTTTGGGTCACAGCTATTCCCAATACACATCATATATTTGATTGAGTGGATCAAATACAATATTTTCAAGTTTGCAGATGGCACTAAACAATATCAGATTGTCAGTGGGTGAGCAGGATGTCAGACAAGTGAAGTGTCTGGTCAAATACGTGGCACATGAGGAGCAATAGGGAGGGGAGGTGTGGGATATGTGATATTGTGACCTTTGATGGGAAAACCAGAACTGGAGCCTATCATTTGAAAAGGGATTGGTTGAAAAATGTTGATCTATAAAGGAACTTAAGCTGCATTTTGTTTCTTCTCTGCAGCACTATGAGGTCAACGCAGGGCAATGAGATCTGAATCATGAAGTCAATACTGGTAACGGCATTGGCATGCTGACCAGTGTATACAGACCCAACAAGTGGGGAGCTGTAACACTTAAAAAGGATCTGGATCTCCCTGTACACCAGTCACTGAAAGCAATATTGCAGGGGCAGAAAGCAGATAGGCAGATAAATCGTGTATTCACCTTCATTTCAGAGGGATTTGAATACAGGAGTAAGGGTGTTTTACTGCAGCTGTACAGGGCGTTGGTGAGACTACATCTCGAACACTGTGCAGTATTATGTACAGTTTTGGTCTCCTTACCTCATAAAAGACAAACCTGACATTGAGGGAGAGCAGTGACGATGACCAGACTGATCACTGTTGTGGGAGCAGAATCTGGGGCGGTTGGGTCTCAATTTCTTGGGCTTGAGGAAAATGAGTGGAGATATCAGTGAAAGATATAAAACTCTGTCAGGGCAACACAGATTGGAAGCAGGGGTGACAATTCCCCTGGCTGGGACACCAAAACAAGGGACCACATTATTAGGTACAGACAGACCACTCCGCATCGAGATGAGAATAAATGTCTGCACTCAGAGACTGGTGAACCTGGGGAATTATCTCCCTGATCAGACTGTGGAAACCAAGGCACTGAATATAAAAATGGATTTCTGGAAACTAAAGGGATAGGAAGAGAGTAGGGTATGATATGAAGATAGAGGATCAGGTATCGTTATAGATTGCTCTCCAATAACGTGGTAGCTGTGTTCCTGTGCATCACTGTGATGCAGAAAATCATGCAATATTAATAATGTGGTCTATGTGGAAAAGAGAATAATGGGCGAACCGCAAATTATCAGTGAAAAACCAAAGTTAAAGTTCGTCTAACACACACACTAGCACAGTCTAATTAAACCTTTAAATCATATATAGTAATGAAATAGTGCTGTAAATGCAACACTTTCACAATACAGTCACTGGCTACATCCCTGTACCTTTCACCAAACTCTTCACCAGAAAGCGCTCAGGGCTGACTGACCACGTGATGCCAACATGGAGTTCCATTTCTCCTCAAGATTCTCCCCCAGTTTGAAATAAAGTTCCTTCTAATTGGAGAGAACACTTCCCCGTTTCGGGCCCAGGTTCAAGGCTTTGCAGAGCGGATTGCATTCCTGTTTTAGCTGAACACTCAGAGAGTGCATTTTGCAGACAGAGGATCCTGAAGCTGGGTTTTGTTGTTCAGCTGGTGCCTGGCAAGGAATCGCGTCACAGTGAGCGGGAGCTCACTTTATAGAAAAAAGGTGCACAATTCACGAATCGCACTGCAGTCAAATCACGTTCAATAAACCCGCATTATCAGAGAACTGCTTGTATATTGAATCGAGGAGTAAGATTGATGGACTGAAGGAACTACAACATTTTTTTTTGTATTCCATAATGTTTAAACATATTAATGAACATGAACACTGTGTCGGGAAAACTGCATTGAGGAGATTTTCTCAATGAACTAGAATGGGGAAGGCTCAATGTGTTGAATGGCCTACTCATTTCCCGATGTTTCCGTGCAGCGTGTGGGAAAACTCTGTAAATGTTGTCACCAGCTCTCAGATGTTAGGAAGGAGGCCTCTGTGGGACCAACAGGACTGTGATTCCCGTTCCCTTTTCTGATATCGAGGCTGGTGCTAGGTATTCTGTCTGGTTTTATCCTTTAAGACCTTGGAGCAGTGTGATACAATTGAGTGTCTTGCTTGGCCATTTCAGGAACCATAGAAGACTTGATCACATAGCTCTGTGTCTGGAGTTATTTTTAGGACAGACCACGAAAGCATGGGAGATTCACTTCCAGAGAGTACATTGGCGAAGAAGATCAATGTTTACAATCAACATTGGATGCAAGGTCACTGTTACCATCACCGGATTCTAGATCTTGATATTTTATTTTCTTTTTAGCTTCCACCAGCTGCCCAGAGCATTATCCTGTATTGGATTAGTAATCCAGTGACATTTCCACAACAGCACCATGTCCACATAGGAATCTATCGGAAACCACACTGAGTGGGTCATTTCTGTACTGCTTGACAGCTCTGTCAAAATGAACTCCCACCAATTTGATTGTAGTGAAGGGACTGAGGGGGTGGTAAATTGTCAGAACGTAATTATTCACCTATTAGGGAACTGGATATAGTTGAGTAATTTTTCCACATTGCCAGAGAGATGTCAGAGTTGGAGCTGGAATGAAACAGCTTCCCCAGGGACACGGCTTATGGTATAGCACAAGTCTTCAGTTGTATTGCAGGAATGGTGTCAGGGCCCTTTGTATTTCTCGTTTCTACTGTGTTCAGCTGTTTTTTCATGTCACATGCAGCGAATCGAATTGGTTGAACACTGCCATCTATGATACTGTGGATATCATGGCGAGGGTGAGATGGATCATCCATTCAACACCTATAGCTGAGGATGGTGCAGATACTACATCCTTGTCTTTTTCACCAATGTACACGGCTGTTCCATTATTTAGGATGGGGATATTCCTCGTGTCCTCTCCTCCAGTAAGTTGTTTAATAGTACAACGACATTATTGTCTGGATGTGGCAGGACTACAGAGCATAGATCAGATCTGTTGGTCTTGGGATAATTTCGTCCTCTCTATCCGATGTTAGTTCTGCTGTTTGGAATGAAACCACTCAAGCGCCGTAGCTTTGATTGGTTGTCATCAGCTTTAGGTACACATGGTTCTGACCTTGGCATGTTCACCTACACTCGTCTCTGAACCATCGCTCGGTTTGATGGTAATGGTAGACTGATGGAATATTCTGAGGAAAATGTTATGGATTATGTTTAAATGCAATCCTGCTTCTGTTGCATCACATGAAAGCCCAATTTGCGCTGCAATATCTGTAATTGAATTCTACTGTCTGTCCCCCAGTTAACATCGATAACCATTCACAGATCAGCCCTGTACTTAGTGACCTGACCTGATTTCTGATGTGGTAATACTTCAATTTTCATATTGTCATTCTGCTGAGGGCTCTCCTTGGTGTCATGCTTTCAATTTGTTACATTACTCAAACCCATTAACATATTCACCAGAATCTTTTCCTTACTCGTTGTACCATCTTCTGCATTTGAATTGAATGTGTTTCCCTCTGGTTTTCACCCTGAACGTGATTAAAAACTCTGTGGTGTCAGTGATGCCAGCCTTATACAGTTTCTGAGCGAATGAATGCGTGCACTTTGCGTTATCGTTCAGTTCCCAGTGAAGAGCTCTCCGTGTTGGACAGAGTGTTTGAGCAGCTTTAACACACGTCATTGGAACTTGTTCAAAAACTGAAATTGCTGAAGGAACAAAGCGGGTCTGCCGGCATATTCTGTAGTGAATTTAGAGTTAATCTTTCGAGTCCAGTGACCCTCTACAAAGCTCGCAGTTCCTCCAGAAATTTTTGTATTTATTTCCAGTATCTATAGTTATTTGGTTAATTGAAAATGTGTGCTGTGCCTATTCGTTTCTGAAGAAACCCGCAGATCTGGCAGAATCTGCAGAGACAGAGAAACAGAGTTAGCGTTACAAGTTCAAAGTGACTTGTTCAGAACTGAAAAGAATTGGAAACTGGGCTTTTTAATCACTTGCCGGAGTTGGGGGATGGGTGACTTGCAAAAGAGGGTGTGGAAAAAGATAAACGGACTATTAGCAGTGGTGAAAGAGAAGATGATGCAAAATTGGTTTAATTTAAGGTGTGAATGGGGGAAAGCGGGTTCTCTCTAACTGGGTGTAAGATAAAGAAGACATAACCACACAAGGAGGAAGAATGTTGATCATCTGGTGTTAAATAAATCTATGTCTATACGTTTTCACAGTATACATCATCATTGCCTTCACACTATGGAATTCAGGTGCTTGACCTCTTATTGGCACTAGTAAGAGTTTCATGTAACATAGAGCAAAACTAACAGTATGAAGTTTAGGCTGTTTTTTACACCTGTCATTTTTAATATTCTTTCAAATTTGCCGTGCTTATCGTTAAACGTTTTAATCTTGAAGTTAGTATCAGATGGAATGTAAGACGTTGAGGGGTGGCAGTCTAGAAATTTATAATATCATGGGAGGCATGGATACAGTGAATAGCGAAGGTCTTTTCTGCAGGATCGGGGAGTTCAAACACAGATGCACAGCTTTAAGGTGAAAGGGAGGAAACTTGAAAGGGACATTTTCTTTACACAGAGGGAATGTATGTATGTATGGAATGAGCTGCCAGAGGAACTGTGGTAGATACAAGAATAGCTACAGTATTTCAAAGACATTTGAACCAACATATGAATGGGAAAAGTTTAGAGGCATATGGGCCAAATGCAAGTAGATGGGGTTAGTTTAATTTAGTAAAACTGTTCAGCATGGACAACTTAGACTAAATGGTTTATTTGTGCACGATATGACTCTATGATTCTAGAAAGCAAGGAAAATGTACGAAAAGATATGATGTAATAAATTGGCAAGAAATATAAAAGCAAGTGGGTGTCACAGTGGCTCAGTGGTTAGTGCTGCTGCCTCACAGCACCAGGGTCCCAGGTTCAATTCCACCCTTGGATGACTGTCTGTGTGGACTTTGCACATTCTCTCTGTCTGCGTGGGTCTCCTCCGGGTGCTCCGATTTATGGGCGGCACGGTGGCACAGTCGTTAGCACTGCTGCCTCACAGCGCCTGAGACCCGGGTTCAATTCCCAACTCAGGCGACTGTCTGTGTGGAGTTTGCACGTTCTCCCCGTGTCTGCGTGGTTTTCCTCCGGGTGCTCCGGTTTCCTCCCACAGTGCAAAGATGTGAGGGTCAGGTGAATTGGCCATGCTAAATTGCCCGCAGTGTTAGGTAAGGGGTAAATGTGGGGTATGGGTGGGTTGCGCTTTGGCGGGTCGGTGTGGACTTGTTGGGCCGAAGGGCCTGTTTCCACACTGTAAGTAATCTAATCTAAGCACCATGAGCTTTTCTATCGACGTATAAAAAGCTTGAAGATGTATGTATGAGCTGAAGTGAAGTGAGGAAAGTACATTGAGGCCATTAGGAGGGTGTGAATGGAGAACTGGCCATAGGGAACAGGCAGTAATTTACACCAGTATTTTAAATCACTCCTCATGGGGAAAGTACTGTAAGCATATGAATGGTATATAGAAAGTGGTAATAGGAGGGAGGGTCTTGAACTGCCTCTAACACAAGGAACAAGGTTTTTTTCTCGCAGACAAGAATAAGGGTAAGCAGGTCAGCAGTTTTTCAGTTAATTTTAAAAGAAGTGGTCACAGAGTGACGAGCGGCACTGTGTGAAATATTCCATAAATCTCTGGATTATAGTGGTGTTCCAGAGAAACTGGAAACCTCCAATGTGGTGCCTGTCTTCAAGAAATGAATGAGACAGAAAGTGAAAACGATTTAGTCGAAGCATTATTGCTGGGAATCTGCTCGAGCCTGTTATTCAGGAAGGAATTGCAGGGCATTTAGAAAAGCTTAATGCAGAGTTGGCATGGTTTTGTGAAGGGGGAACTATTTTTGTTCTGTCAAATCATACAAGTTCTTTTTTGGACATCCCTAAGAATGTCAAGATTAGGGTCATGCTGGAAAAGCACAGCATGTCAGGCAGCATCCATGGAGCAGGAAAATCAATGTTTCGGGCAGGAGCTCTACATCAGGAATCCCTGAGAAAGTGACAAGCAGATTTGATAAAGGGAACTGGTCAACATGAGGTTTTCCAGAGATTTTTCATAAGGTATAACAAAATAAACGTTCTGACACAAGACAGAGGCTCGTATTATTATGAATATTATATTAGCATGGGATGTTGGTTGCTTAATACAGAGAAATCGGAGAGTCAGGATTAATGGATTTTTATGAAAAAGACGTATCAACTGGGTTACCACAAATATCAGGCCGATGGCATCGGTTATTTACAATATATACTGATAGCCTGATGGCGGGAGCTGAGTGCAATACACATCCAAGGTTGTGGATGACTGAGAACCAAAATACAGGCTGCTACTTAATGAAGAGGACTCCCAAAAAGGAGCAGTACAAAGGGATTGGAGTGTCCCTGTGTATGAAACATAGCATCACCATACTGATGCAGCAAGTAACTAGGTTGGTTCATGAGGCAGCTTCCTGGGATGGAAGGGTTGATTTATTGAATCCACCTAAAATGGTGAGGCAATTATTCATTGTGATTGAAATGAATGAGGGTGATATTACTGAAAAGTATAAGATACAGAGGGGGCTTGACAAGGTAGATGCTGAGAAGGTGTTTCCCCTGAGTCTCGAACTCGAGGCGGTAGATATCGAATAAGGAATATCGATTTCAATTTGAGGTGAAAAATAATGTATTCTCTCAGAAGGTAGTGAATGTCTGGAAGTCCCTAACCCAGAGCGTTGGGTAGGAAAGTGGAGTTGAGCCCGGAAGTAGATCAGCCATGCTCTCATTGAATGAGAGTTCAGGCTTGAGGGGTCGAATAGCCGACTCATGTTTCTACTTCTTACGTTTTTATATTATGCTTTTGGAAAGTAATTGGTTATTTTCCTGGAAGTCGTGTTGCACAATGTTGCATTCAGGAGAGGAGAAAATTGGCCTGAGTTAACCGTGGATGGGATATGGTAACTGCATTCAGAGCAATTCCAGAGCAGAAGTTACAGAGTGGGGAAGTCTGGAAAAAGGGATTGCGGCTGGGGGACACTTTCTGTCCAAGCCTGGAATTTCCAAGTGCATTTCCGAAACTACACCATTGGCGTGGCCTCGATCTGCATGTGTGTAGCAGGTCTGAAGCGCTGAATGGAACATCAGAAAATAGGGCTGAGGGACACGGGTGGGTCAATAAGTCCTTTGGCACTACTCCACCAGTAAATAAGTTCATGGCTCATCTCATTATGGTCCCAGCTGCACTTTATTCTCCATGCACCATATCCCTGATTCACCTGTCTATGGAAAATCAGATAAAGCCAGCCTCGATATAGTATAAATATTCAGCCAACCCAAACTTCTGGGAAACAGAATTCCCATTTGAATGAAATCCCACTTTGCGAATTTTTCCTCACTCCGGTTCTGACTGAGGGTGGAGGGTGTCACTCGTTCCCACTCCTCCACTGCTCACAACAAATTTTAAATGTAACCAGGTTGGTGATACGACCAATGATAATGGTCTCAGACTGGGTCAGGTTTAGTGATAGGAACAAGTCAGGCAGATTTCTTTCGTCAGCCGCAGGTAACTAATAGGGCTAACAGCGCCGCATGTTAGATTTGTGGTTAGTACTGCTGCCTCATATCAGCAAGGAGCTGAGCTTAATTCCAACCTCGTCCGACCCTCTATGTGGAGATTGAACATTCTTCCCATGTCTGTGTGGGTTTCTTTCCAGTTTTCCTGTTTCCTCCCACAGTTTAAAGATGTGCAGCTTAGTTTTTTTGGCCGTGCTAACTTACCCAGAGTAATCACGGATGTGTAGGTTAATTGGGTTAGTCATGGGAAATGCAGGGTTACTTGGATAGGGTAGGGGGACAGGTCTGGGTGGAATACTGTTCGTTGGGTTGGTGTGGACGCGATGGGTCAAATGTCCTGCTTCTACACTGTAGGGGTTCAATGACAATGGCATCAGGTATGGGCTATCCAAACTCCCAGTCGGTATAAACCTGATCCATTCGCCTCAAAGCTTTGTATCTTTCAATAAGATCAGCTATCATTCCAAGGGTAACCTGTTAAAGTCCCGATAATATCAGCCCTTCATGCGTGGAATAAATGAAATGAAACACCTCTGAACTGCTTCCAGTGTTACTATATCTTTTCTCAGATAAGAATGCAAAAATAAAGCTAATCTCACACACCGATGAGTCGGTTTATTTTTGTTTTCTCAGGGTGTAGTGAGTCTTTGGAACACTCTTCCCTGCAGACCATTCGAGGCAGAGATATTGAATTTGTTTGAGGCAATGTTCACGAATCACAAAGGAGTCAAGGATTGTCGAGGAGTGGGCAGCAATGTGCCTTGTGGGGAAAATATGGACAGTGGTACTGAATGACATGGCTCCAGAATATCCAGGAATTAACCGAATAGATAACATCGACAAAGTTTTAACGGGGAAATAAGATGGCAACGATCTAAAAGGTCTGCTTTGCTGAGCTCTGCAACACAGTAATGCTCTTCTCCACCCCACCACAGTCATTTCCTTAACATTTAACACTTAAAGAGCTATAGAATGCTTACTAATCCCATTTTGTCAAGTGGAAATTACAAAACATGGGAACGGATCGAGTAACTCCCAATACGGAAGACATCTGTCAGAAGCCTTCAGCATGCCTGTGGGCGCACCTGTCACCCCCTCTGCTCGTTCCGTGGACCTAGTTATTCACCAGACCTTGGTCACCGAGTTCACCAAGTTACGTGAAATGATTGAAGGCATGATTGAAGAAACGTTCAGCAAGAGTCTCGAACTTCTCTCAGCCGTGCTCCAAAAACATGAGCAGCAACTTGAAAGCCTTGGAAACAGAACGGGTGAGGTCGAATGCCAAACTGCAAGGGCAAAGACTGTGATCGATTCTTCTCAGGACCGGATCCTCGCCCTTGAAAAACAGGGCCGTCCCTTAATTGAACAAGGTGACGACTTCGAGAACAGGGGCAGAATGAAGAATGAGCATATCATCAGTCTGCTGGAGGCATAAGGTGTTCAGCCAGTGAGTTTTTTTGTGAGAAATGGCTGCCGCAATTCCTTCACTTCAAAGCTGAAGAGGGACGGGTGAAGAGTTAGACAGCTCATCGGGTTACAGCGCGGAGGTCAGGCTCAGACCAACGCCTTCGCCCTGCCCTTGTGCGATTACATAGTTGCAGGGACAAACAAATACTTATGGAAGCTTCCAGAATACAGAGAAAAGATCCGACAAGGGCTCCAGGATTATGTTCTTCCAGGCCTTTTCAGCGGCAGTGATTCGTAAAATAAACTAATTTGACGATATCAATAGAAGATTAAGGGATTCAGTATTCCTTAATGAACTCAGCGGTGCTACGTATGTTTTCAATAGATTCAAGAACTCGTGGATCTGTCAATAGATCCACTGACTCTCCAGAGGAAGCGAAAACTTTCTGGACACTTTAAAGTAGGCCGGCTGCTTTATTAGATATCAATAATCATGTTTCTCTTTCTTCAAAGAACGTTTGCTGAATGTTTCTGGTATTAAGCAGCGTTACATTATATTCGGGGATGGGTAGAGTACACAGTTTAAACTTCTTCATTCATATTATTATTTGATTTTCTCTTGCTTAGTTTGTGTGTCAGTTCAACTGTAAGGGCAGTTCAATCCCGATGTTTGTGATTAGTTGCCACGGGTGCAGTATTGATAATGGGACAGGAGATAAAGATTTGTGACATGCAAATACCCCCTGTGGGCGGGGGATAAATGACCCTCCTGAGTGTCATTGGCACTTTGTATCCTGTTTTGTGATTTTGTTTTTGTATGCATTTAGTTTTGGAACGTTTTGAGGGCTTGTTAGTTGTAGTAGCTTTAGATTATATGTTTTCTTAGGCTCTAAGTGTCTTTTTTCGTTGATGCTCAGCGCTTTATATTTCGAGTTCTTCTTCTCTGGAGTTCAAATATTGTTTCAGTATCTAATGGCTAATGTTCTGCTTAAATGGTATGTCTGGAACATTAAGGGGAGCCATTCGTCAGTTAAGAGGAAAAAAGTACTTTCTAATCTTAAAAAGGCGAGGGTGGATATTGTCCAATTGCACGAGATGCACTTTGATGACAAGGAATATTTGACATTACAGCAAGGTGGGTTTGATCGGGTTTATTTCTCGTCTTTTAATATTAGGATTAGGGGAGAAGCCATAATGTTGAGGAAGAAGTTTCCATTTAAATTACTAGATTCCATTAGACACCCACTGGAGGATCATGATCCTCAAAAATATATGGGGAAGAAAACGGTATTTTGAATTGCCACCAGACGCGCAGCCTTAAATTCTTGATAGAAGTATTTTCCAAATTACATAATCTTTCTTCGCAGCACATTATCGTAGGAGGAGATTTCAATTGTCTTTTGCACCCACGGTGGACAGCATCCCCAAAGGCACCCAATATCATCTTTCCGATCTAAGCAATTAGTGGATTTTTGTATGCAACTGGGGCTGATGGATGTATGGATGCAGATTCACCTCATTAATAGGGATATTCCTTTCTTCTTTAACCCGCAAAAATGCCACACTAATGTTGATCTCTTCCTCAATTTGCAGCAATCTTCGATTCAGTGGTGTTCTGTACAATTGGGAATATTATCATTTCTGACCATGCAGCAGCAGTATACTTATTGGTAAAGATTAAGGACAATATAGCGGGTTCGAGACACTGGCGAATGCATCCCTTTATTTTTAAAGATAATAAGTTCATTGAGTATGCCTACAATGAATTCAGAAATTTCTTAGCCATTAATTCAGATTCAACCAGTAATCCATCCATTCTATGGGAAAGTGCTCAGGCTTATGCCAAAGGAATAATTATTCCTTAGGATGCGGCAGAAGTTGAAGCAGGAACGCTTGGTCCAGGCACGGATGTAGGGAGCCGAGTGGGCAAACTGTGATAAACCCTTGGTGGCAAGGCTGCAAAGGATCACAACACTTCAGGCTACAATGAATTCTATGCTCATACACTCAGCCAAGAAGGAACTTATTTACAAAGGCTGTTTGAGCATGGTGATAAGCCAGGCAGGCATTTAGCCTATCTTGCGAGCGAAAAGAGCGTGACCAAGTCATTACCTCAATTAGGGAAGGTCCTGGGACCCTAACCTGCGATCTCATAAAGATTGAAGCCGCATTTTGGAGATGTTACTCCGAATTATATCGGACTGAGCATTATGAGGATAGGTCGGTTAAGATGAAGTATTTCTTCAAGAACTTGGATCTTCCAGGGGTAACTCCCAAAAAAGTGTCTTGCCTTAATGCACCATTGTCAGTGCTGGAGGGTAGAAAGCAGCTTCAGGGTGGAAAGTCGCCCAGTCCTGACAGATTTTCAAGTGAATGTTATGAGAAATTTATAAACCTATTGTCAGAGCCGATGCTAACCATGTTAGTCACTCACACAGTCATGATTGCCTCCCACCATCCTTAAGAGGGGCTCGTGTCTCTCTTATTCCTAAGAAAGTGTGCTTCTTATGCGCCCATCTCATTTTTAAATGTTGATTTCAAAATCCTGTCTGAGACCCTTACATTGCAAAAAAATGTACATTATAAGGCAAAAAAAATGTTAGGATTAAATTTTGAACTTGAAGACCGAAACAGGAGAATATATTACGGGGAACAAAGAAATGGCAGATGAATTAAATGGGTACTTCAGATCTGTGTTCACTGGGGAAGACACAAGCAATCTCCCTGAGGTAACAGTGGCTGAAAGACCTGAACTTAAGGGAATCTATATTTGCCAGGATTTGGTGTTGGAGAGACTGTTAGGTCTGAAGGTTGATAAGTCTCCGGGGCCTGATGGTCTACATCCCAGGGTACTGAAGGAGGTGCTCGGGAAATCGTGGATGCGTTGGTGATTATTTTCCAGAGTTCGATAGATTCGGGGTCGGTTCCTGAGGATTGGAGGGTGGCTAATGTTATACCACTTTTTAAGAAAGGTAGGAGAGAGAAAGCAGGAAATTATAGACCAGTTAGTCTGAGCTCAGTGGTGGGAAAGATGCTGGAGTCTATTATGAAGGATGAAATTATGGCACATCTGGATAGTAGTAACAGGATAGGACAGAGTCAGCATGGATTTATGAAGGGGAAATCATGCTTGACTAATCTTCTTGAATCTTTTGAGGATGTAACTCTGAAGATGGATGAGGGAAATCCAGTAGATGTAGTGTACCTGGACTTTCAGAAAGCTTTTGATAAAGTCTCACACAAGAGGTCAGTGAGTAAACTTAGGTCGCATGGTATTGGGGGCAAAGTACTAGATTGGATTGAAAATTGGTTGGCTGATTCGAAAAAATGTGTAGTGATAAACGGCTCCATTTCGTAATGGCAGGCAGTGACCAGTGGGGTACCGCAGGGATCCGTGCTGGGACCGCAGCATTTTACAATATATGTTAATGATATAGAAGATGGTATCAGCAATAACATTAGCAAATTTGCTGATGATACAAAGCTGGGTGGCCAGGTGAAATGTGATGAGAATGTTAAGAGATTACAGGGTGACCTGGAGAAGTTAGGTGAGTGGGCAGATGCATGGCAGATGCAGTTTAATGTGGATAAATGTATGGTTATCCACTTTGGCGGCAAGAACAGGAAGGCAGATTACTACCTCGATGGAATCAATTTAGGTAAAGGGACAGTACAGAGGATCTGGGTGTTCTTGTACACCAGCCAATGAAGGCAAGCATGCAGGTACAGCAGGTAGTGAAGAAGGCAAATAGCATGCTGGCCTTCATAACAAGTGGAATTGAATGTAGAAGCAAAGAGGTGCTTCTGTAGCTGTACAGGACCCTGGTGAGACCACACCTGGAGTACTATGTGCAGTTCTGGTCTCCAAATTTGAGGAAAGGCATTCTGGCTATTGAGGGATTTCAGCGTAGGTTTACGAGGTCAATTCCTGAAATGGCGTGATTACCTTCCACTGAAAGATTGAAGCGACTGGGCATGTATACCCTTGAGTTTAGAAGACTGAGAGGGGATCTGATAGAGACATATAAGATTATGAAAGGATTGGACACTCTGGCAGCAGGAAGCATGTTTCCACCGATGAGTGAGTGCCGAACCAGAGGACACATCTTAAAAATACGGGGTAGACCATTTAGGACAGAGATAAGGAGAAACTTCTTCACCCAGAGAGGGTGGCTCTGTGGAATGCTCTGCCCCAGACGGCAGTGGAGGCCCAGTCTCTGGATTCATTTAAGAAAGAGTTGGATAGAGCTCTCAAAGATAGTTGAATCAATGGTTATGGAGATAAGGCAGGAAGAGGATACTAATTAGGAATGATCAGCCATGATCATATTGAATGGCGGTGCAGACTCGAAGGGCTGAATGGCCTATTGTCTATTGTCTATTGCGGCTGGAAACTGTGTATCCTTTCATTGTCAAATTGGACCACAGCAGCTTATAAAGGGCTGCAGATATTCCAGCAATATTACGAGATTACTCAATATGATCCAAGCGTGACAACAACAAATTACACAGGTATTAGTCATCCCTTTAG
Source organism: Hemiscyllium ocellatum (assembly GCF_020745735.1). Lineage (NCBI taxonomy): Eukaryota > Metazoa > Chordata > Chondrichthyes > Orectolobiformes > Hemiscylliidae > Hemiscyllium > Hemiscyllium ocellatum. The sequence goes on from NC_083412.1 coordinate 449,431, forward strand.
ATGCAGAGAAGGCATTTGACTGGGTTGAGTGGCTGTATCTCTTTTATACGTTAGAATGGTTGGTCGAGGCAAAGTTTTTATCAAGTGGGTGAGGGTCCTTGAAATCGATCCTCTTGCCACGTTTCTCACCAATGGTGTGCAATCCTATAACATTAATGCTCCTAGAGGCAGTCGACAAGGTAGACCCCTTTCGCCAGTGTTGTTTAAATTGGTGATTGAGCCAGTGGGGAAGGCCATCGGCAGGGACCACAACATATCTGCCCCAGAAGTGGGATGGAACTCACGTAAGATTACATTGTCTGCAAATGATGGTGTTATATTTTTGTTATGTCCCACAATTTTGGTACCGCACCTCATGCAATGCATCAGGTCGAATGCTGCCTTTTCCGGCTGTACCATTGATTTTACAAAGTCGGAGGCCATGCCCATGGGCGATCTTAGGGAATAACCGATGCCGAGGGAGAAACCTCGTTTCCTTTTCAATGGTCCTGGGATTGATGGGGATATTCCCTATTTAGGTATACTCATTAATCCTATCTTTGAACTTACATTTAAAGTGGAAATTGTCCATTTGTTTTACAAAATTAGACAAGACCTTCGAAGATGGAAGGCACTTCCAATATCCTGGCTAGGTTGGATAGCTCTTATTAAAATGAATTCCCTCCCTTGTTTGCTGTACCCTGTGTGAATGCTTTCTTTGATATTCCCCAGACAGACATTTAGGAGACTAAATGGATAATGTATCTCTTTGATTTGTGACCATAAGTGACCCCTTATCAAGTTGATCAAATTACAACGACCCCACAGTTTGTGGATAGTAGATCTCCCGGATACTAAAAGCTACCAATTCAGCTCCTCTTTACCCGATGTTAGTGAGGCCTCAGCCTCAATATGGTTAGATATTGAAGCTTCTCAGGCAAAGTGAGGACAGTTATGGAGTATTGCCATTTCCCAATAAGTATCAATAATTTTAAAGCATGGAGGGCAATTTGTCCGATCGAGGGTAATATAGCCATACCTTATGTTTTAATCCCAAAACTTGGTGTACCGTGTTTCCGACCGGGGATACTGGATTCCATGTTTAAACTATGGGCAACTTGTATCTTGTTTTGATGATTTATCGGAGGGAGAAACAAGGATGTCCTTTAATCAAATAAGTCGTAACTATAGACTACGAAGTAGAGACCTCTGTGTTCTTTTGTTATCAGATCAGAGATGTTATTCAAAAAAGAACCACGCTTTTAACAGACCCATATAGATCTCTTACAGAGAAGAGTGTGCTTAGTGCAAAGAACACACTCTCTGTCAGTCCCCTTTATCATTTGTTGGAGAGTGCCCCCTCAGACGAGACTTTGTGCCTTTCTGAGGTCTGCAAAGAGAGTTGAGCGTTCAGATCCCTTTGGACACAGGGTAGGATATTTGTGAAAATGCAAGAAGAATTTCCATCTGTAAGAAGATTCTTGCCATGTAGTTGAAGATTTTTCATAGAATCTGTTTGGCTCCAGATCCTCTCTCAAAATTCAAAATGGGAGTATGTCTTACATACAGAATGACTATGGGCACTCTTACTCATTGCTTGTTGACCTTCCACAAGCGCTATAGGAGCGGTGTGTTCAGTGTTATGAAAAGGATCTTGGGGACCGAATTGTAGATGGATTTGGTTTGCCTTTCCTAGGTCTGCCCAAGGTACCTTACTCAGGAAAAAAATACTTCAATACCCTCACTATCTGTGTTCAGAAAAGAATTCTGTTGTGTTGGGTGTCTGAAAACCCCTGGGTCTGTTGGGTTTTCGCAAGCTCGTCATGGAGCATAGGCCTTCGGACTTTTTTAAAGTTATGGTGCAACAGCAAATAGAGGATTTTTATAAGACATGGCAGCCCTTTTTGAATTACCAAGATCCATGCTGATCTGCCAGTCTAATAAGGACTTTTATATAACTATGACGAACTTGACTAATGAATCTAATGTCCAGACAGGAAGAATTACGGGCAAATGAACGCGTATTAGTTAATGCTCTTGAAGTTTGAGAGGTATAGTTTTGTCACACTGAGTTGCATTATTCATTTGTTTTTATTTTTGTTTTTCGTCTGTCCGTTTATTTCCATTTTCGTTTTGTATGCACATGCACATAGGTGTAATTGTTTTCAATTTGCATTTTTTTTTTGAGTTGGGAACTTACTGGTTCCTTGTAGCATTAGAAGGATTTTCTCTCAATAAAAATATTGTTGAAAAAATTATCTTGTTGTCATTGGTAGAAGAGAGTCACAAAGGACTACTTTCTCATTCGTGAGACCACAAATTGTGGTTTATCCTCAGGGTCATCACACCTCGGGTGACCGGGTAAGGTTGAGAGGGCGTCCCCTTCATGGTAACTTCTCTCTGTGTGGGGAATTGAACCTGCGCTGTTAGCCTTCCTCTGCATCACAAGCCAGCCATCCAGCCAACAGAGTGGGAGATTGCGTAACTGCTATAGACAGAAATAGCCAAACTTAAAGTAAAATATAAACTTTCAGAAGAAGGAAAAAGGTACAATTCAGATGACGGTGAAGGTAACGGTTGAGGAAATGAATTCTCCCCTGGAAATTGTATTTGTACCGAGACAGGTGATTAAATGTTATCTTTGATTGAATATAATAAGGTGACACAAGCGAAATAACCAGAATTGCTATCGTTAACCACAAAATAAGAGTATTTTTTTGATTGGTCTGTGTGAAGCATGCTAACCATCGCATGAAAGTAAAAAGCTGATGGAGCATATTTTTTGGAGGGTCCATCCCCATGGGAAATGCCTCCTGAACACATGTTTGAACAAACCCCGAGTAAAAAGTGCCTGTGTGTCGTCTGGTTATTGACAGGAAACCAGGGGGGCTGAATGATTGAAAGATCCTGCAACGTGAAGCTCACGAGACAGTCAGTTCGCCCTAATCTTATTAAATCGTACAGCACATATAAAGGGCTGAATGGCCTCATTATGGATGTTTAATTGCAAGTTTAAAAAAAAAACACTTGTTCCTTCCCCTAATGTTTTGCACAAAGGGCACTGCCTTTTTCCTGAAACTGGGAATTATTTGGAATATTATCTGGAACATGCCATAATCTGCATTCTCCAGAGCATTCTACAATCTGTGGGGGTATTACAAAGACAAGCACCAGAGGGAATTAGAGAGAGAGAGAGATGGGGAGGTGCTTCATGCAGGAGTGAGAGTGATGGAGCATGAGCCTTGTTCGGGGATCGGTGCTGTAACAGATATACAATGAGTGTGAGGGAGCAGAGAGAATAGAGTGACCCTTATCCTGACAGAGTGGGGAAGGTTATTGATACTTGTCGTGTAATACTGAACATTCTGAATGAGAGGGATACCATGGGTAGGTTGGGTAGTTAATGAGCTGAAAATGTGTTGCTGGTCAAAGCACAGAAGGCCAGGCAGCATCTCAGGAATAGAGAATTCGACGTTTCGAGCATAAGCCCTTCATCAGGAATGAGAGAGAGTAGCCAAGCAGGCTAAGATAAAAGGTAAGGAGGAGGGACTTGGGGGAGGGGCGATGGAGGTGGGATAGGTGGAAGGAGGTCAAGGTGAGGGTGGATAGGCCTCACTTTATCTTAGCCTGCTTGGCTACTCTCTCTCATTCCTGATGAAGGACTTATGCTCGAAACGTCGAATTCTCTATTCCTGAGATGCTGCCTGGCCTGCTGTGCTTTGACCAGCAACACATTTTCAGCTGTGATCTCCAGCATCTGCAGACCTCATTTTTTACTTGGTAGTTAATGAGGTGAGTTCTATAACATAGCACCAGGAAACTAGCTCGGCCTCGTGCAGACAATCCCTCTGTCACACTCAATGAAAATCACACAAAGATGAATTATTGTTGGATTCAACCCAATGAGTTGAAGACTCTGCCGTTCCCATTCACAGTTACAGAACTGCAGAACAAATCCTCATCCAAAATTCTCTGTCATCTGACCTCACACCTATATCCTGTTCATCATCATTCCTAGTAATACTGGCTTATTTTGCCAGATGGTATTGAAATGTCTCTATTTCAGCATTCTAAAATCAGATTACACAGAAACACTTTGACTGGACCTTATAAACAAGACATAGATGCAAACGCTGGTGGGAGATGTGCATGGAAATAAATACTGCAGGGAAAAAAATGATTACGTTACAAACGGAAAATTGGATAGACACGCATTTGCAGGCAAAACTCAACGGGTCAGGCACCATCTGAAGGAAGAAAGTTAAAACTGTGGCCCTCGAAGAGCACAGCAGGTCAGGGTGCATCCGAGGAGCAGGAAAGTCTATGTTTCGGTCATAAGCCCTTCATCAGGAATTCATTTCAGAATTCACTTTTCCCTAATCCTCTGTAGGAAGAGAGTGAGTTAAGATTTTTTAATCTGGGGACTCTTCATCAGAACAGTTTTTATTTCTGATTTCAAGTATATGCAGCTCTTTGTTTTATTTTAGATCAGCAATTATCTTGCATGCTGCAGTATGAATGGACAACTTGATCTGGGAAGAAGTGGAAGGGGTGAGGGCAGAAAAGCAGGCAATGTGTCAGTCACAGTTTAAGGCCCTGTCCACCAGAATGTGAATCCCCGCACTAGAATTTGACATCATTTGAACAGATGTGACAGATCCAGAGAAAGTGGAAGGATGCAGTCTCTCTCGCAGTTGGTCATTGAGTGGCACAGTGGCTAACAATACTGCCTTACAGCATCAATGACTGGTTCTATTCCACCCTTTGGTGACTCCCTATGCGGTGTTTGTACCTTCTCTGTGTGTTTGTATGAGTTTCCTTTGGGTGCTTGGTTTTCCTCTCAGTGGACTCACTAAATTGATCTGCAGTATCCAGGGATGTGCATGTTCGGTGGATTGTCTATGGGAAATGTAGAGTTACCGGGGTAATGTATGGGTTTGTTGGTCGCCAAGTTATCTGGAGGGTCGGTGTGGACTCGATAGACCAAATGGCCTGGTTCCGCGCTGCAGGGCTTCTGTAATTATGTAGCTGTCTGTGTTTGAAAACACTTCCCAGGATCTTACCTATAAGTGCTGACACAATTTGCCTCAATAAAATGTTAAACCTTCTGTTTGTCTAACATTAACTCCATCAGCCACTTCTCGGCACTTTAGCACAATCTGATCAGGGTCCCGTTTTACTCTGAGTTAACCATCTTCACTGTCCACTACCTCACCATTTTTGGAGACATCTGCAAACACACTAACCATTTCTTTGATAGTCACATCGAAATCATTTATAGAAAATGACAAAATCCATTTGATCCTTGTAGTACACCGCTGGTAACAGGCCTCCAGTCCAAAACAAAACTGTTCACAAACATTTCCTTCGTCTATTACATTCGAGCCAATTACCTCCAACTCTCCCTGTATTCCATGTGATCTCACCATGCTAACCAGTTTACCATGCGGAATATTTTTGAATGCGTTACTAAAGTACATATTCCATTCCAAAGTTCTATTTCGGTGCCTTCATCAATCTTATTCGTTACTTTTTCAAAGCACTAAATCAAATTAGTGAGACACGATTTCCCACATGCAAAGTCATGTTGACTATCGCTAATCGGAATTTACATTTCCAAACAGAAGTGAATCCTGTCCCTCAGAATCCCCTCCAACAAGTTACCCACCAATGATATCAGCCCCACTTGTCTACAGTTTCCTGGCTTTTCCTCACCGACTGTTCTTTAACAATGGCACAACCTTTCCTGTGACTGTCCATGATGCAAATATCTCAGCCAGAGACAGAACAGTTACTTCCCTAGCTTCCCAATAGATTCGGGGGTACAGTTGATCAGTTCATTGATCATAGAGCAGTGCAGCACAGTACACGCTCTTGAGCTTTTGATGTTGTTCCGGCAGTTTATCTTACTCTAAGGTCAGATTAAACTTCATGTCCTTCATTGTACTAAAATGCATGTGCCTAACCAACATTCACTTAAAAGGTCATAGGGAGTTATCCACCTTAATGCATTTTAAAATATCCAGCTCCTCATCTTCTGTAATATGGACAATTTTCGGGATATTACTATTCATTTCCGCAGGTTCTCTACCATCCATATTCTACTCCACAGTAAATACAGATGCAAAATATTTATTTAGAATCTCACCGATCTCCTGTAGTTGCATACATAGGTCACTTTGCTAATCTTTATGGGGTCCTGTTCTCTCCATAGTTACTCTTTTGACCTTAATGTATTTGAAGAATCTCTTTGAATTATCCCTTGCCCTATTTTCGAAAGGTATCTCATGTCCCCTTTTTGCCGTCTTGTCTTCCCTCTTGAGTATTAACCTACATCCCTGGTACTCCACGATGGATTCACTCTACCCCTACTTCTATACCTATCATATGCTTCTGCCTTTTCTTGAACAGAGCTTCAATTCCGCTCGCAATTCAGAATTCCCTCCACCTACCAGCCTCACCTCGCTCATGTACAGGAACATGCTGTCGATAGACTCTGTAACTCATTTATGAAGGCCTCCCACTTTCCTGTCAATAGCTTTTCTAAAGCAGCTTTTCAAAGTGCCAACATAAAAAGTTCAATGTTGGCCTGACTCAACTTAGAACTTTAACGTTTATACTCCATAAGTGTTTTAGAACTAATAGTTACTGTATAACAGGCTCAATAAGCAGAATGACCTCTGCCTGTCCTTCTGTAACAGGCTCAATATGCTGAATGGCCTTCTCCTGTCCCTCTATAACAGACTCGAGAGGCTGAATGGCCTCTCCCTTTCCTCCTGTCCCTGCGCAGCAGTCTCGATGCTCTGAATGATGTCCCAAGATTATGGAAGAATTTGACAACAGTGCACATAAAACCAGGAGCAACATTACACAAAGTCAATGGGCAATAAATATATATGCCGGTTTCTTGTCTCTGAAAATTACACCATCAATCACCTTACACAGCTGGTCTGTTACTTTATCACTGTCTCCCTTTATAAACAGCATGCAATATATACAGTCCTGCAGTGTTCTTGCACTACTCCCACATATGCAGAAGAAACAATAAGATGATTGAAAGCTGTATGGTTCATCCTAAGCAACGCCCATTTATTCCACCCCGACAGAGTAAACGTTTCATTTTATTGAGATAGGAAAAGTGATGTCAGGAAGGGGTTATCTGGACCTGGTTGTTCAGTGACTGTGATTAATGTCAGTCTCCATGGATTGTAATTACCTCAGTTGAAGGTTTCCTTCTTTTAATGATAAGCGGGCTACGTTCAATGTGTTATCCCAAATTATGGAGTGAGCATCACCGACAGTGTTAAGAGGGATTAGCAGCTCCAGAAGGACAAGGAGGAGAGATCAGAGACTGAGCACAAGAGTCTGGAATGTTTCAGCAATGAATCGAAATCTGAGAACATTAGATTGGAATGTTACTGCAATGGATCACAATCTAAGAACATTAGCCTGGAATGTTGCAAGAATGAGCAGGAGTTTATATTGGGATGTTTGGCTTCTTTCTACATATTATGATCGATGGTCATTATCGAAGCGGATGAATCATGCACTTTACATTATTCAATATTTTTATTATCCAATCCTGACTTCTGTTGGTATACCCGGTAAGTCTCACTGTTCAGTCATTAATTCTATAAATCATGTTTGACAGTAGCACTGTTCTTTTATTGATGCTACCCTCCTTGCCACTGTTATTGTTCCTGCTAAGACTCTAAATCCAGATACTCACTTGACAAACCACTACTAAATTATTAATTCACTCTCTCCCTCCTTGCTTCTGGCAATGTTACTCATGGGTTGCTATGTTAACCTGCTCCGTTTCAGCTTTGAACCATGATTCGTTGTATCACTGCACTTGCTATTTAAATATTGAAAGTTTTGAGTTCACTATCTTCTGTTCTGTTTGCAAACTACATTTCCTTCCCCTGACTCCATCTCATCCCCGGTCAATATCTGAAGCAGAAAGAGACAAATGACAGCAGTGATGCTCCCTTTGGCCATGAGCAATTTCCTGACACTACACCCTGACCATTCCTAATTGTAACTACTGATAAATCCAGCATATACTTCACTGGCTCATCCCATCTGCTATTGAACCATGAGCTGTGAAATACGGTCTTAAAGATAGCATTCATCTGTTGCTAACATTCACAGCTTCAAATCTGCAGAAACAAATCTGAGTCAATACTCCACAGCTCGTATCTTATATCACACAGACCTCCACATACATCCATCATTCCAGAGCGCGCTGATCTATAATGCTATTGGGTCCGGTAATGCCTTTACTTTAATATTCTCAAGCACGTCATTAAAAGATTCCCATGAACTATCTCTGTCCCTTATACTAAGCCCTGACAGTTGTTCATATTTAAATTGATTTCGTCCATGTGTGTTCTCTCTTAGACAATGACTTTCACATCTAGCACTGCCCCAGACCCACACACACACATGCACACATAAAACCCCTTGCCTTGAGCTGATGCATGGAGATACAAAGGCATTAATTTGTGGAAGCCCCATTTACTGTACTCGCAGTATGGGTGGGAAATCGTCCCATCTTAATCAGTTACGTAGTGCAAGTGTAGCACAAATATACTGGCAAAGCTTTGCAATACTCCCCACGCTGGGCAGCTGGTCCAGCTTACTGAGAAATACACTAGCATAGTCTGCACAGCTCCCAACGCTGGGCAGATAGTCCACCTTACTGAGAAATGCACTGGCATAGTCTGCACAGCTCCCCATGCTGGGAATATAGTCTAGTTTACTGAACAGTAAACTGGCATAGTCTGCACAGCTCCCCATGCTGAGCTAATAGTCCGGTTTACTGGCATAATCTGCCATGCTGGGTTGTCTACTTGTCCCAGTGTTTTGTTTCTGCGTTTGTTCTGTTAGGCAGGTTCAGAATTTAGTGGGACAAATTTTGTCAGCTGATCTGGCAATGCCTTTATTCAATGTTCTCATCCTTGTGACCAGACCCGCCAAGCGTCTCACTGCTCCAGTTAGACCCACTCCCTTGTTTGTTCTTCATATTTCAACAACACATTCTGTTTCTGTCTTAATTGTCTGTTTCTACCTTTAATGTGAGTCTCTCTGTCCATCTGTATATTTCCAAGGCATTGGTTTTTGGTTCTGTATTGTATCGAATGCTGGCATTGTGAAGTTCAGAAATAATATAATGGTGTGTGTCAGGCTATTCTTCACTTCCCTCTGTTTCCTATGTGTTACTCCATGGACAGGGCACTGTGTGCTGGGCTATTGTTCACTTCCTGGTGCCCCCTCACGGCCCGCCATGGACAGGGGTGTGTGTGCTTGGCTGTTGTTCACTTCCTGGTGTGTCCCTTGATGTGCTTCATGGAGCGGTGTGTGGGTGCAGGACAGCTGTTCACTTCTCAGTGTGTCACATGTCATGCTCCATGTTGGACAGCAGTGTGTGTTTCGGTCTGTTGTTCACTTCCCGGTGTGTCTCAAGTGGTGGTCCATGTTGGACAGGGAGTTTCAGTATCTTTGACTCATGTCTTTGAAACTTTGAACTGCCTGTCCACTGAACGCCTGTGTTGGTCCCTCTCAGTTAATCACGTGGTCAGAACCACGAGGAGGACCTTGAAGTGTAATTGCAAAGGCTCAGACATCTAACTGTTAGTGAAGGGAATTCTGACCGTCTCCTGTTATTGGAAACTTCGTGGAGGGGCTGGAGGTTGTGCTGTGACATACCTCGGACATTCAGGGAGATCTGAGGATTTGGTGACCCAACTCTGAATGGAGCATGGGGTCCGTAGTTACAGAATCTGGGTCTGTAACATGACCAACAAATGGAGCAGAGGCTGCAGAAAGGGGAAGCTCTGAAACCACGGAGTGAGTGTTTGCGGGGAAAAGGATGTGCTCAATCTGTCTGTGTCTTAACGTGAACATAGACTCTCACGCTCATCCCTGAATACATATACAGACACACACACACATATACACACACACACACACCCTCTTTCTCTCTCTCGCACATGAACACAAACATACACATACTCTGTCTCTCACTCACCACCCCTCCCCCCATCCACACACACACACACACACACACACACTCTGCATAACTCTCGCTCTCACACACACACACACAAGTCTTGGGTGAAATTGCATTTTGTTTTAAAAAACATTCACTTTGTACGCAGCCAGTCATTGTGGAATTTTATAAAGTCCTGTTTGGAAATAAAACCAGTATTACTCCAGGGTAAAACAAGTCGGACTCCACACAAGACCTTCCATGATTTTGTGCAGGGAAGGTCACATCTTAGCAAAATAATAGAATTCTTTGAGGAATGACAAAGTTGATAGTGGGGAAAGGGCTGTAGATGTCATGTACATGGGCTTCAGTAAGGCGTTTTATGAGATAGACTGATGGAGAAGGTGCAGTCGCAGGGGTCCAGTGTGTCCTAACTAGATGCATAGAGAACTGGCTGGGCAACAGGAGACAGAGAGTAGGAATGGAAGAGAGTTTCTCAAAATGGAGAACTGTTCTGTGTGGTGTTTCACAGGGATCCGTGCTTGGACCATTGATTTTTGTGATATACTTACATGATCTGAAGGAAGATATGCATGGTCCGATTAGCAAGTTTGCAGATGACACTACGATTGTTAGAGTAGCAGAACGTTTTGGGGACTGACAGAGAACACAGCTGAATACAGATCGATTGGAGAGTTAGGTGGAGAAATGGCAGACGTGAGATGATGCATTTTGGAGATCCAATTCAAGAAGGAATTACACAGTAACTGGAAAAAGCCCTGGGGAAAATTGATGTACAGAGAGATCTGCGTGTTCAGGTTCATTGTTCGCTGAAAGTGGCAGGTCGATAGAATGATCAAGAAGTCATACAGCATACATTCCTTTCTGCATTCCAACAATTTAAGAAGTGGAGAACTACAGACCAGTTAACTTGTCACTTACAGGGGGGAGTCTGTTGGAATCTATTGCGTACAAGAGTAAGCAGGCCATATTACCGTTTGATAGGGCTTTGGTTTGGTCACTTTTGGAATACTGCGGACAGTTCTGGCTGCCACATTACTGAAAGTATCTGGATGCTTTGGAAAGAGGGCAGAGGATTTTCACCAGGACGTTGCCTGGCATGGAGAGAATGCCATATAAATAGAGGTTTGGTAGATTACGTTTATTTTCATTAGAAAGACGGAGGTTGAATGAGGACTTGATTGAGGTCTACAAAATCATGAGAGATGTAAACAGGGTGGGTAGCAAGAAGCTTATTCCCAGAGTGGGGGACTCAGTTACTAGGAGTCAAGAATTCAAGATGAAAGGAGAAAAGTTTATTGGAGACATGCTTGAAAAGTTCTTTGCGCAGAGGGTGGTAGCTGGCTGGAATGCGTTGCCAGCGGAGGTAGTAGAGACAGGGACGATAGCGTCATTTAATATGTATCCAGAAAGAGACGTGAATGGACAGGGAACAAAGGGATACAAATCCTTAGAAAATAGGCGACAGATTTAGCTAGAGGATCTGAATCGACACAGGTTTGGAGGGCTGAAGGGTCTGTTCCTGTCCTGTGACTTTAGAGTCATAAAGTCATAGAGATGTACACCATGGAAACAGACCCTATGGTCCAACCTGTCCACGCCGACCAGATATCCCAACCCAATCTAGTCCCACTTGCCAGCGCCCGGCCCATATCCCTCCCACCCCTTCCTATTCATATACCCATTCAAATGCCTCTTAAATGTTGCAGTTGTACGAGTCTCCAGGACATCGGCTCGGCCACTGTTGGAATATTGCGTGCAATTATGTTCTCCTTACTATCGGAAAGATATTGTGAAACTTGAAAGGGTTCAGAAAAGATTTCCGAGGATATTGCCAGGATTGGATGATCTGAGCTACAAGGAGAGGCTGAAAAGGCTGGGGCTGTTTTTCCTGGAGCGTCGGAGGCTGAGGGGTGACCTTATAGAAGTTTACAAAATTATGAGGGGCATGGATAGGATAAGTAGGCAAAGTATTTTCGCTGGGGTCAGTGAGTCCAGAACTAGAGGGCATAGGTTTAGGGTGAGAGGGGAAAGATTTAAAAGAGACCTAAGGGGCAACTTTTTCACGCAGAGGGTGGTACGTGTTTGGAATGAGCTGCTAGAGGATGTGGATTTTCTTTGTTATTTGTAAATACTGGTGAAAAGCGTCTGTTGATACTTGAAAGGAAAATGAAATCAAGATAAAATGTGGCACAGCGAATGTGTAGATAAAATAAGTTATTGTAGAGAACAGAAAAATGACAAGGAGGTGAAACAGTTACATTGCGTCTGTCTTCAAAGAGGAAGATCCAGAAAATCTCCCAAAATTACCAAGTCATTATGGGACCTTTGTAACTAAAGACTAAAGTAGTTCATATACAGTTATGAGGTAGTATTTGGAAACAGAACTGGGATGTGGATTGATAAGTCTAACAGACCAGATGTAATTCAAACTGAAATTTCAGAGAAAACAGCAATACACATCTTGATTGCATGAGGATTCATTGTATTTTTCTGTATTCGCGTTGTAAGGTTATAAATGCATTCAAATGAATTACGAAAGGTACAAGTGGGAGAGTGGAGGACTACAGCTCAGTTAGTTGTCATCCACAGTAGGGAATCTGTTGCAACCTATTGTAACGAAGATCTAATTGGACAATGAGAATGTAATAGCAAATTTCAAAAGAGCTGTTCTGCATTTATGAAAGGGAAGTTTAATTTACAATTTTTTTCTCGAAGATATCTCTTGAAGATGTAAACAATGGCGAATCAGTGAACGTGGTGCAATCAGATATCCATTCGGGATTCCATTTGTACCAGCTCGACAAAAAAGGGGAGTGGCATTAGGGCCATGTCTTCTACGTTGTGCTGGCGAAACGGAACTGCCAGTGGATTTAAAGTGAGAACTGCCCTTCAATGAGCATTGCTCCTTACTTGGTCGGTGGGAAGTGAATATTTCAGAATTTCCACACGAGGCGTCCCGGTCGTCTCAGCTCATATTCGGGTCCTCCCTACTTGGTGGGGGAGAGGTTAAGGGAACGGATATTCGGCACTCCACCACCAGCTTGGCCCTTTCTGTCCTATTCCAGGCTGTTTCTCCTGGACTGGGAGAAAGGGAGGGAGGGAGTGTGGTGCCTGCTGATAATATGCTCTAGGTGGGGGGGTGGGGGGACGGAATGAAGAGGTTTTCGATGGGTGTCTGTCAACAGTGTTGCGCATATGCAGTGTTATTAGTGTATGGTATATACTGGAGTGAGAGAAGCAGAGAGAAACAGTGAGAGGGAAGATGCTGCATGCAGTAGTGAGAGTGGTGAAGCATGAGCCTTGTTCGGGGTTGGGTGCTATAACAGATATACAGTGAGTGTGAGGGAGCAGAGAGAATAAAGTGACCCTTATCCGGACAGAGCAGGGAAGGTTATTGATGCTTGTCCTGTATTGCTGGATATTTCTTCAGACTGCAGATACTACATTGAGCTGGGTGGTGAGCTTAGACCATGCTCAGTGGTTCTGGTGCTGTGGCCCCCTCTGGAAAGAGAATGGTCCTTCTCTGTGCCAGCCTACCCACCGGGACCTGTCTGCAAACCGTGGTGTAATTTCCCCTTATCTGCCATGCTCGGGGTAAACTGTGCAGGGCAGCTCCGAACTGAGAAACCTCAACCGTGTGCCCATTGGCCTTTGAAAGATAGCATCAGTGTCAGCTTTCACGGAATATCCATGGGCATCGGGACGATGGTGTGTACCTCCGGCCATGATGGTTGTTAGAATCGGGCTGGCATTGAATGAGAGGGACACCATGGGGTGGGGTGGTTAGTTAATGAGGTGAGTTCGATAAGATAGCAGCAGGAAACTAGCCCAGCCACGTGCAGAAAATCCAACTGTCACACTCAATTAAAATGACACTGAGACAAACAATTATTAGATTCAACGCAATTGGCCGATGTCTGTGCTGACCCGACTACCAGTTACAAAGCTGCAGAACAAATGTGAGTCCAAAACTCTCCTGAAATCACATCAATATCCCGTTCACCCATCATTTCTGGAAGCATTGGCTCACGTTACAGGAAACTATCGAAATGTCAACATTTCAGCATTCTGGAACCTGTGATCACATCCTTCCATTACATTTTCTTTCAATCTCACCCTCTGTCTACAACACAAACCTCTCCCATGTGTTGGTGTTTAAACTGATTCCCCCACCATCTCTCTTTCGCAGTGATTTTCACACCCACGGCATCCCTTGTTATGGCACAAGGGAGATGTGGAGCTGTAAATAGATAGGAACTGCACATCCTGCCACTTTCGGCATGTGTTGCACGTTTCCCCACACTGGGCAATGATCTAACACAATGTAACTGAGCAATGCACCGGGGTTGTGGACACAGTTCCATACCCAGGTCACATATATCATCTTGGTTTATAGATCAATGCACTGCTGTGGTCTGCGTATCTTTCCACTCAGGGTAGATTGGGGATTGTGTTGTACAGTACACCAATCCGGTTTGCATCGTGCTCCCTGCTGAACACATATCTCCTCTGGGTTTATAGATCAATGCACTACTGACGTCAGCATAGTGCTCCACTCTGGACCAATTGCAGGGTTGTGTTCAGCAATACACGAGCCTTGTCTGTGTAGTGCTCCATGCCGAATAGATATCCCGACTGGGTTTATGTTGTCCGGGTTGGTTCTCTGAGGTGGATTGAGAATGTGATACAACTAATGATTTCAATTGTTATGTCAACATTTTGTTCTCGTTCTTGTTATTGGAGCCTCCAAATTCTGAATCCTCCGTCCAGTCCCATTCTTCAGTCGACCTCCATAGTTCAGTAACTTGTTGTCCCATGTGTAATTGTACAGTTCTAATGTGGGTAAACCTGATCTGTCTATTTCCCTGGCCTTTGCCATTGCTGACCCTGGAGCATCAGGATTCACCGTAATAAAGGCAAGGTCACTCCTCAGACAGCGCTCCAGGGAATATAGCCTCAGCCTATTCATACTCTCCGTGTAGCTCAACATTACCCCATCCTATCAACAGAAGCATACTTGGAAAACTTTTCTGCACTCTTTCAAGTTTAACAGCATCTTTCCTACAGCAGGGAGAATAGAATTCAAGGCAGTATTTCAAAAGTCGCTGAATCTAGTGCATTGGCGGAAATGACTATCGCAGATACTGAAGATTAGTGTCGATAATGTGGAGCTGGAAAACCACAGCATGTCAGGTAGTATCTGAGCAGCAGGAAAATCGATGTTTCAGGCAAAAGCGATCTCGGATGCTACCTGACATGCTGTGTTTTTTTTTTCCAGTATCACACTCTGAACTCAGTGTACGTCCCAGATGGCCTCCTTATTCAAAGACTGCAATTTTCTCTCCCACTTGGTTGATGCCCTCCAGTGCATCTTATCCACTTCCCACACCTTCGCCCTTGAACCCCACCCCTCCAAACGCAAAAGGGAAAGAACACTCTGTTCCTCATCTTCCACATCACCAAACTTCCAGATACAATGCATTATCCTCCCCCATCTGTGCCACCTAAAAACAGACCCCACCAGCAAAAATGCATTTCCCTCTCCACCCCGATCTGTGATCCATAAAGAGCATTCCCGGTGCGACTCCCTGGTCAGGCCCATGCTACCCATCAACTAAACCTCCACTCCCAGCACCTTCCCCTGCCACCGCAAGAGTTGTAAAACCTGCACCTTCACCTCCCCACTCATCTCCGTCCATGACCCCAGAGGAACCTTCCACATCCACCGCATTTTTACCTGCACTTCCGCACATGTCACCTACTGTAACCGTTGCTCCCGATATTGTCTCCTCGACATCAGATAACAGGACGCCAACTTGTGGAACACTCCAGATAACATCTGTGGGACACCCGCAACAACCAATCACACCGTGCTATGGCTGAACACTTTAACACCCCCTCCCACTCCGCCAAGGAACAGAGCTTCCTCCACCACCACTCCTTAATCACCCGACGCCTGGAGGAAATTAACTTCATATTCCACCTTGGGAACCTGCAACCACATGGGATCAATGTGGATTTCACCTGCTTTCTCATTTCCCGTCCCTCCACCTTCCAACTCAGCACGGCCCTGGTGATGTGTCCTACCTGTCCATCTTCCTTCTCACTTATCCGTTCCACTCTCCTATCCGACATATCACCTCCAACCCTAACTTCATCGACCTATCACATTCTCAGCTAACTTCCCCAACTCCATCCCTCTCCCATTTATCTCTCAGCCACATTCGGCCACAAGCCTAATTCCTAATGAAAGGTTTACACACGAAATGTTGATTCTCCTGCTCCTCGGATGCTGCCTGACCGGCTGTCTTTTCCAGCACCACATTCCCGACTCTTATCTCCAGCATCTGCAAACTTCACTTTCTCCCTTGAGTTAGTGTATCCAGAAATTTCCCCACCAGACATCTTACGCAGTTAGTTTGATATTTTATCCCTGTCTCCTTTTATAAACAAAGTGTGAAATGTACAAGACTGCAGTTCTCTTACAATACCCATACATTCAAGGAAAAAAATATAAACATTGAAAGATTTGTAGTCCATCCATCAATAACCCTTATCCATTCCATCCAGACTGAGTAAATATTCCCTTTTATTGTGATATGAAAAGTGATGTAAGGAAGTGGTTAACTGAACCTGTTTGGTCAGTGACTGTGGTTAATGTCAGTCTCCATGGATTGCAATTTTCCCATGGACCGTTTCCATCTTTTAATCATAAATGGGCTCCGTTCAATGTGTTATCACACAGTATGAGTGGGAGCATCACCAACAGCACGAACAGTGATCAGTGGCTCCAGAGACAGGGCGAGGAGAGATCAGAATCTGAGAACATTAGACAGGACTGTTCCAACAATGGACAAGAGTTTATCCTATTTGGTTTGGTATCTTTCGACATATTCTGATTGGTTGTCATTATCATCGCGGATCTTTCATGCACTTCGCATCATTAATTATTTTTATTATCCACTCCTGTCTATCGTTGGTGTCCCTGGTAAGTCTCAACTGTTCAGTTTTTTTTATATAAACCAGTTATGACTGCATTTCTGTTCCTTCATATCGTCTACACCTCTTGTCAACGATAGTGTTCCTGTTGATACTTTGAATCCAGTTCAATTACTGTCTCCCTCCTTGTATCTGGCTGTGTTACTCATGGGTCTCTGTTGATCTATTCAGTTTCAGATGTGAGCCATTGTCACTCTGTCCTTGTTGTATAAGTATTGGGAGCTTGGATGTCATTGTCGTCTATTATGTTTCCAAACGCTATTTCCTTCCTGGGATTCCAACCCATCCCTGGTCAATATACTTTATTTTCATTAATTTTTTTTTGACTTGGTCTTCGCTGGTTCCCAGCATTGACAGCCCATGTCTATTTACTCTTGAGAACGCGGTGGTAAGCTGCCTCCTTGAATTGCTGCAGTCCACTTCCTGTCAGTTGACTCATAATGTCGGTAGGGAGGGAATTCCAGGATTCTGACCCAACGACTGTGAAGGAACACCCAACACTCCAAGTCAGAGCAGTGAGTGGCTTGGAGAGAAACGTGCAGGTGGTGTTTGAAAGAGACGGATCACACCTTTGATGCTCCCTTTGGCCATGAGCTGATTTCTGACACCGTGCACTGTCCATTATTAACTTTAACTACTCACTGCTCCAGAATGTACTTCAGTGGCTTGACTCATCTGCTGTTTGAACCTTGAACTGTGAAATACAGACTTAATGATGACAACAATCTGCTGTTGACACTCTCAGATTGAAATCTGCAGAAACAAATCTGATTAGAAATCAGACCAAAATCCCATCCATCTGGCACTCCTGTGCACGCTGATCTATATCGCTATTGTGTCTGCAACTGCCTCGATCTTAATATTCTCAAACACTTTAACTCAACTGTTCATGAAACTTCCCTCAGTCTTTCTGTGTCGACTATCCAAATCCTTGACAATGGTTCATATTTAACCTGGTTTCCTTCATGTGTATTTTCTCTCACGCAATGATTTTTGCATTCAACCACCAAATGCATCACACACAGACACGCACATACGCACACGTCTGCACACACACACGCACACTCACACACACACACAAACACACACACACACGCGCCCGTGCGTCTGCACACACTCACACACACACTCACACACACACACTCACACACGTACAAACAAACACACACACGCGCGCACACACACATACACACACACACACACACACACACACACAGACACAAACACATGCACGCACGCCCAAACACACACGCACCCCTTCCCTTATACTGGTCCAATGGAGATAGAAATCATCCTCTTATAGACAGTAATCTGATGTGTGAATCGTTCCTATATGATAGCAAAGTTTTGCAATACTCCCCATGCTGGGCAGATACTGCAGTTTACTGACCAATGCACTAGCATAGTCTGCACAGCTTTCCATGTTGGTTTGTCATCTTGTCCCAGCTTATGTTGTTTGAAGTGTTTTATGAAGCAGATTCAGAATTTAATGGAAGAAACCATTTCAGCTCACCTGAAAATACCTTCATTCAATGTTCTCAATCTTGTAATTTTGCTCTCGAAGGATTCACTCCTCCAATTAATCCCACTGCCCTGTCTTTGTCTCCATATTTCCACAACATTTTCACGGTACTTAACTATCTCTGAGACCCACTGTACCTTTCCGTGGTCTTGGTTTCTGGCTCCCTAGTGTATCACTGCTGGCATCGTGAAGCTCAGAAACAACGAAATGGTGTGTATCAGGCTGTTGTTCACTTCCCGTTGTGTCCCATGTGGTGCTCCATGGGCAGTGAGGTGTGTTTCGAGCTGTTGTTCACTTCCCGGTGTGCCCCATGTGGTACTCCATGGACAGTGGGGTGCATGTCAGACTGTTGTTTATTTGCATCCCTGTCGGAGAAGGTATCTGAAGAGTATAAGAAGGTGAAGAAAGCCATCTGAATTGCATATAAGTTTGTGCCAGAAGCCTACAGACAGTGTTTCAGGAATCTAAAAAGAGGTCCCTGGTTAAACATGCATTGAGTTTCAAAGAAACCAACAAAGTAATTTTGAAAGGTGGATAAGGATATTGAAAGCACAGCAAAGCTATGACACTCTTAGAGAAATTTTTATTTTGAAGGAATTCAAAAATTCACCTCCTGCAATAGTGAGAACTCGTGTCGCAGGGCAGAGTTACAATGGCAAGATTAGAAGCTAAAATGGGTGATGATTATGAGCTTATCCACAAATCAAAATTTGGATTCCATGAGGGCTTGAGAAGAATGTGAGATCTTCTTAAAATATATACCTGTGCGAGTAAGGTTTACCGGCATACGCAGGAGTAGCAGGTAAAGGGGTTACAGATTTAAGAGGTACAGAATCATGTAATTCTTTTATGCTGAGACATGAGGAGACATGTTATTGAGAAGGACTATTGGAGAGATGAGAAGTACTCCATTATGTAACGTGTGGTTGGAGTGTCCGGTGAATCCATGAACAGAAAAATTTCACAATTGGGAACGAGACTTTGAACTTGGTGTTGGTGTTACAATATTTCAGAATTTAAATTGCCAATAACGTGTCTGAGACGAATCTATATACTGATCATAACGCCGAAACGTTTTAGAGAAATTTAGGGAGAAAACCTCTCGTCTGTTCAACTTGGAAGTTATACAGGTGACTGGATGAGAAGCTGTACTTGCTGACAAGTTGTCGAGACTTGGATTAAGAAAAACAGAGGCGTCTGTGGCAGGAGTAAACTGGCTGAAATGGAATGGAGTTGTGAATATTTGCATGCTTACTGTCAATATCATATATAAGTATTATAGTCTACTAAAAGAGTAAGAATAATGTGTTAAAATGAAACCGCCATTGTGTATTAGTGGTTCATTTTGTCAAAGGGGGTTTGTGTGAGGGTACTGTCATTTTGAAAATGACATATTCTCTTGTGTTTTTTTTTGGAGAGACATTTTAAAGGCCGAGATGCTGATCTGCCACCTGAAAACGGCTGAAGTAAATAACTGAGGAGGCCTTTATGTTTTATTAAAACGGTGGGAATAATGGAAGGGCAGCGGCAAGCTCTCCCAGACCAGGTCTTCTCGTTTTATTTTTAGCTGCATCATTCAGAAGTTGGTCGATGTCCCAGAAGAGTTGGAAGTTTAAATACATAATCCCCAACAGCTATTCTCTTTAAAAACTCTCTTGAATGGTTCCCTCCTAGATTGGAGTACTGCACATCGGATTTTGTGTTTGAATTTACCTTTTTGACAAGGGGTATCTTTATGGGATGATCCTGTAATAGCACAGTTAATTCGTAGAATGCAGTGTATTTATTGTTTGTTCCAACAGAGAAGCTATCCCAACTTGTTCTTCTCTTTGGTTGTGTTTTGATTAGAGCGGTTGAATGGAATGCATTTTTTTTCACGTTGAGAGGGTTGACCAGTCGCAACACATCTGCACCACACACTTCACATCTATGTTTTAAATAAGGAAAAGTTAGGGTCTAGACTGCCTTCTTAAAACAGTTTGTGGTGGTCTGGCCTGGTCCATAATACTTATAGCTGAGGGCCTTCTAATTGTCTTCCGTCATTGAAAAGTTAGTGCAGATGCGGGGGATAGTTTGCTGGAGGTTGTGCTGTGAGTTGCCTCAGACATTCAGGGAGACCTGAGGATTTGGAGACCTGGCTCTGGATGGAGAATGGGGACTGTAGTTACAGCATCTGGGTGTGTAATATGAACAACAAATGGAGCAAAGGCTGCAAAGAGGGGAAGCTCTGAAACCACGGAGTGAGTGTGGGTGGAGTAAGGGATCTGTTGTATCCGCCCCGGGTTTTCTAGGAACAGCTTCCCAGGGTACACTTAACCCAGGAGCAGAGTGTGAGGGGATCCTGATTGAATAAGGAACTGGTCACAGAGCGGTGTCATCTCCTTCAACACGTCCTGCAACTTCACACCAGGGAGAGGAGGGTGCTGCCAGTGGCTGTTAGGGTGACAGTTTCATTGAGCTTCCATGTTCTTGAACTTTCTGGGCAGGAGTGGGTGACATATCCATAAACTCCCAGTATCTCAGCATCAATGTCACCATTCAGTGACGAAGAATATATATGCTGGATGAGGTGCATGTTTTCTCCCTCAGCAAGGAGAGTCCAGGTGTACCCATGTTTTCTCAGTAAAGCAGGATTCCCGACAACGTACATAGCTCTGTGGGGTAACAATATCGGTGGCGAGAGTTAGAGGAACTGAAGGAACTCTCACCTCATTAATGTTACAGTGTGTCCATGCACAGTACATCATGTTGGTGAATACCCACTGTCCTGGCAGCAGCCGCAGCCTCTTCATTCAGAAGCAGTCAGCCATTCCCATCATTTTGGTGTCTCCATTCGGAAAGAAAGTTTAGCCTCTCAGCTAAAGGCTCTCCCTTTAATACACGTTTCAAAATACCCTCCTCCTCACCACTCCCACTGACAACTAATCACATCAAACTATCCCGTGTGTACTGAGAGCAATGGGGCCACTGGGAATGTCAGGGAGCAGACCATCAGGGAGATGGAGCAACACATCCTATGTCTGGACAGGTCAGAGTGAACCCTCCAGAACACACTGTATCACTATGTCCTGTAATCCCTCTTATATCAGTAACATACTGCCTTCCATTCTTCCTGAAAACAGCTGGCAGCTTATACATTCTGTTGTATTCCACTTGGGCAAAGAATTTTTCATTGACTTTATCTTTCATATCAATTTGCAGACTCTCCACATTCTCTTGATAACTTAATGTCTTGCTTACTTTAGTGTCACTACCAAACTTAGTAGCAGTACATCTGTTCTATCGTCCTTATCATTGATATCGATTGTAAATATTTGAGGACCCAGCACCGGTCACTGTATGACTCCACTGGTTATGTTCTGTAAATCTGATTAAGACTGATTTATCCAGAGTGCCTGCTTCCTGTTTGATAACCAGTCCTCCCCCGTTCCTGTGGAGCACATTCGAAGGGGTGAATAAGAAAGAGGAACAATCCAGCCCCTCAAGCCTGTTGCGCCATTGAATACAATCATGGCTGTTGTCATCGCCGGCACATTTCCATTTCCCTCGCCTGCTATTCATACCCCTTCATTGACTAATTGTCCCAGCATCCCCTGCGCACTGGGGTAGTGCGTTACACAGATTCACAACCCTTTGAGGGAAGTAAGATCTCCTCACCCCTGTTTTAAATCTGCTGTGCTTAATCCTAAAACTATAATCTCTTGTTCCACTCACATGAGGAAATATCCACTTCACACCGATATTTTCAATCACCATTAACATTCTCCAGACCTCAATGAGGTCTCATCTCATTCTCCTAAACCCAGATTGGATCGGCCTGAACTTTTCAAACTCTCTTGAAAAGATAAATTCATCTCTGGAATCAATGTAATGTAATTGTTCTGAACTGTCTTAATTGTAACAACATCCCTCCTGCAGTCAGGGCAATAAACCAGTACGTCAGTTACAGTCTCACTAATACCTCGCAGAATTTCAATAATTTTTCCCTCCATTTATACTCTATTCTTTTACAAGTAAATACTGAAATTGTGCTTACGTTTCTCATTCCCTGCTGTACCTGCATCTGACTTTTCTGTGGTCTGCACATGGACACCCAGATGTCTCTGCACGAAAGCACTCTGAAGTTGGTCTTCGTTTCCGTAACATGTTGGATCCCTCTGATCAAAATAGTTAATCCCATATTATCCGCGTTCAACTTTAACTGCAAGACATTCATCGAAACTTTTCTTGTCCATTTGTAATTTTTCTACATCTTCATTACATCAACATACTTTTCTACTTGTTTTAGTGTTGGCTCTCCTCTCATCCAAGTAATACAATGGATGGTAATTTGTCGGGTCATGTGGTCTGCACTCTATGGAACCAAAAAAATTGCCAACCATTAACGAAACAACTAATCCATCTCTCTGCATTTTGTTGGTTCACTAGCCCTCTATCCAGGTGAGTAACATCCTGCTAAACCTATGTCCTCTTATTTTACAGCTTAATATTTTACTCGGCGTTTATTCAATGCCTTTTCAAAGTCCAGGTACTTTACTTCTCCAGGATCTCTATTGGCTACTTTGCTTGTCACATCTTTAAAGAGCTCGAGCAACTAAATCCTTAAAAAATCTGATATATTATGGTTCGACTTTGCAAATTCCCTGTTGTTAATTAATTAATAATCGATTCTCACAGTTTCCCTTAATTCGCAACAATTTGCTCACAACCTTTTATTGACAAATGAAGATGATTATCCTAATTCCTAAACTTTCTGTAACCTCTACGTTCCCTTTCCCGTGTTCCTGTGTAACAGGCACAAAGCTTTAAAAGATCTGCTCCAATCGCTGTGTAATAGGCATCAGTGTCTGAATGGATTCACTCAGTTCCTGGTTTACACACTCAATGGGCTGAATGCCCCCATGGTGTTCCTCCATTACAGTCTTGTTGGCCGGAATGTCCTGATTTACAGATTCAAGATCTGCTTCTCCTCCTGATAATATGTCAAAAGCCTGAGGGCTTTTGGAATCTTCTTGTTGCTGTATAACATTTTGAGGGGCTGAACGATCTTTTCATATTCCTTCATAACAGGCTCAAGATACTGAACAATCAACTCCTGCATCCCTGAAATGGGATCGAAGGAGTGATTTGTCTCCCCCTGTTCCCATACATCATATACATGGGTGAATTGCCTCTTCCTTTTCAGAATAAATCTTCAATAGTTTTATCTCCTTCTTTAATTCTCGTGCTGAATGGCATCCTGTTATTCTTGTGCCAGTCTATTCCAGTTCCTATGTTAGAGACTTGAGGAAGCTGAATGGACTGATCCTGTTGCTGTATATCAGGATAACAGTGCCTCATGGCCTACTCTGTCTGCAGTGTTATAGACTCGAGGAGCTGAATGACTTCTTCCTGTAACTGTATAGCAGGCTCCAGGGGCTGAATAACCTCGTCCTGTTCTGGTGTGATAGGGTCGAAGGTCTGAATATCCTTCTGTTATTCCTGTGTAACAGGCTGGAGAAGTGGATTTGGCTGTGTAATTGACTTCTGTTGCTGACTCTTTCCGGTGTTCGATGTAAAAATTAGATCATCTTTCATTTTGTAAACGCTAATGCATATTGGATCAACCTGATCATCCTTTCGTTATAAGATAACACCTTCACTGCAAGAATCAGTTGAGGGAACCATCTCTGAGCTGCTTGAAGTGTAACAATAACCTTTCTTCATTGAGGCGACGAAATCTGTACACACTACTTCAGATGTGATCGGATTAAAATCCTGCAGAGTATCGGCAACACTTTCCCAGCCTGCTGTAAAGTTCCCACCCAGGTTAGAGCAGTCTCAGCTGTCTGGGGGGAATGCATAGCATTGTTGAAAGATCATTATCCTTCTCTACTCCATCAGCACAACGAGAGATCTTGTGAAAATGTCATAACAACACTTGAGAAGAATAAATAACGTGATGAAATCAACTCATTGTCCAAATAGGCTTCACCAAATACCTCAACTGAATCTACCATTAATCTCCCCAGAGGCCACATCACTCAGATTCCACATGGTCTGGTAGGGTGAAGCTTAGAAACAGCAAGGAGAAGCAAAGATTGATAGGAGTTATATATCAAAGTGGAAGTTGCAATACAAATGTTGGGTATGTTATAAATCAGGAAATTAAATACCCAGCTTTATGAGCATCACAGTAATAATGAACAGTTTCAAGCTACATCTAAACTGTGTTAGCCCACGTGAATGATAATGCTGGGAACATGGATTTCATTAGCGTATTTGACATGGTTTCCTTCAACACTATGTTGAGCACTGAGCTATGTTGAGCCGAGCGGCATGGCACTCATCCACAGATTCAATCAATAAGCACATCGACCTGGACCTGCAACGGACAGCTGGAACTGACAACCGGAAGCGGCAGCGACAAACTACTATAAATGCCGGAGGAAACATCACAGAAGCGCTTCACATGAGGCTCCCAAGCACTGACGATGTCTGCTAGACAGGGGACGAAACGTCTGCAACACAAATTCCCAGCTCGCCGAACAGAACCATAACAACGAGGTACAGTAAGGCAGTTGTGAAATTGATGTTATGTGGTCAGAAGAGCTAATTGGAAACCCTGCTGAAAAGGAGGTTTTGGGAAGTGATCATAATATATTGAATTTTATATGACGTCTGAATATAAACTTTTTTTTGAAATTGTGGTTTCAAACCTGAGTCGTGCAAGTCACGAAAGTATGAGGGGCACATTAGCTTCAGTGAATTGGAGAAGTACATGAAAAATATTTACTGGAAGACAGGCAATGGTTGCTGTTTAAATAAACACCCTAACATGTACAATATACACATGTCCACCACAGTTCAAACAGCAAAAGGGTAAGGTGACTTAACAATAGTTAACAAAAGAAGTTAAAGATTGCATTAGATCAAAGAAAGCAGCTCATGAAATTGCCAGATATTGTGGGAAGCCATGAATTCAGAGACATTTGAGGACCAATGAAATGATAAGGAAATTTTTAAAAATACAAACGACCAAGAAACGTTAGGATGACCAAACGTTTCTCACGATACTTGATGGGAAAGTTAAGGCAAGGACACGTTCAGTATGGTGAATATCCACACAAGATAACAAACTCAGTTTGTGTTCTCCAATGATGACAAAATGAAAGGAGATTGCAGTGAAGCTTCGAAAATTCACACAGAGAGACGGTCTGACACAGGGGAATGGAGAGGTGTGCCAGGCAAGGTAAGGGAGAATCCCAAGATGTTCTCCATGTACA
The DNA here is from genome assembly GCF_020745735.1 of Hemiscyllium ocellatum. Classification (NCBI taxonomy): domain Eukaryota; kingdom Metazoa; phylum Chordata; class Chondrichthyes; order Orectolobiformes; family Hemiscylliidae; genus Hemiscyllium; species Hemiscyllium ocellatum. The sequence continues at coordinate 475,214 of NC_083412.1, forward strand.
TCAATCAGAACAGAATAACCAGGAAACAACCAGGGCCCATTGGAGACCAAGGGAGCACGCTGTGTGTGAAGCTGGAGAACATAGATCGATTGTTACATGAAAGCTCCTAACTGTTTTACTTGGGAGAAGGAGGATGCAGGGACAGAATTCAAGAAGATGGATTGGGAAGCTCTTGAACAGATTGATATATAAGATGCGAGCAGGGATTGGAGGCTTTGGCTAGTATAAAATTGGAATGATTGCCAGGTCTGAATGAGTTGTATCGCAGGCTGCTTTTGGAGACAAAGGACAAAAGGCCCTGACTCAAATGTTTTAGTCGAATTTGGCCACAGGGAAGTTGGAGATGTCAGATAACTGGAGAACAACGAATGTAGGCCCACTTTATGGGAAGTTTGGTGGAAATCGACAGGGGAATTGTTGTCCAGTGATTCGTAGATCAGTGTTAAGGGAAGTATTGGAGGTAATAGGAAAGGAGAAAATTGACCTCCATTTAGAGAGGCAAGGTTTGATCAGGAATAGTCAACATGACGTCATCAGGAGGAAGTCTTACCAAATAAAATTTATTGTATATTTTCGAGCATGTTGTTTTTATGTTTTTTCAGCAAGGCCTTTGACAAAGCCTCATATGGGAAACTGAGTTTTGCGAGTTACATCAAACATTGTCTTAGTGGCAGGAGACAGACGATGGTGGCAGGTTTTTCGAGACGAGTGTTTGCTGGGGTACCACAGGGATCAGTGCAGTGTATCTTATTATTTGTGGCATGCATTAATGATCTAGATGGATGCGAATGTGTAGGGGGCGGGGGGTGTGTTAATTAAGTTTGCGTTTGTCACAAAGATTGGCCGAATAGTTGGCAGTGAAGAGGAAGGCCTTATGCTACAGGAAGATACACATAGAATGGTCAGATGGTCAGATGGAATGTAAATCTGATATACTTGTGCTGATGTACTTCGGAAGAAGGAACCAAAATGGGGGCATGCAATGAATGGCAGCATACTAGGAAGCTGAAAGGGTGTTTCTCCACAGCTCCCTGAATGTGATTGCACAGGTTAATAGGTTATGGAAAAAATGAGGACTGCAGATGTTTGAGATCAGAATCAAGAAGTGTAATTCAGGAAAAGCACAGTCGGTCAGGCAGCATCCAAGGATCTTTGCTGATATCTCAAGTCCAGTGTGCAAAATCAAATATTATGTGATTGTGGCAAATATTTGGACAATGTTTTAGAATTGGACAACTGGCAGGAAAGAGTGAGTAGAAGGTTTTGATTTTGATTTAATGACCAGGTTTATTTTACAGGAGAAATACAATAAAATGTAGTGAAAAGCTTTCACTTGCTGCCGCAAAGTAGTGCCATTTTGAATAATTGAAGACAATGGAATAAACAGGGAATACAGCCCGAAGAAAGTTGATGGGTTGTGAGACAGCTCCTCATCATCGACCACTCCTGCAGCCCAATCCCTCCATGACAGCTTCATCCCCATCTACACCCGACCCCAGCAACATCGAAGTTGCTGATCCTCAGGCACCATCTTTGCCACTGGACAGATACCCCTCCGCCACCAGCTCATTGCCCCCTGTGCCAGACCATACCAATGTCAGAGACATACCTCTTACTGCTGGGCCCACGTCATCGATGTTACCATAATGGCCTTCCACTATCCGCTTCATCACCACCAGTGCAGGAACCAACCAAAAACAAGTTTCCAATCCTTAGACATTGCCTTTTGCTGCTGGGCCCTACCTCACTCACGTTGCCTCTGCTGATGTCGCAGCTGCCAATTCCAGGTTATGTCCTTGGTCCAGAAAAGTAAGTAAGGACTCACTCTCCTCCGCATTGGGCTCACCTTGAGGTCCAAACCCTGAGACCAGCTTTAGGTCAGTAAACCATAGAAAGGAAAGTGGAGGAGAAAATAAGAAAAAGAAAGCAGGTCAGAGTGTACAAGCGCCAGCAAAGGAGCCCTTTGATCGGGAACACAGAAATAAAAGGATCTTTGTATTGAAGATGAATTTCGTGGAGTATCTCAGGAATATGTCCTTCAGTCCCAGCTATTCGCAAATATCTCAAACAGTTGGTTGACAGAATCAATTGCAATATATCTCAGTCTGCAGTAGGAGAAATGTATTGAGGAGATTCACGGCCATGATGAGAACGTGGGAGGCTCACTGTGTTGAATTACCTACTCCTTTCCCAATGTTTCTAGGCGGTCTTTGGGAAAGCTCTGTCAATGTTGTCACAAGCTCTCAGGTGTTAGGAAGGAGGTCTCTGTAGGGTTGACAGGCCTGTGTTTCCCTTTTCCAATGCAGAAGCCGATGCCGGGTGTTCTGTCCGGTTTTATCCTTTAAAACCTCGGAGCAGTTTGACACAATTGAATGCCTTGTTTGGCCATTTCAGAGACCATTGAAGAGTTTATCACATGTCTGTGTGTCTGGCGTCACTTTCAGGCTAGACCAGGAAAACACGGGAGATTCACTTCTTGAAAGTGCATTGGGGAAGCAAATTGGTGTTTACTATTGACATTGGCTTCATTATTACTGAGACCAGATATTAGAAACCGATATTTTATTAATTGTTATTAACTTTCAATAGCTGTCGGAGTATTAGACTGGTTTGGATTAATAATCCAGTGACATTTCCATATCCACATAGGGAGCTATCGCAAACCACACTAAGAAGTTTATTTCTGTGCTGCTTGACAACTTTGTCAAAAAGAACCCGCAACAATTTGACTGTCATGATGGAATTGAGGGGGTGATGTTGGTCATACTGTAATTATTCTCCTCTTAGTGGACTTGTCATAGTCGAGTAATTTTCCACATTGCCAGTTAGATGTCAGAGTTGGAACTGGAATGAAACTGCTTCTCCAGGAAAACACCTTGTTGTACATTGACTTTGTCATATCTACTGTGTTCAGATGTTTCTTCATGCCACATAGAGCGAATCAGATTGTTTGAAAACTGCCATCTGTAATTCTGTGGGCATCCTGACGAGGTTAGGTAGATCATTTACTCAACACGTCTGGCTGAGTTTGGCGCAGATAACTACATGCTTGTCTTTTCCAATGATGTGAAGGGCTGTTCCATTATTAAGGAGGAGGACATGTGTTAGGCCCTCTCCTGCAGTGAGTTGTTTAATCCATTAATGACTGGATGTGGCAGGACTTTACGGCTTCGAACTGATCTGTTGGTCTTGCAAACATTCCGTCCTCCCTATCAGTTGGTAGTTCTGCAGTGTGGAACGTAAAGTGTGGTAGCTCTATGGTTTGCCATCAGTTTTAAGTACACATAATTCTGCCCTGGCATGTTCACCACACTCGTCGCTGAAGCTTGGATACGCTTACTGGTAATGTTAGACTGAGGGACGTTCCTGGGCAAAAAGTTGCAGAATATGGTTGAATATAATATTGCTTCTGTTGCTGTTGTGGTCTACAGGATCACATGGAATACGCAGTTTGAGCTGCAATATCACCAATACAGTCCTGCTGCCTGTCCCCCAGTCCCACTCACCTATCAACCATGTACTGAGTGACCTACTCTGGTTTCCGATGTGGCACACTTCCAATTTTTATATTCTCATTCTACTGAGGGTCTCTCCATGGTGTCACATTTACAACTTGCCTCATTGCCCAACACCCTTTAACATAATCATCTGAATCCTTTCCTTTCCAGTACGTGCTCCCTTCTGTGTTTAGAGTGAATGCATGTCCCTCTGTTTCTCTACCTGACTAACAGCAAGAACTCGGTAGTTTCAGTGATACCAGCTTTAAGTCATTTCAGAGATATGGAAATTGTGCATCGTGTGTTATCTTTCACTTCCAGGTATATGGCGCTCCAGGTTGAGCAGGGCGTTTGAGCCACGTTGACCCATATCTTTGAAACGTGGTGAAAAGCAGAAATTGCTAGAGAAATTAAGCAGGTCTGGCAGTATCCGTGGATTGAAAGCAGACTTAATCATTTGGGTGCAGTGATCATTCTTCAAGGCTCACATTTCTTTTTTTTTTGTTCTCGTTTCAGAATTGAAGTATCTAGAGTTATTTGTTTTATGGAAAATGTGCTTTTTTTCATTTCTAGAGAAACACAGAATATCTGGTAGCATCTGTGGAGACAGTGAAAAACAGTTAGCGTTTGAGGTCCAGTGTGAATCCTCTTCAGAACAGAAAAGGTTTGGAAATGGGCTTTTAAATCCCTTGAGAGAGGTAGAGGAGGGGTGACGGGAAACAAGACGGCGTGGAAGCGCAATGCCACAGACAAATGGATTTTTGTTTCTGGTAAAAGAGAATCAAATATAAAATGATACTAATTAGATTGTGGAGGCGGGGGGAGGGGGAATGGGCTCCTTAATTAAGTGCAAGACAAACAATTCACAAACAGGGCAAGTTCATTGGGAGACCAGGAGAAAGAAAGTATGAAGAATGGAGAACAGCCATAATGCGGTCAGGTTGTGGAAGTATGGAATTGAATAAAAACTCCTTCAGGATAGAACGTACCAAAGTCTAAAGTGGGGTGAAACTCGAGGTTGGGTTGTGCTTCATTGGAGCATTACAGCAGCCCAGGACTGAAATGTTAGCATGAGAGCAAGATAAGTTATTGAACTGGGAAGCACTGAGAAGGTCAGTGTTATTCCCACAGACAGAGTGGGAGTGTTCCTCAAAACAGTTTCTGTTTGGTCTCCACAATGTAAAGAAGACGGCATCGTGAGCAGCAATGATAGGAGACTGGATTGAAAGAGTACAAATGAAATGCTGCTCCACCTGGAAGATGTGTATTGTGTTGTTAAGAAATAACGAATGTGGATGTGATCTTTTCAAATATCCAGATTTATTTCTTCTTATATGCCGATTAACTAGTTCCACAACTTGGACAGAGTAAGTACTATAGTGCAGGAGGCCAGAGTTAATAAACTTGGAGCTGGATAAACACAGCAGACCAGACAGAATCAGAGGAGCAGCAAAGGCAATATTCAAAGTTGTTTGTGAGAAGATTTGTAGTGTTTGTACTATAATAGTAGAGTTGTCCCAGTCGAATTCATGTTGCTTATCATCTGCGTGTGTGGCTATTAAGGCTAGCTGGTCGTGTCGTTCCGTGTCTAGTTGGTGTTCACTACTATTATAGGACAAGCCAAACAGAGAACAGCCAGAGACATGGCACTCATCCACAGATTCAATCAATAAGCACATCGACCTGGACCCAATATACCGACCACTCCAACGGACAGCTGGAACTGACAACCGGAACAGGCAGATTCAAACTGCTACAAATACCGGAGGAAAGATCACAGAAGCGCTTCACAGGAGGCTCCCAAGCACTGAGGATGTAACCTAGACAGGGGACAAAACGTCTGCAACACAAATTCTCAGCTCGGCGAACAGTGTCACAACAAAGGCAATATTTGATCTTGGAACTTTTGTCAGGACTGGTGAGGGACAGGGGAGCCCATAAATGGAGTGATGGGACATGGAACGGCGGCGGGTCGGTATGGTGGTGGTAGGTACATGCAGGTGTGAGGTTACTGTGATTGGTCAGTGGGATGGGTGGAGCAGATACTTGAGTGAGACGATGGACAGGTGGGTCTGGTCAGGGAAACGGGACATGGGATAAGGCTGTGGGTGGAGGGATTTTGAAGCGGCTTCAGTCAATATTGAGGCCATTGGGCTATCAGCTTCAAAGGTAAACTCTCAGCTGGTGTTCCTCTGACAGTGGACAAGCTAAGGATGGTCATGTCGCCGGGCGAATGGGAGGGGGAATTAAAATGAATGGTAACTGGAAAGTCGGGTTGGTTGTTTCGTGCAGAGCACCAATGCTCCACACAGAGCCTGATCCTGGCCCACCGAGCTCGTCTCCAATTCCCAGCACGGTCTCCTCTATGATGTGGAGACCAAAGCGAGACTCAGAGACATATTCATGGAGCATCTGCTCTCTGCACACTTTAACTAACCCAACATTCCAGCTGCCATCCATTTCAATCACTAACCCCCCACCCGTGCTCATCCAGCAACATGTCCATCTTTGGCCTCCTCTACTGTCAGTGAGGCCAAACAGAAACTGGGGAACACAACCTGATATTTCAGCTGGAGATCTTAGAGCTCAATGGTCTCAATATTGACTTCACTGGCTCCAAAGTCACTGCAGCCATAGCCTTACCCCATGTCCCCCTTGCCTGACCTGACCACAGCTGTCCAACTTCACATTCGCATATCCGTTGCATCCTTCTCACTGACCAACCACAATAACATCCTGCCTGCAACCCACTATCGCCATCCCAATTACCCTTCCACCAGCCCCACGCCCCTCCCTATATTAACTTTCCCGCTCCCTTTTCCCCAACACAATCCAGATGAAGTCTTTCAGCCTAAAACGTTGACTTTCCTGTTCCTAGGATGCTGTCTCACCTGCTGTGCTTTTTCAGCTTCATATGTATTGGCGACATAGTTGCACTTTGAGACTTTATCAGCAACAGATTTTATTGTGCTTTTTATTCATTCTTTTTTGTCTGTTTACTGACAAGCTTATCTCAACATTCTCACTGCAGGATCTAGGCAAGTCTGTTTGTCACTAATGCTCCTGTCTGCTTCGAACTGATTTCCTTTGTTTTAAGCGTATTTTCAACTCTGCTGTTCGCAACGGCATTGTAAATGCAACTCATGTTATGCTGTAGCTTAATCACACCATTTCCAATATACTTCACAACTTCCTTGTTCCGATATTCCACAGAACTATTCATAAACCCAAAAATCCAATAAGTCCTTCTATAATTTCCTGTCTTCTGTGTCTCTCTCACCTTAAACGGGGAGGTTACATTTTCCAGTCCTTCCACACTCCAAAGTTTCCTCAAAGATCACTAGCAATGACTCCACAATTACATTCGATATCACTTTAGAACCACGAGGTGTTGTCCAACTGGTCTCGATGATTGATCCAACTTCACCTTCCCCAGCATCTTCTCCTCACTCTATCCCCTGACTGTCTTGAAGATCTGGAATTTTGCTGGTGTCTTCCACCGTGAAGACTGATGCAAAATATCTATTCAATTCCTCTGCCATTCCATTGCTTCCCATAACTACTCCAGCCTCATTTCCAACAGTCCTTTGTTTTTTTTACTCCCTGTCTTCCTTGTTATATATCTAAACATCGCTTTCAATATTCTTTCCCACGATTAAAAAGCGCAATTTCATATTTCACCCTCTCCTCCCATTTGCTGTTATTAGTTATCCGTGCTGGAATTTGTAGGCTTTGTCATCCTTTGGATTGCCAATAATCTTCACCACACCGTGTATTTTCTTTTGTTTTTTATGCTGTCCCTGAGTTCGTTATCACTCATGGCTGACTTGTCTTCTGCTGAATATTGCTCTTCTTACTTGGAATGAATTTCTGATGTTTTGCTGAATTATCTCCAGAAACTCCTGTCATTGCTGCTTCACCATCTTCCCGTGCTCAGCTTCATTTCCAAGTAACTCTGGCCAATCTTTCCTCATGTCTTGTAGTTATATTACTCAATTATAAGACATCACATCCAAAAGTGAGCAATAGATGTAAACTGAATGAGGGACGTCTGAGGCATGGGACAGAAAGAACGATTGGAGGATTTATTACTTAGATCAAAAGAGAGATCGAGAGAGCCACAGAGAGAGTGAGAATATAGACATGGAGATATAAAATAGAGAAGTTTACATGACTGATTGAAGTAGATGTACTTCTGTATTTGGTTTGATAATTCCTGTGTGCTGTGGTCCTTTGTACAGTGTATGTGCAACAAATTAATATGCTGAAATGTGGGTCTGATGCCAGACCTTTTATCTCCATCAATATGACAGGCACCAGCTGTTGACAGAACCCAGCAGGCCAATGTATATTTTTCCCGGTAGAAAATTGATTAACTGAAATAAATTGGAACACCAGAAGCAGGAATGTATAACATACATCCTGATAAGAATTAGAGATTAGATCTGGGAATGCAAGAAAGAGGCAGGAGGCAGAGGGTACATTGAAAGAAGGGAATATAATATCTTTTGCCAACTATGTCTCTCTTGTTCATTCTGAATATGGTGCACACAAATGAACAGTCTTATGTACCTACACGCACACAAACACACACACACAGACGCTCGCACAGACACTCACACACACAGACACACAGACACACACACAGACACACACACACAGACACTCACACACACACAGACGCACACACAGAGACACTCACACACACATTCGCACACACACAAACACTGATCAATCATTGTTTGGCCATTCCATTTCAAATTATCCTGTTTTATTTACACTAATAATTTTACATTAATATTTATCTTTCAAAGCATACTGAGATGCAGTTTGCGCAAACACACAGACACACACACTAAGACACACAAAGTGTCTCACACGCACAAGTGCGCACAAACACACTTGCCTAAAGACAAGCAGGGAAAAACAAACTCTGCAAAATATCAGCTTGAAAGAGCTTTGTCCAAGAAACCGTTAATTTCAAGACAAAAGTCAAATAATTGAATGTTATTCTGCCTCTGAGGTTATTCTGCTCACACAAGCAAGATTTATTCCTGGAACAGTAGGATTTGGCTGAATTACCTTTGACTTTAAGCAGTGGGGAGATGCCAATGATTCGTCAACAGTAATCCTACATGAATGGTAAAGATGACTGACCGGTTTTCACCTCTCATACATTGGAGCGAGAAGGAACAAGGAAAGAGAGGGAGCAATAAGCAGTGGCTTCTCCAGCATGTTGCATTTTCTCCATCTCTGAGCAGACATATTCAATAACGTTATCTGACTACCAAACTGGACCACGTGAGGCCTCACTGAACATTCTCGCAACTGTATGACTCCATCCCTGTTCTCTGCTCCATGTAGGAGTTTTAATGAAGATCCGTTTGTATGTGTCATCATATTTTTGTCCAATAAAAGCATGTCTTCATAGTATCTGTTTTCCTTTACTACGAAAAGGGTATAAAACATATACATGTTGTTTTCTTAAATTTGAATCCTCAGTTCTAGACTCCCATAGCAGCGAAATTGTCCATAGGCTATGCATCAGATACACTCTCCTCAATATCTTATATGCTTCAATACGAACGCCTCTCATTCTCAACCCTGAAGTGCTCTCATTTTAGCGAGGTTTATAACATCATGAGGAGCAAGGAAATGGTGAAAATCCAAGAACATTTTCCTAGTTTAGGGCAGTCCAAAGCTAGAACACATCGATTGAAGGTGAGAGGAGAACGACTTGAAAGGGAAAAAAGTGGTAACTTTTCACAGAATGTATGGAATGAACTGCTAGAGGAACTGTTGGAGGCTGTGACAGCTATTTGATTGAAGCCATTTGAGTGAACACGAAGGTTTTATGGGATATGGGCCAAGTGCTGGCAAATGGAACGTGATTAATTTAGGACATCTGGTCGGCATGGACATGGTTTACCGAAGGGTCTGTTTCCGTGTTGTATGACAGAATAAGGCCCTTTTTCCACGAGCAAGTACAGTGAAACATCTTCGCAAAGCTTCGAAAGCTATTGAGTATATTTATTTTTCAGTTTATGGAATCATCACTGCCCACAATACATCAGATGTTGACCCTGAAATCCCCTGTACAGATGCAGTAAAACATCCTGATATCCTTTTCATGAAATAATCATTCCATATACCATTCTAATTACTTGCTACATCTGCGTAAAAACCCCGTGTGATGTATGTACCCGGGTGAACAAATGCCTTTGTACCACTGAGTTTTGTGATCTCTCTTCTTTTAATTAGTTTACTGTTGTTTCACCCTTCTGCCACAGCGCAAACTTCGGTAGCCCATGTTATCCTGTTTCTGCTGAAGGTTTGCACACTAATCTTCACTGTCTATATCACATTACAGACTCTTTACCTCCATTTGACATCTTATCGAATGACTGTCTTGGTGGTTGAGCCAATTGAGTTTCATCCAATCAGTTCCCACACGAAAATCGTTGACAGATTCTAAATAGTTTTTGATGTTGCTCTGATCTATGAGGCACTTCACTAAGGCAAAGATTTCCAACCCGAAAATAAACATTTTTCCCGTCTATCTAATTCCTGATAGTTACCCAGGGCTCCCCTGTTCCTGTGTAGCAACCTAGAAAGTAGGTGTGACCTCCTCTTGTGCTGCGTAATGTATTCAAATAGCTGAAGAACTTCATCCTATTCCTTTGTAAATCATTGAGGGGCAGAAAAGGTATCCTCATGTCTCATTAAATCGATCCTGAATGGCTAAATGCGATCTTTCTCACCTTCTGTAACAGGTTCGAGGGATTGTGCGAGTGAACAACACATGAAGCAATAGCAGCAGGTGGCCATTCAGCCCCTCGAGCCTGCTGCACAATTCAAAATGCTCATTGCTAATGTGATTGTAACTAAGCATCCCGTTCCTGACTCTTCCCAAGAAACATTGATTCTCTTGTTCATCAAAAATATATATAACTCCGCCATGATTGTTTTCAGTAACCCAGTCTTCACTGTTCCTTGGGCATGAGAAGACCACAGGCCACACAATCCTAAAGAGAAAGGAACATCCCTGTCTCCATCTGAAATAGGAATGCCCTTATTCTCAAAATGGGTTCCCCTCAAACCAATCATCATTCTTTTGACACAACGGTTAGGAACAGATATAGACCATTCCGACCCTCAAACCTGCCCAAATTTCCATTGACCCTCGACAATCACATTCTGACCAGATTAACCTACACTGAAGTTAAAGGAATTCGCGTTACAAAATATTCACAAGAGTTCAAGAAATTAGAACAGCGAACATTGAACTGTACAGCACAGTAAGAGCCCTTCAATGGTGTCCCGACCATTTAACCTACTCTAAGATTAAACTAAACTGCAGACCCTTCATCCTATTATCCCTAATGTAGCTGATTCTACTACCACTGCTGGCAGTGAATTCCACGCACATATCACTACTTGTGTAAACAACCTGCCTTTGATATCTCCCCAAAACCTTCCTCGAATCACATTAAAATTATGTTTTCCTCGTGTTAACCATTTCCACACTACGAAAAAGACTCTACTTATCCATTCTATCAGTGCCTTTAATCATCTTGCACACCTCTATCAAGTCACCGTTCATTCTTCTTTACTCTATTGAGAAAAGCTAAACTCCCTCAAACATTCCTCACAAGACATCCCTAAAGGACATGCAACATTCTGGTAACTCCCGTCTGCACCCTCACTAAAGCTTCCACATCTTTCATTTAATGGGGCAAACAGAACTCAACACAATATTCCAAGTGTGATCTAATCAGGCCTCGATGGAGCTAGTGCATAACTTTGCAGCTCTTAACTCAATCCCCCAGTTTATGAAAGCCAACACATCATACACATACTTAACAGCCCTATCATCTTGAGGGCTTAGGTAACTTTGAGGAATCTACAGACGTGGACCCCAAAATCCTTTTTTTCCTCCATACTGCCAAGAATCCTACCTTCAACCCTGTAATCTGCATTCAAATTCAACCTTTGAAAGCGACTCTCTCCTGAAAATAGGAAAATAGAACATAATCAGGCCACTGAGCCCATTGCTGTGCCATTGGATTACAGCTGAAATGGTTCTCACCTACATTCTCCTGCCTTCGCCAAATGATCATTGATTCCTGAATTAATGAAAAGCTTATTCAACTCGATCTTAAAGAAACTGTGTGCGGGACTGTGTGTGTTTGTTTGTGTGTCCATATCTGTATGTATATGTGTTGTGTGTTTAACGTGTCTGTGTATGTTTGTGTGTATCTCCCTGAGATGAGCTCTTGCCGTTTTTTGGGGTCAATCCATTGAAACTCAGATCAACCCCTCACCACCCCCACACCTCTTCGCCTGACCCTGTTAAGTTTACAGTTATAAAATGCCACCCTCTGCTCGCCTCTCCATGCCTTTGCACTAGTGTCAGTATTTTTGTTTCTTTCAGAGGACATCAAATACTGTCAATCTCTCACATTGCATGGCTGTTTGGTTTTTCAAATAACGTCTTTAAAAGCACAGAGCAGTTTCGTCTGATACCTAGCGATATCGTTCCTGAGGTATTACCACCACCACTGTCAGTTTCAGGACTTTTCAATCTTTTCTAATTTATAATTTGTAGGAGTATATTGTAAAACATTTCAAGATAATGAACGTGCAATATATTCATTGCATCGACTTACAAATGGTTCCGTCCACCTTGTTTGGCTGCGTTTGAGTGGAAATACTCTTTAATTTGTGCACTCTGTGTCATGAATAATCTTCAAAGACAAATCACTTCCACATTGCAGAGTGACCATAGACATAACTTTACATGAACATTCTCCACTCTCAGGGTCCTCAGTACGATTACAATCCTCCATATACCAAACCGTGGGTGTGTGCGTGCGCAGGTGGTTCTGTCAGTTTGGATGGCGCTATGAGGTACCTCCCTCACACTCCCTCCAAGACTGAACCCCTGATGGTTGACACCCAGCGGTGCTGTCAACGTTGAGGTATTTGAAGGCCAACAGGGTGGGACATTGCATCACTTTAAACACCAGAGAGGCTGACAGATACACACAGAGACGAATACAGTCACACAGACAAAACGCAGAGATGAAAACAGATATGCAAATGCACAAAGAGACAAATACCCAAAGAGACAAATACAGACATACAGAGATGAATACAGATGCACAGGCGCACAGAGAGACGATTACAGACGTGCAGCGACACAGAGAAACAAATACAGACACACAGATACACACAGACAAATATAGAAAGATACACAACAGAGACGAATACAGGCACACAGATACAGGTGGAGATGAATACAGACACGCAGATACAGAGATGAATACAGGCACGCAGATACACAAAGAGACAAATATAGACATGCAGATACACAGAAAGACGAATAGACGCACACAGATTCCCACAGGGATGAATGCAGACACAAGGATACACACAGATGTACACAGACACACAACTCTACACCTAGACAAATGCAGACCCGCAGATACACAGAGACGAATACAGACACACAGATACTCACACATGAATACAGGCATGTAGATAGACATAGAGACGAACACAGACATGCAGGTACAGATATGAATACAGGCATGCTGATAGACATAGAGAGGAATACACACAAGCAGATAAAGACATGAATGCAGGCACGCAGATGCACACAGAGATGGATGCAGACACGCAGATGCACATAGATGAATACAGATACACAGATACACACAAAGACAAACACAGACGCGCAGATACACATAGAGACTCGCAGATACACACAGAGACGAATTTAATGACACATACAGATGAATACAGGCACGCAGATGCACATAGAGATGAATACAGACACGCCGATTCAGAGATGAATGCAGACACGCAGATGCACACAGAGATGAATACAGACACACAGATACACAGAAAGACAAATATAGACACGCAGTTACACACAGATTCGAATGAAGTCAAAAGATACCAACAGAGACGAATACAGATACGCGTATGCACACTGAGTTGAACACAGATAAACTGATATACACAAAGACAAAAACAGACGCGCTGATACACACAGAGATACGCAGATACACACAGAGATGAATAGAAACACACAGATAGACACAGAGATGAATACAGACACGCAGCTGCACACAGACACAATTACAGGCATGCAGATAGGCACAGAGACAAATACAGACATGCAGATACACACAGAGAAAATAGAGATATGCAGATACACAGAGAGATGAATGCAGAAACGCAGATACACACTGTTAGAAAATCAGACATGCAGAGACACACAGATGAATATAGATGCACAGACACACACGGAGACTGATGCAATAGCACATATACTAATACAGTCATACATAGACAAATACCGATACACAGATGCACACGCACACACAGATACTCAGTCATCAATACAGACGGACTACACCCACTGCCATACTGACGTTTATATAGACATCGGGAATCTGCCGCTGTTTATTTTTTACGTAGTGACTTTCTTAATATTTCACTTACTCTGTGTGGCTTGTGTCAACCTTTCTGCTATTCCATAGGTAATTCTCTGCATCCTCTCTATATTTTCCACCTCTTTCCTTTAATGAGGTGACCAGAACACGGTATTACAAGTGTGGTATTATAACACGGCGATGAACCTTTCTGCTTTTGAAACCAAACACTCAGAAAAGCTCATCTCGCTCATAATCTGTTAAAGTCGAGTGACAGAGAGCTCGCAAATTCCACTACTTAACAGAAAATAATATCAATGCATTCCTTAATTCTAAAAGTGAACATTGAACCACAACAGTTATTCCCAACTCTAAGCTTCCCTGTCTCTGAACTGTTTGTTATCTTCCTCCACCTTTAACAATATACTCTTCCCACTAAAGAAAAATTGTGTTAAAATTACATAAACCAGTCGGTGGATGTAGTATCCAATGCCCTCCTTCTTTCCACTGAATATGTCCCTGGGTCATGTTCTTTCTTTTAATGCAAGGGTATTTCTTCCAAAAAATGAATCTTGCACAGAGAATGTTGTTCATGGCAGGCTCTCACGATGGCAGTTTACTCTCTGTCTAACTTTCAAAATGCGCGCCTCTTTATTCCCTCAACATCAGCTCATCTCCTTGGTTTGATATTGGACAAACAATAATTTTAAAATCGATTGGGTTTAGTATAGTGGTTCATAATTTCAACTTGATTGTTTAAATTCGAGCAGTTGTCAAAAGAGCAACCAAAGCTCAACATATCTGTTTCACAGCCAGATGTAACATAGTTTCAGTCCAGTACACTCTGAAAATATCAGTTAGTCATATGACAAATACTTGCATGATCTCAACGCAGAACAGCATTCAACTTCATCACAGTGGGTTAAAAGGTGGGATTATAGAGCTGCAGCAAAACCTCATAGATCTGAAAGTGAGCTCCCCGGCTGTGAAAGCTAACACATCATACGTCTTCTAAACAACAGCATCAACCTGGATGGCAACTTTGAGGATATATAGACATGGACCCCAAGATCCCTCTGTTCCAGATTTATCTCGATCTGTTACTCATCAGCTCAGTTCTGTCAATGTCCTTTTTGCAACCTTCAGCAGCCCTCCATACTAACCACCAACTCCAGCAACGCTCGTGATATCAGATAACCTATGAACCCAAACTTCCAATTCGTCATCCAACTCTCTGATAAAAAAAATCACAAAGAGCAGATGTCTCAGAACAGATCACCAAGCTAGTCACCAAGCTCCAGGCTGCATCTATTCCAACGACCACCACCTTCTGCCTTCTGTGGGCCAGCCAATTCTGCACCCAGACAGCCAGACCTACCTGTAAGCCATGCCTCCTTATTTTGTGAATGAACTTACCATGGATAACTTTATCAAACGCCTTGTTAACATCCGTACATACCACATCTACTGCTCCAATTCATCAACGTGTTTCATCACATCCTTAAGGAATTCAATAAGATCTATGAGGCTTGACCTGATCCTCACAAAGCCATGCTGACTGTCTCTAATCATTTATAATTTTCCAAGTATTCATAAATCCTGTCTCTCAAATCCTCTCAAATACTTTTCCCATCACTGGTGTAAGACTGGTTAGCCAATAATTCCCAGGCTTATCCCTATTCTCTTTCTTGAACCAGGGAATAACTTTTGCCAGCCTCCTGTCATCTGGCACGACTCCAGTGGACAGTGAGGATGCAAAGATCATCGCAAAATGCGCAGCAATCTCTTCTCACTTCCTATAGAATCGGAGTGCACATCCTGTTTGGCCAAATAAATTTATCCATCCGTGTGTTTCTCAAATTTTTCAACACATCCTCCTGTTCTAACATACCCGCCTGTTTCATGAATATCAGAAACGTCAAGACCCCTCTCATTAGTGAATACTGAAGCAAACATTCATTAGGAACCTCCCCTACCTTCTCTGACTCCTGGTGCAAGTTCCCTCCACTATCCCTGATCAGCCCTACCCTCTTGTTCCTCATATAAGTGTAGAACGTCTTAGGTTTTACCTTAATTCTATCTCTCCTTTGTTCATTCTTCAGTTCCACATTGGTTACCTTGCAACCTTCTGGAGCACTGTCTAACCCTTGCCTCCTCAACCTTATGTAGGGTTGATGCGAGCAATAAGCCCGCTGGGTACATCAGGCAGCAGACGATCATGGTGATGGAGCAACACTTGCCATGACTGAACGGCTCAGAGTGAACCCTCCAATACACACGGTATCACTAAGTCCAGTAATCTCCTTGTATTTCAGTAACATACTGCCTGCCGTTCTTCCTGGAAGAAAATGACAAGTTATATATGACGTTAAATCCCACCTAATAAACTTTTATCAATTGATTAACTTGTCCATATCCATTTACAGACTCTACAACTTCCATTGATTATTTATTTTCCTGCTTATCTTAGTCCCATTGGCAAACTTAGTTACAATACATTTGTTCCACTCCTCTAGAACATTGATATAGATTGTAAATAGCTGACTTTACCGGTTACATTCTTTTAAACTGATTAAATCTGATTTATCTGGAGTTCCTGCTTTCTGTCCGATCACCAGCCCTCCGCCATTCCTGTTTAACACGTTCCAAGGGCTGAAGAAGGACGAGGAACATCAGTCAGCAATCCAACCCTTCCAGCCTGCTCCACCATTGAATATAATCATTTCTGATGTCAGCCTGCTCCACCATTGACTACAATCATGGCTGATATCAGACTGCTCCACCATTGAATACAACCACATCTGATATCAGCCTGCTCCACCATTGAATGCAATCATATGTGATGTCAGCCTGCTCCACCATTTAATGCAATCATGGCTGATGTCAGCCTGCTCCACCATTAATTACAATTATATCTGATGTCAGCCTGCTCTACCATTGAATATAATCATGGCTGATGTCAGCCTGCTCCACCATTGAGTACAATCATATCTGAATTCAGCCTGCTCCACCATTGAATATAATCATGGCTGATGTCATCTCGGTCTCCGTCCCACTTTCCAGCCCACTTTCCATATTCCCTCAGTTACTCAACATCCCAGTATCAACTGCAATCTGGAACAGTGAATTACACAGATTTATAATCCTTTGAGAGAAGTTTCTCTCGTCACTGTTTTAATTCCTCTCCACTTATCCTAAAACTATTATCTCTTGTTGTAGATTGCCCCAGATGAGAAAACACCCAATGCATATCGACAATGTCAATCACCTTTAGCATTGTCCAGTCCTCAGTGACATCTCCTCCCATTTTTCTAAACTCCAGAAAGTATAGACCTGAACTGCTCAATCTCTCTTCAGGGGACAAACTACTTATCTCTGGAATCAGTATAGTAAACCTCTTCTAAACTGCCTCCATGGCATTACATCCCTCCTGCAGTCAGGACACCAGAACTGTACACAGTGGCCCAACCTGTCCTTAACCATTCATTAAAATTTATCACCCTAGTCAGTGTCTTCTGGAAAACTGATTATAGCATGTCCATCCCCTCAAATAATTGCTGGCATTGATTGCTCGTCGTTGGGGCCAGAGGACTGAGCCCCATGGTATGTTGGAAACAGAAAATCAACCAGTTATTCCATCTCACTGCAATTCTTTGTTTCGCCAATCCTATATCCAAGCGAATAAGTTGCTTCTAACCATAGGCAATCTTATGCTGCAGATTAATCTTTTGTGCACGTCTTATTCAATATCTTCTATAAGTCCTGATGTAACATCTCCATTATGCAGCTTGCTTGTCACATTGTTAAAGGCTCAAACAAATAATGAAAATGCGATTCATCCTTTGTAAAATTATGTTGATTCTGATGGATTGTAGCTTGACTCTGCAAATGTCCTTTCATTAATTCCCGAATAATCGATTTTAACAATTTTAACAATTTTTAAGAATTTTCTTAAATTCCAGCCGTTTTTGCACCACTTTATATTCCATCGTGAAGGTGATAAGCTTGAATTCTCATTCTCTATATTCTCTTCGTTCCCTCCAATCCTGTATAGTTGACACGTGGCGTGAAATGACCTACTCTCGTTGCTGTGTAAGAGCCATGAGTGGCTGAATGGACTTATTATCTTCCCTGTGCACAAAATTAATGGGCTGATGTAAAAAAAATAAAAAGAATACATAGATTAAACCAAGCTGAACCAAGGCAAATTAAATTAAATTGCATGAAGTTACAACACCCAGCACAATCCTACCAACGCTCCCCATCACTGGGAGCATGAGTTGCCATACCCGTACTTGTTCAGAATTCTTACTCTCAGAGCCCTCACTGTTGCACAAATGTCCTGACCAATATAGGCAATAAAACCATGTCTATATGGTTGCAAAAGGGCCGCCACGTCCTATAACAATGTTCCTTTTTCTGGTGCCCATACTCATAAGGAAGTACAGGGGGTGGGCTCCATAACTAACCGATATCACGATCAGAGTCCTGGGAGGTTTCCTGGAACCCAGTTCATCAGAATGTTCTTCCTCGCACAAAATTAAAGAATACTAAACAATTTCTTCCATTGTAAGTCCAAGGAGGGAAGGTTCAGTGAACCCAAGAGGAGGGCCACCAGATTTCCCTTGACCTCGGTTCCCAAGACCCCTTCCAAAACACTTGCTATAGTGCACCAATACCTACGAAGCTTGTGGCATGATCACAAGCAATAAGTAAGTGTACCAACATCTGTTGTACATTTGGGGCAGACTGGAGACGCTCCGTCTTAAATTTGACAAGCTGCCCCGGTTTCAATTAAACCCTGCGGAGTACCTTCAACTGCACAGCCTACGTCCTGTTGCAAATTGAAATCTTCCTTACACTCTCTGAAATATCTTCCCACTCCTCTGGTGAAATCTCCTCCCACAATTCCTGAGCCCAGATTCTATGCAGCCGCTCTATATCATTTGAGACATTACCTCTTAATAAATGATAGAGGGCGCTGACCGAGGGAGCACTCTTTTCTCCATTTCCGACCTATGGGGACTAACCATTAATGCAGTCTTTTTCTTCTGTATAAAATTCCTCATCTGAAAGTAACGAAAGAGGCCCCTCCAAGATAACTCATATTTCTGGCTCGGCTGCTCGAAAACCATCATGGCTACCAAGTCAAATAATTCCCCCAAACAGGAAACTCCTCTGGACTCCTAGAGCCAAAAGCCAGAATCCATCAATCCCAGCTGGGATCCTACCGATCCTACAAAGAGAGTAAAAGGGGCAGTTTATTTATGTAAATTTCCCTCACTTTGTCGCATTATTTTCCAGGCTTTAACTATTTTAAGGACAATTGGATTTCTGCAATGATCCATAACAGTCCTCATCTTGTCCACGAAGAGCAGATTAATGAGGGGGCATTTTGCCTGTGAAGCCTCAATGTCCAGCCAAACTGACCGCAGGTCTTTTCAAGCTCAGTCAGCCACATACGATTCCAGGGAACTTAGTTGGTATTTCTTAAAGTCCAGAAAATTCACACCCTTCATCTCCACCAGAAGCTGTAATTTGGCGAGCTTCATAACAGGCCACCTGTGGTGCCAGATAAACAAGCTTAACCAACTGAAAAGCCTCCATAGCACCGGCCTGGAGAGCATCAAAAGGACAACTCACATGGGATAGAAGAAACGAGGAAGTTCATTCATTTTAAACGGGAGGTATTCTTCCCAACCAGGATATTGGAATATCTTCCAAGAGCCGAAAGTCCTGTCTTATCTTCTCGAACACCTGCACGAGGTTTGCTTTATATAATTGACGGAAGGCTGGTGTGATAAAAATGCCTAAATAGAGAAAACTTCCTTGTGACCATCTGAAAGGGATTGCACCCCCCATGATCAGATACTCGAATAACACCCCAACAGGCATGAACTCCGATTTCATAAAATTGATATTATACTCTGCAAAAGATCCAAATAAAT
This sequence comes from Hemiscyllium ocellatum, assembly GCF_020745735.1. Taxonomy (NCBI): domain Eukaryota; kingdom Metazoa; phylum Chordata; class Chondrichthyes; order Orectolobiformes; family Hemiscylliidae; genus Hemiscyllium; species Hemiscyllium ocellatum. Next base: position 495,101 of record NC_083412.1, read on the forward strand.
TAATCACTTCTAGTAAACGGGGCAAAAATATCATCGGGTTAGTTAGAAAGGGTAGAACGTTATTTGTGTAAAGGATGGTGTTATGCCTTCCTGACCCTACCACCCGTTCAGTTATATTGGGGCCCCTCTGGGTGGCCTCTGCCAACGGCTCAATCACCAATACAAATAATAACGGTGAAAGGGGCAACCTTGTCGGCTGTCTTTGCCGATGCTAAAGTTATACCATTAGACCTTATACCATTAGTGAGAACTGCTGCTGCTTTAGCGTATCTATATAATTCTGCCATCCACCAGGCAACGACACCTCCAAGACCAAACGGTTCCAAGACATAAAAGAGGTATGTCCACTACACCCAATCAAATGCTTTCTCGGCATCCATCGAGACTACCAAGCCTGGAATCGACCTTGCTGACACATCTGAACCATATTTAGCACTGTCCTAATCTTAATAGGGGACCTGCAACTCCTAATAAAACCTGTCTGGTCCTCTTTCACAATGAAGGACAAGATCTTCTCCAGCCTCAAAGCTAGTATTTTTGACAAAATTTTAAAGTCCACATTTTTAATAACAGTACAGACCTATACGAATAGGCAATCCTTTGGGGTTTTCCCTCATTTGAGAATAAGAGAAATATTTGCTTTTCTCTGAGAGGATGGGAGGCAGTCCTGTCTACAAAAATAATTGAATATATCCAACATTGTCCCAGCCATCATGCCTTTGAACTCTTTATAAAACTCACTTCGCAAGCCATCTGGGCCGGTCGGTTTGCCACTCTGGAGCTGCCTTACCGCATCCTGTATCTCTTGGATTGTCAGAGGAGCATTCAAAAGAAACTCCTGCTCTGAGGTTATACCTGGGAGGTCCAGGGTCTTAAAAAGGACTCCGTTTTCACTAATCTGTCCGCACAATCCTCTGACAGAACAACCCAGAGTAGAACTTACTGAATGCTGCATTATCTCTTTTCGGATCGTAGATGATAGCACCAGCACCCTCTCTGATGCATGTAATAGATTGGGGGCACTCTTCTTTCTGGCCAAGTGCGCCAAGTACCTTGTCAGTTTAGCTCCACACTCGAATAACCTCTGTTTCGCAAAGTAAATCTCGCTCTTTGCTGTCTCAGTGAGCGCAGTGTTTAGAGCAGCCCGGAGGGCTGTAATCTGCTGCACCTTAGTCTGTCAAAGTTTGCTGTCTCAGTTGCCTTCAAGTAAGCCTGAGGCATACGCTACTGCTTTCCCTTCTGCCACTTCTGAGTCACCGAGTAAGAAATAATCAAACCACTTGCATAGGCCTTGTCAGTCTTCCAGAACACCGACGGATTACTGGCCATACCGAAGTTAAGATCCTAATAAAAACTTAAATTCAAGCGAATTTAAATACTCAATGAATTAGCTATCTGCCAGGAGGCAAGCATCCATGCGCCAGTGCTGCGAGCCTGTCCCATCGCCATCGGCCTTAACATCCACGTGCACTGCTGCATGATCAGAATTTTGCAGGGCAGCATCGAATTTAAAAAGGCCAATGGGGCAAAGAATATGTCAATCCTGGTATAGCACTTACGTGGGTTAGAAAAAAGGTGAAGCCTCTACCTTCAGTGTGAAGACATCTCAAACGTCCACCAACGCAGCTCGTTGTTCAGGTCCACCAGCTGCCTAGATGGCGGGGAAATACCCGTGAGACCCCTTGACATCCTGTCCACTTCGGGGTCCATAAGTCGGTTAAAGTCTCCCCTTTAATTGTACAATGTTCACCAATGGTCATCAACCTGGAGAGCGCATCCATTACAAATTTGAGTGGGTGTGCTGGGGGCAATATTATACAATGTCCCATATTCGTCTGCATGTATTACAGCTTTAAGGATCAGAAACCACTCACGTTCGTCCTTAATTTGGTCAATCAGCTGAAGTGGAACGTTTGTATGAATGAGTGAAGCTACTCCTCTAGTTTTCAAATTAAAGGACGAAATAAATACCGGACCGAACCTTTCTGCAGGAACTTTAACTGCTCCTCATAAGTTAGATGTGTTTCTTGTAGCAAGGCTACATCGATCCCTTCCTTTCTGAGGCTTGAAAGTATCTTTTTTCTCTAAATCGGTGAGTGACTCTCCTTAAAGTTCCACATGCACCATTTAAACAAGCGGTTAGCCATAGCAATTCGAAGCAGCCCATAACCCACTAGGAGAAGAACCCCATTTATAGCGCATCAAGTGAAAACAGTAACTTATTCAGACTATCTTGAAAATATAACTACAATAACAACCAAATCAAAACTTCTAACAACTATTTCTAAAAGGAACCAGCATTTAACACAAATAAGTGGAGACTTTCTCCCTTCCTGCAGTGGGCGTTCTTATTACCCACTAATCCCCCACGGTTTCTCCCAGCTGAAGCCGCTCCCCAAACCCAGGCAAAACCATGTTTAAAAAAGGTTGCACGCGTCTTACAACAAGAATATTAAAAGTGTGCATTCAATCCGTCCCTTACGTATTTTGACACGAGGCAGTCCTGGTGAAACAAAATATAACAACCCCCACCATCCCCAAACCCCCTTTCTCATTCCATAAGACCATAAGACATAGGAGTGGAAGTAAGGCCATTCGGCCCATCGAGTCCACTCTGCCATTCAATCATGACTGATGGGCATTTCAACTCCACTTACCAGCGTTCTCCCCGTAGCCCTTAATTCCTCAAGACAACATGAATCTATCAATCTCTGCCTTGAAGACATTTAGCGTCCCGGTCTCCACTGCACCCTGTGGCAATGAATTCCACAGACCCACCACTCTCTGGCTGAAGAAATGTGTCCACATTTCTGTTCTGAATTTACCCCGTCTAATTCTAAGGCTGTGTCCACGGGTCCTTGTCTCCTCGCCTAATGGAAACAATTTCCTAGCGTCCACCCTTTCCAAGCCATGTATTATCTTGTACGTCTCTATTAAGTCTCCCCTTAATCTTCTAAACTCCAATGAATACAATCCCAGGATCCTCAGCCGTTCCTCATATGTTAGACCTACCATTCCAGGGATCATCCGTGTGAATCTCCACTGGACATGTTCCAGTGCCAGTATGTCCTTCCTGAGGTGTGGGGACCAAAACTGGACACAGTACTCCAAATGGGGCCTAACCAGAACTTTATAAAGTCTCAGTAGAACATCGCTGCTTTTATATTCCAACCTTCTTGAGAAAAGTGACAACATTGCATTCGCTTTCTTAATGACGGACTCAACCTGCATGTTTACCTTGAGAGAATCCTCGACTAGCACTCCCAGATCCCTTTGTACTTTGGCTTTACGAATTTTCTCACCATTTAGAAAGTAGTCTATACTTTTATTCTTTTTGCCAAAGTGCAAGACCTCGCATTTGCTCACGTTGAATTCCATCAGCCATTTCCTGGACCACTCTCCCAAACTGTCTAGATCCTTCTGTAGCCTCCCCACTTCCTCACTACTACCTGCCTGTCCACCTAACTTCGTATCATCTTCAAACTTCGCTAGAATGCCCCCAGTCCCTTCATCCAAATCATTACTATATAATACGAAAAGCTGTGGCCCCAACACTGAATCCTGTGGGACACCGCTCGTCACCGGGTGCTGGAAAAGAACCTTTTATCCCAACTCTCTGCCTTCTGTCAGACAGCCAATCCTCAATCCATCCCAGTATCTTACCTTGCTCAGCAGCCTCCCGTGTGGCACCTTATCAAAGGCCTTTTGAAAGTCTAGATAGACCACATCCACTGGCTTTCCCTGGTCTAACCTATTTGTCACCTCTTCAAAGAATTCCAACAGGTTTGTCAGGCATGACCTCCGCTTATTAAATCCATGTTGACTTGTTCTAATCAGACTCTGCTCTCCTAAGAATTTAGAAACCTCATCCTTAATGATGCATTCGAGAATTTTACCAATAACAGAGGTTAGCCTAATTGGCCGATAATTTTCTATCTTTTGTCTTGATCCTTTCTTGAACAAGGGGGTTACAACAGCGATCTTCCAATCATCCGGGGCCTTCCCTGACTCCAGTGACTTTTGAAAGATCTCAACCAATGCCTCCGCTATTTCCTCAGCCACCCCTCTCAGAACTCTAGGGTGTATCCCATCGGGGCCAGGAGATTTATCAATTTTAACACTTTTTTAACTTTTCTAACACTATCTCTTTTGTAATGGCAACCATACTCAACTCAGCCCCCTGACTCCCTTTAATTGTTGGGATATTACTCATGTCTTCCACTGTGAAAACTGATGCAAAGCACTTGTTAAGTTCTCCTGCTATTTCCTTATCTCCTATCACGAGGCTTCCTGCATCAGTTTGAAGTGGCCCAATGTCTACTTTTGCCTGTCGTTTGTTTCTTATGTATAGAAAGAAACTTTTACTATCATTTCTAATATTACTGGCAAGCCTACCTTCATATTTGATCCTCTCCTTACTTATTACTCTCTTTGTTATCCTCTGTTTGCTTTTGTAGCCTTCCCAATCTTCTGATTTCCCACTGCTCTTGGTCACTTTATAGGATCTCTCTTTTTCTTTAATACATTTCCTGACTTCCTTTCTCAGCCATGGTTGTCTAATCCCTCCCCAAATAATCTTTCTTTTCTTGGGGATGAACCTTTGTACAGTGTCCTCAATTATACCCACAAACTCCTGCCATATTTGCTCTACTGTCTTCCCCACTAGCCTCTGCTTCCAGTCCATTTTTGTCAGTTCCTCTCTCCTGCCCTCATAATTACCTTTATTTAACTGTAACGCCATTACATCCGATTTTGTCTTCTCTCTTTCAAACTCCAGACTGAACGCTACCATATTATGATCGCTTACTTTAAGATCTTTTATAGAGTCTGGTTCATTGCAAAGCACGATGTCCAGAATAGCCTGCTCCATTGTGGGCTCCATGATAAGCTGTTCCAAAAAGCCATCCGGTAAGCGTTCCATGAATTCCCTTTCTTTGGATCCAGTAGCAACATTATTTACCCAGTCCGCCTGCATATTGAAGTCTCCCATGATCAATGTGAGATTGCCTATCTGACATGCCTTCTCTATTTCCCCGTACATGTTGCGTCCCTGGTCCTGACCACTGTTAGGAGGTCTGTACACAACTCCAATTATGTTTTTTTTTGCCTTTGTGTTTTCTCAATACCACCCACACAGACTCCACATCATCCGACGCTATGTCATTCAGTGCCATAGATTTAATTTTGTTCTTAACTAACAAGGCAACCCCACCCCCTCTGCCGACTTCCCTGTCATTTTGATAAGTTGAAAGTCCTTGGAGGTTTAACTGCCAATCCTGAACCCCCTGTAACCAAGTCTCTGTGATGCCTACCACATCATAATCATTCACTATGATCTGTGCCATTAGTTCATCTGCTTTGTTATGAATGCTACGAGCATTCAGGTAAAGTGCCTTGATGCTAACTTTCTTATCATTAGAAATATTGGAAGTCATATGATGTCCTAAGTTATCCTTGCTTTTTTCTGCATTCCCAGTCTGCATCAATTTTAAATCCGACTGAACACATGCTATCCTGCTGCTTATCTTTCCATTTAACGCCATACTCCCTGTCGCTTTCACTTTCCCTTCCCCCCAACTCAGAAGTTAAAGTCCTACTGACCACCCTATTTATCCTCTTCGCTAGAACATTGGTACCTGATCGGTTCAGGTGGAGACCGTCCCAACGGTACAGATCACCCCTGTTTCAAAACTGATGCCAATGCCCCATGAATTGGAATCCCTGTTTCCCACACCAATCCCTTAGCCACGTGTTTACTTGCCTAATTTTCTTGTCCCTATGCTAATTGGCACGTGGCTCGGGCAGTAATCCGGAGTTTATGACCCTTGAGGACCTGTGCTTCAATTTCCTGCCTAGTGCTTCGTAATCCTCAAACAGGTCCTCCACCCTAGTCTTGCCTATGCTGTTAGTACCAACGTGGACCACAACAACTGGATCCTACCCCTCCCGCTCCAATATCCTTTCAAGCCGGTCGGAGATGTCCCACACCCTGGCACCGGGCAGGCAACACACCATGCGAGACTCCGATCCGGCTTGCAAAGGATACTATCTGTCCCCCTAATTATAGAATCCCCTATAACCACTATTTGTCTATTAGCTCCCTCCTCTTGAATGACCTTCTGCACCATGGTGCCGTGGCCAGCTGGCTCATCCTGTCCAGTGCCCTTTTCCTCATCCGACCAGGGAACAAGAATCACGTACCTGTTGGACAAGGTCAAGGGCTGAGGCCTTAACTTCCAAGTTAAGTGTGAGAAACGAAAAGCAAATGATGGAAAACCTAGGATATTTGGAATGGAAGAAGAAAGGAGAACACAGAGAAAAGTGAAAAAATGGGAGTTCCACATACTTAAAAAAAGGAAGTAAACCAAGCAAACCTCAGATAAATCAAAGACAACACAATTATCCATACTATTTGAACCAGCCAGCCTATTTTAATGTGAACAGGAAGTCCTTTGAGTTTTCTGCTGAGTCAAAATTAAACACAGACTCTCCATGGCTGAAACATAATATTTCCGGATATCTTACCAAAATATTCACATCCCTCAGGCTCCTTTTTCCTTTATCAAAGGCCTGCCTCTTGGGGATCACCGCCGTAGGGAAGTCTTCTAAAAACATAATTCGTGATCCTTTGTAGATCAGAGCCTATGGATCCTTCCCCAGAGCTCGAGAAGCTGACAGCACTTTTTTTTATCGTGTTGGACTTGTACTTGGACTGGGCGGGGCGCTGGTCTGATCCAGTCTTGCACACTGCGACCCAGTGGTCCCACTCGATACGCACTCAGTCTGCCCCTGACTTCCAGCTTCAAAACTTGTATGAGCCATTGCTCCATGAAGCTGACGAGCTGGCCTTCTTCTCGTTTCAGCAGGCCAACCTGGCTGATGTTCTTCTGACGGCACCGATTTTCGAGGTCATCGACCTACTCTACTAAGGCACTTACCTACCATTCCAGGGCTTAGCCGCGACCCACGGAGGATTCTGCCGTGGCTTCCATAGCTGCGGTCCGCAGTTTCACCTCGACGATGCGTGGCCCGAGACGCTGGGTCTCCTGGTCCTAATTCTGCAGCTTGGCTGAGATCAGTTCCAGCCTGGTTCGGGTCTCCTCGGTCGCTGAAACAATGTTCTCTCGCATGCTCTGAACTCCGAGACCAGGTTCTACTCCTCAGATAAGTGCTCTGGGACGTTCGCAGGGGCCGACGTCACAGCCGAGGACGTTTCCATTGCTGCAGTGCCCTCCTAGTTGTGATCCTCGAGGTCCTTTTTCCCTTAGTAATTTAACTTACTCGCTTAAACTGGCATAGAGCAATACTGGGGATCAAAAATGACCGATTTTACAACAATAGGGAAGAAAGAGAGGGTGAATGCATCACTTTGTCTTGGTTCTGGGGCAGAGCTCAGCAGGGCAGGCCTACTGGATCGCCGCCATCTTGGATCTCACCCGAATAATCAATGTTCACAAACCTTTTTTGAAATGGTTTGCAGATGTTTCTTCGGTAAAAAAAAAACAATGACTGCAGATGCTGGAAAACAGAGTTTAGATTAGACTGGTGCTGGAAAAGCACAGCAGTTCAGGCAGCATCCGAGGAGCAGTAAATTCGACGTTTTGGGCAAAAGCCCTTCATCAGGAATACATCTTGTTTCTTGTCGGGGGAGACAATGGAGAACATGGATGTGATATAGTTAGATATTCAGGTGGATGTTTAAGAGTTCAGAAAGTGAATAGTAAATAAAATTGAACCAACGTGGTTCAGAGGCGACTTTTCGAAATGGAAGGGTAAAAGTGAAGTTGGCCGTCAGTTAACGGAAATTGGAATATCAAAGTAAAGGTGTTCTGCACAGATTGCATGCAGTGTGGATGAGAATATACCTGTGTTCTGTACCGTTTCAATGAATGAGAGGTGATCTCAGGGAAACTTAGAACATTCACACCCTGCAGACTGACTAATACAGGGGCATGGAGAAGTGCAGAAGGCAAAGTTAGGGGGAACCTGAGATGTTCGACAAAAACATCAAACTGAACAGAATAACCAGAGAATAATTAGGACCCATTTCGAAACCAAGAGGGTAATCAGTATGTGAAACTGGGGAACATTGATAGCTTGTCACATGAGAGCTTCACATCTGTTTTAGTTGGGAGAAGGAAGATGCAGGTATAGAATTCTAGAAGATGGACAGGGAAGCTCTCAAACAGATTGATATAAGATGCAAGTTGGGATTGATGGTTTTGGATGATGGAAAGTCCAGGTGAGTTGTGTCGCAGGATGCTGTTGGTCTGACCACACAAGGGAGGTGCTAGAGAACTGGAGAACAGCTATGTGGTCCCAAGTTACTGGAAAGGTGATAGAGATAGACCCGTGTCTGGTGGTGTACCACAGCGAGCAGTGCAGTGTATCTAATTATATATGGTATTCATAAATGATGTAAATGTGAATGTGGAGGGTGGGGGGGGGGCGGTGTGTGGGGACTGAATGTAATAAGCAATTTTGTGTTTGAAACAAAGATTGGCCTGGTGGTTGGTAGTGAGGAGGAAGGCCTTACGTTACAGGAAGATACTGGTGGAATGGTCAGATGGTCAGATCAATGGCAGATGGAATGGAACTCTGATAAATATGAGGTGATGCGCTTTGGAAGAAGGAGCCAGACACGGAAGAATTCAATGAATAGCAGAACACTAGGGAGATCAGAGGGCGTTTGACCACACATGTGACTGGTCAGTGCAATAACCAGTTAAGAAATCACACTGGATTGTAGGCATAGTGTTTATTCATCGAGGCGACATAATATGAATTAATCATGCCATTGGTTAGGTCATACATAGAATACTGTGTGCAGTTCTGACCGTCACATTACAGGAAGGGTTTGAGTTTCTCAGTAACATCAGAAGCTATTGGGGTCTCCTCAGAGTTGGTAGCTTCAATGGCAGACTCCTGGTTGCAACTCTCTCTAAATTTTCACTTGATTTGTTTCCCCTCCTCGATTGGAGAACTGAATCTAAGAATCTGTGTCTGATCTTTCCTTTTTGCCAAGTATATATTTATAGGATATTACTGAATCAGAACACTTAATTATTAATAGTGTCTAGGCCAACGCCTTCAAATATTTTTCAGGAGCTCTGCTGTCATCCATAATACGTGACTCCTTCTCTTACTGTGTAATTGATTAGAGGTATTAAATGGGCTATCTCTACACTTCCGCAATAATTGCCTTGAGCTGAATGACTTCCTCATATTCCTGTGAAGCTAGCATGACGCTCTGAATAATCTCTTCCTTTTTAACTGTGGAAATGTGCAGCGTCCAGCAGCACTGTTGCATGAATGTTACCGATACTTCCAACAGCACAAGCCTAAATGTTGTTTAGTTCTTGCTGCACATGGACACTGACTAGTTCAGGAGCTGAAGGGGGACATTTTGCTTGAATATTGTGTGATCTTCAGTGAACACCCCCACTTCTCATCTTCTGGTGTGCACAAGACATTTATGAAGCAACTGAAGATGTTTGTGCTGAGGAAGCCACCTTGAGGATCTTTTGTAGATATATCCAGGACTGCATGGATTTTTGTATACAAACTACAATCATTGTGCTTAATGCTTTAAATCACTCTAATCAGGGCGGTTTGCAATTCATTCCCATTAAGTGAAATCTTGCTCAGGCTCCTTGAGACCAACATCAATTAGATGCTGCCTTGATGTCAGGGCACTGTTCCCTGAGCCCTTGTGTTCACTCTTTTGCTCATATCAATAGGTCACAGTGTGGAGGCAGGGAGAGCTTTTTGACCAGTCAGAGATGAGAGCTGTGAAGAACCGGACATGAAAGAGGATATTAGACCTTATGATCTTACTGTGGATGAAGATATGCTTGGGGGAGGGGAGCGTGTGGATGAATGACATACCCTGTTTCTGGCATTCTCACATTCTATTATTGGAAAGTAGAGGGTGTAAATTTCCTGGAAGCTCTGTTATTGAATATTGTCAAATTGTCTTGACCATCTCTGGTTGAGGTATGGGGGCTGTATTCACAGCGAAACTAGGTCGACAACATGATCAACAAATGAAGCATAAGTTGCAGAGAGGGGAAGCTCTGTAAAGAGAGATGAGCGACCTTTTCCCTTCCCAGCCTGGGTTTTCCAATTGCATTTTCCAAACCAGCCCAAATTGTGTGTGACAGTTTTGAGGGGCTGATTGATCTCTGTTTCTGTGCACCAGGGTATAGCAGTAAGTAGCCTCTAACTGCTGCTGTCTAGCATGATTGAGAGACTGAATGGAACGCAGAAACATGGGACTGGGGAAGAGGAGTGTAGCATTAAACACTTTGAGTCTTCTTCACCAGGCACTAAGATTGTGGTTGATCAGGTTATGGTCACAGCCCCAGTTTCCTGTCTGTATCTCATTATCCATGACTCACTTCTCTGTCAAATATTTAACTAACTCAGCTTTGAATCAATGTAAACAATTAGGCATTTCAAACTTGTGGGGAAGAGAATTTCCACATGAAATGCCTGTTTAGAATGTCTACTCATCCCTCTTATAGAGTCATATAGCATGCAAATTTGTTCGTGCTGACCAGACATCCCAATCTGATTGAGTCTGTTTTGTCATCATATGGCTCATATTCCTCTATACTGCCTTATTCAGATACCCATCAAGATGCCAGACCCCACAACTTCCTCTGGCGGATGATTCCATATGCACACCTCCCTCTGTATGAAATCATTGCCTCGAAGTTCCATCTAAAATATTTCCCCTCATACCTTAAACCTCTACCCTCTATTTTTCGAATCCCCTATTCTGAGAAATAGACCTTGTCCATTTACAAAATCCATGCCTCTTATGATTGTATAAACCTCTATATTGTCAGCCCTAAGTCCGTGATTCTACAGGAAAACCGCTTTAGCCTATTCAACCTCTGCTTATAGCTCAAACTCTCCAAACCTGGCAACATCCTTATAAATCTTTTCTGAACCCTTTCAAGTTTGACAGCAACCTTTGAACAGCAGTGAGACCAGACCAGCACACAGTATTCCAAAATGTGGCCTCACTGACTTCCTGTACAGCTGTAACATGACATCCCAACTCCGAAACTCAATGCTCTGACCAATGAAGGCAAACATGCCAAACACCTTGTTCATTATCCTGTTCACTTTGAAGGAGCGATGCACCTACATCTCTGTCTCTCGTTGCTCAGCAACATCCTCCAATAAATTTCCATTAAGTACCCCGATTTGCTTTCCAAAATGCAGCACTTCACATTTATCTGAATTAAACATCATCTGTCACTCGTCAGCCCATTGGCCCATCTGATCGTGGTCTCATTGCACTCTGAGATAATTGTCTTCATTACCCACAACACCAACAATTTTGGTCTAATCTGCAAACTTGCTACCGTTACCACCTATGGTCACATCCACATCATTTATATAAATGACGAAAAGCAGTGGGCTCAGCACTGATCCTTGTGGCACACTACTGTTCACAGGCCTCCAGTCTGAAAAGCAATCCTCTACCAACCTCTGTCGCCTCCATTCAATCTAATTTTGTATTCTATTGACTTGGGTGCGCTGTTTCCCATGTGACCCAATCTTACTAACTTACCTGATATGCAGAATCTTATCGAAGAACTTGCTCCAGTCTATATGGAAAGCATCTACAACACTGCCTTCATCAATCTGCTTTCTCACCTCTTAACAGACTCAGTCAAATTATTGTGACATGGATTCTCAGGCAAAAAGCTATGGTGACTATCCCCAATCAATCCTTGCCTTTGAAATTGGCTATCCTTCAGAATCCCCTCCAAAGACTCACCCACCATTGAAGTCAGGCTTACCAATCCAGAATTCCCTGGGTTGTTGAGTAACTGTTTTCTTTTCTACTGCCACTCCTCCATTGGTCACAGCAAATTATTGGTGTAACCAGTTTGATGATATGGCCTCTGATATGGGTCTCACATTGGGTCTGGGTCGTCCTCGGAAGAAGTCAAGTAGATTTCCTTCATCGTTAAAATAATAAATTCATGACGAAAACAACGTTCGTCAAGTTATGATGGAAAGATGATTGACAAACAGTATAGAAATTACAAAAATGAACACTGATATTTCTATTTCTAATAATAATGAGGAGCACAAACATATGCAGACACACACACAGATACATACACAGACACACTCAGACACACACACAGCATACACACACAGATAGACTCAAATACACACGCACAGGCGTGCACACACAGACACACTCAAGCTCAGAAAAACACAGACATACAAAAACAAGCGCATGCAAATCCACACCATTATCACAGACAAATGCACGTACCATAGAGCATACAAAATATGAGAAAAAAAGGCCATTTGGTCCATCCAGTTTACTGAACTATTGATCATGGCTGACATGTTTTTCAAACCAGTCCTACTACCCTCTCACAACAGGCCTTGAGCCCATCTTTAATCATTACTTATCGAGTTATATTCTCAAGACGCTTAAATGTGTGTGTGTGTGTGTGTGGCACGCGCATGCACGTGCCTGTCTCTATGTGTGTATCTGACGTTGTGTGCATATGTCAGTGTGTGTATGTCTTTTGTCGGTCCGTGTGTGTTTGTGTGCATGTGACGTCTGTGTGTGTGTGCCTTTGCATGTGTGTGACTGTGCATGTGCGTCTGTGTATCTGTATGTGTGTGTGTGTGTGTGCGTGTGTGTGTGTGTATGTGTCTGTGTATGTGTATGTGAGTTTACCTAATAGCAGGAGACAGCATTATCGAGGAGGGTTGTTTGTCAGACCGGAGGCTTGTTGTTATGGACTAGGCCGGACCACTCAAAATATTCTTAGTCGTACAGCGCAGACCATAACTTTTTAATTTGTTTCAGCAAGTGCACGGTGAAAATTATCAAGTTTTAAAATAGACAAAAGATATTCGCACAAAACTACACAATGAAACACAAAGAACGGAATAAAGAAGGCCATCTATTCAAACGAGATTTAACTAGTTGTTCTGGAAGTACAGAAATATTCCAATAAGGAAACCCCCCTTAAGAACAATTAAAATGGAACAAATGCTTACAGGTTGAAATTAAAAGGGCAGAAGGAGGGGGAGGGGGAGTGTGGTGTGTGTGTGTGTGTGTGTGTGTGTGTGTGTGTGTGTGTGTGTGTGTGTGTGTGTGTGTGTGTGTGTGTGTGTGTGTGTGTGTGTGTGTGTGTGTGAGAGAGAGAGAGCCTGTCCACACAGCTGAACTACAAACTGGTTCTGGACTGAACTGCTCACCGAGAAAGCTGACCACTCACCTCTCATTACACCTTTAATCACAAAACCATTTAATCTCTCTACCAAACTAGTCACCTTGGAGCCACGAACTATTTACGACCCCTCTGAAAAAAAAAATGAAGCTCACAGTATCTTTGAGAAAAGGAAGCTTTATATAGAAAAGGTACCAGCTTTGTGACGCTGTATACACTGGTGTTCCACAGGGACTTGTGCTCAATCCATTTTGTTTGACATTTATACAATTGATTCAGATGAGAATTATAGAAGGCATGGTTGGAAAGATTGTGGATGAAACCACGTTTGGCTACGTAGTGGACAATGAAGATTACACAGGGACCAAGATCAATTGGCTTTAAGAATCTTAGATTGTACAGCACGGAAGGAAACAATTTTGACCAACTCGTCCATGCCAACCTGATTTCTGAAAGTAATCTTGCCCTACTTGAGGTGGTGCAATAGCTCAGTGGTTAGCACTACTGCCTAACAGTACCAGGAATCTGGGTTTGATTGCTGGCACTGCTGACTGATTGTGTGGAGTTTGCACATTAACGCTGTGTCTGCGTGGGTTTCCTCCCACAGTCCAAAGTTGTGCAGGTTATGTGAATTGGCCATGCTTAGTTGCACATAATGTCAAGTGCATTAATCAGGGTTAAATGTGGTGAGGTGGTTCTGGGTGGATAACTCTTCAGAGGTTTGGTGTGGACTTGTAGGGACTCTAATCTATTTGTCAGCAATTGGCCCATATCACTCTAAAACCTTCCTATTGATATACCCATCTGGGTGCCTTTTAAATGTCGTAATTATATCAACCTCCACCACTTCTTCTGGCAGTTCATTAACTACATGCTCCACTTTCTGAGTGAAAAAGTTGCCCCGATGTCACTTTAAAATCTTTCCCTACTCAAATTAAATCTATGCCTTCTAATTTTGGACTTCCAAGCATGGGGAAAAGATCTTAACTACTCACCCACTATCCATGCACTTCATGAATTTATAAACCTTTAGAAGGTGCAAATGTGCCTCCCACCAAGCGTCTGAGCGTTCAGTCATCTGGGGCTTAAATTCTGAAATTCAATACTGACACCTCTTCCATCTCAATCCAACCTCAATTTTAAAATCATTTTAGTCAACGCGTTCAGACATATTTTAAAACACCTCTAGTAGGATTAGAACCTAGCCCTTTGCGGACCAGAGGTAGGGACACTACCACCCCTCCACAATACCTCCAGAAGTTGATACATTATTCTCTTGTGTGTTTATTCATCAGCCTGTTCTGACATGATGCACCTGAATACAAACAATCTGGTCTCGAGCTAGGGACACTCCCAGACAAGCTCAGGAATTGGAATAGAATCCAGCGCTCTGCGTCAGAGACAGGGATACTACCGACTACACAAGATCTAAACCATACCCAAATTTTTAACTTTAAATGACAGCTTTCAGATCGGTATGGAATCATTGAAATCTGGTTCACTTTACTGAATTACCCAGTTAAAATAATAACGTTGTTAAAAATGCAAGGTACTTGCCTCAACTGTAGGATTTTGAGTTTATGTGCTCTGCCTTCGAGATAAACTATGAACATCTTTAAATACTTGGCTATTATTTCCAGTTTAAATGGCTATTATCTGTAGTCTGCAATATGAGGGAATGAAATCCTTCAGACCCACACTGCACTATGAAGGATCTCAAATAGATATCAACACGGAATATCAGAGACAAAGACAGAGCATACTTTCTGGCCTGAAACACCGATCACTGTTTCCCTGCTCTAACGTGTGACTGCCCTCTTCCTAAAACCACTAAATTATACAAGGCAACTGATTACTTTCCAACCTTTCTTCCCCAGTATTATCACTCATTTGGCTAAAGAATTGCAGATGGAGCTTAATGTTGATAAATGCAAGGTATTGTACTTTGGTAAAACAAACTAAAAAAATACATATACAATTAAATGTTGAGCCATTTGTAGTGTTGTAGAACAGATCAACCTAGGGTTTCAGGCATAATTCTTTCAAGTTTGCTTCATATGTAGACAGGGTGGTCATGAAGATGTTTCACATGATGCCCTTCATTGTATGGATGTGGAGTCATAGAGATGTACTGCATGGAAACGGATCCTCTGGTGCAACTTGTCCATGTCGACCAGGTACTCTAACCTAATCTTGTCAATTTCGCCAACAATTGCCCAGATCCCTCTTAACCCTTCCTATTAATATACTCATCCAGATGTCTTTTAAATAGTTCAATTTGACCAGCCTCTGGCAACTCATTCCATACACATACCACCCTCTATGCATAAAAATTGCCACTGAGGTCCCTTTGAAATCTTTTCCCTTCTCATTTTAAACCTCTAGGTGTGGACTCGCCCACCCTGGGGGAAAGACATTGTCTATTTATCCTATGAATGCCTCTCATGATTTTATAAACCTCTATAATTCACCTTTCAGCCTCTAATGATTCAGAGAAAACAGCCTCAGCCTATTCCCGCTCTGTCTACAGCTCAAATCCTCCAGCCCAGCCAACATCCTTGTAAATCTTTTCTGAACCTCTCTAAGTTTTACAACATCTTTCCGATAGGAATGAGACCAGAATTGTACGCAATATTGCAAAAGTGGCCGAACCAATGTCCTGTACAGCCGCAACATAGCCTCCCAACACTTGTACTCAGTGGTTTGAACAATAAAGTAAAGCATATTAACACCTACTTCACCATCCTATCTACCTGCAACTCTACTTTCAAGGAAATATGAACCTGTACTCCAAAGTTTCTTTATTCATCAACACTCTCCAGGACTTTATCAATAAGTGTATACGTTCTGCTCTGATTTGTTTTCCAAAATGCAGCACCTCACATTTATCTAAATATATCTCCATCTGCCACTCCTCAATCCGTTGGCCCATCTGAACAAGATTCCATTTTACTCTGTGGTAACTTTCTTAACTGTTCACTACAACTCCAATTTTGGTGTCATCTGCAAATTTACTAGCCATATCTCCTATGATCAAATCCAAATAATTTATATAAATGATGAATAGCAGTGGACAGTCCTTTGAGTACAGGAGTTGGAATGGTATGTTTAGGTTGCACAGGACATTCATGAGGCATGTCCTGGAGGACTGTGTGCAGTTCTGGTCGCCTTGTTATATAGAGAATATTATAAAGTTCTCGAGAGTTCAGAAGAGATTTATCAGGATGTTGCTGGGAATGGAGTGTTTGAATTATAAGGACAGACTCAACAGACTCGGACATTTTCTACTGGAGCATTGGAGGCTGAGAGGTAACATTGTAGAGGTTTATAATATCATGAGAGGTATCGGTAATGTTAAATGATATGTGTCGTTTCCCTCGAGTGGGGGATTGTTTTAAGATAAGAGGACGAAATTTCTTAAAAGACATTGCATCATAGAGCTGTATAGCAGGGAAACAGAACCTTTGGTCCAACGTGTCCATGCCAACCAGATAGCCAAAATTATTCTCCTCCCATTTGCCGGCATTTGGTCAATGTACATCTAAACCCTTCCCATTCATCTGTCCATCCAGATGAATATTAAATGTTGTAATTGTGCCAGCCTCATTACCTTCCCCTGGCAGCTCATTACACACGGACCATCCTCTACATGAAGATGTTGCCCATTAGAACACTTCTTTGTCTTTCCCATCCCACCTTAAACCTTTGCCATCTAGTTTTTAACTGCACAAGCTCAGGGAAAAGACCTTAGCTATTCAATCTATCCGTTGAACCTATAATTTTACTAACCTTTTACATCAAGCCTCATACTCTGATTTTCCAGGGAAAACAGGCTCAGCCTATTCAGCCTCTCCCTTTCACTCAAACCCTCCAACCATGGCAACCTATGTGTAACCCCTCCTTGAAACTTATCAAGTTTGACAACATCTTTCCTACAGAGCAGGGAGACCAGAATTGCATACAGTATTCCAAAAGTGGCGGAACCAATGTCCTATACAGTCGTAATCCAGTTACCTAATGCATATACACAATGCATTGATATAACATATCAAATACTTTCTTCACTGTCCTAGCTACCTGCAAATCCACTTTCAAGGAAGTATAAACCTGTACTCTGAGATCATTTTGTTCAGCAACACTCCCCAGGATTTTACCAGTAAGTGTATACGTCCTGCCCTGATATGCCTTTCCAATATGCAGCATCTCACATTTATCTAAATTAAACTCTGTCTGCCACTCCTCGCTCCATTGGCCCATCTGATTAAGATCCCTTCATAATCTGAAGTAATCTGATCCCTTCTTTGCTAGCCACTATACCTCCAATTTTGGTGTTATCTGCAAATTTAGTAACTGTCCTATGTTTAAATCTAAATCATTTTTATAAATGACGAAAAGTAGCGGATCCAGCACCGATCCTTGTGGCACTCCACTGGTCACAGGCCTCCATTCTGCAAATCAACCCTCCACCACCACCCTCTGTCCTCTACCTTTGAACCAGTTCTGTATCCAACTGGGTAATTCTCCCTGTATTCCATGACATCTAATCTTATTAACCAGTCTCCATGGGGAACTATGTCGAATGCCTAACTGAAGTCCATATAGATCACATCCAGCGTTCTGCCATCATCAATCCTGCCTGTTTCTTCTCAAGAAAAACAAAATCAAATTAGTGAGACATTATTGTCCACGCACAACCCCATTTCACTATCGATATAAAGGCCTTTTTTGCAGATCGTTGATTTTCCTGTTCGTCAGATGCTGCCTGACCTGCTGTGCTTTTCCAGTACAACTCTCATCTAGACTCTGAACTCCAGCATCTGCAGTCCTCACTTTTACCTATTCCTAATGAATCCTCGCCTTTCCAAATGCATGTGAATCCTATAGCTCATGATTCTCTCCAACACCGTGCACACCACTGATGTCAGGCTCCCCATTTTGTTTACTCAAACATATGACTTCCAGCATCTCACCTGTGGCTGTTGATGATGACAACATTTCAACAAGGGACCCAGCAACCACTTCCTTAGCTTCCTACAAATGTCTTGGATTCACCTGATCAGGACCTGTGAGTTGATTCATTTTTCACACAGCATGTGGTTCGGAAAGGTAATGAACTTCCTGAGGAAGTGATGGATTGCGCGTAAAGGTACAGTGTTTAAAACGCATTTGGTTAAGTACAAGAATAAGAGAACATTTGGACAAATCTGGGCCAAGCACAGGCAGGTGGGACTGGTTTAGTTTGGAATTATGGTCAGCATGGGCTGTATGGGCCGATAGGCCTGTTTGCAAATACCCTGTATAACTCGACGAGTATATGTGTGTTTGTATGCCCGAATATGTATCTACATATTTCTGTCCGTGTTTGTCTATTCCTGTGTGTCTATATATGTCTCTGTTAATCTCTCTGTGCTAGTTACATGTGTTCCTGCATTAATGTGTGGATCTCTGTCTCTGAATCTCTGTGCAATGGGAATTCTTGTTTTTGGGGTGAATCACTGAAACGGGGTCAAACCACTCTCCCTTTCCTTCTTCTCCTTAAACTGATACAAGTCCACACTCTGATGTGTAAGGTTACTTGTAAGAGTAAAACATTAAAAATTCCAAGTTACAGGAAGTGCATTAAAATTAATCTCATCGCGTTCGAAAGTGGTTCACTCGGAATTGTTTGGATATAATTGCAATGGAAATATGCTTTAATGTGTACACTGTGTGTTGGAAATGCTACCCAGTGACAAACCATTTTCACTTTGCAGAAGGAGCGCAGACATTTCTCCATAAGAACATGTTCCACTCTGCGGGCCTAAGTACAATGACAATCCTCTCCAAACCAACCTAGTGTGTACATGTGCGTGAGTGTGCGTGTGTGTTTGGTGCAATCAAAATTCAGGTAAGATTGTGCTGTGAGCTACTGTCCCCCCTCTCTCCCTCCCAGACTGAATCCCTGATCGTGTACACACTTCAGCGCCACTATTACAGTGGGGGATCTGGATGGGGAATCGGAGTGGTGGTGCAACAGAGAAATCAACAACAGAAATCGCAGCAGCTCTGGAAGCATCTTTGGACAAAAATGAAAGTTGATGTTTTGGATTGACTGATCCTTACTCAGAACTCATATTAGGGATATTACATCACTTTAAACGTCAGAGAGACTGCCAGACCCGCCACACACTGACGCACACACGAATACAGACACATAGAAGCACTCACTATACTTTGACAGTAATACAGACATGGAGAGTGTGTCAATGCTTCACTCGCTCTGTTTGGTGTGTGTCAGTATTTTTGAGTGGAGTGTGACTTTAGGAAAATTTCAATATTTGCAGACACCAAACCTGAAAGAATTATAACGTTTGTTGAGGACAGTATGGAACTCCAACAGGAAAGTTATATGTTGGTATAGTGTTCAGGTGTATGGCAGATGAGGATCAATGCAGCGCAGTGTGAGGTGATGCTCTTTAGTAGGAAGGACATTGAAAGACAATATAAGACAGGTTGTACCGTTACAAAGGACGTGCAGGAACAGCGGACCCAGGGTGTATATGAGAACAGATTATTGAAGATGTCAAGACAAGTGAGGAGAGCAGTAAATCGCATAGATTAGTTTCAGTATCTGAGCTGTTTACAGGTGGAGGTGTAGGAGGGAGTCTCAGTGCTCCCTTCCTGGCAGGTGGTGGTGCGATGTGTTGTGAACCCACCCTTCTACACACCGAGACCGTGGGGATTCCATTTGTTCCAGCTCAACACAAAAGAGAGATGGCATCAGGGCCACGGCCACGGAGGAAGATGGTCATGGTTGATGAAGGTCAGTCAACTCAGCTCCATGTCTGTAGGAGTCCCTCGAGCAGTGAACAGAAACTTCTTCAGGGCTGCTTCATCAATGACCTTCCCTCCATTTTAAGGTCAGAATTGGGGATGTTCGCCAATGATTGTACAATGTTCTGCAACATTTGTGGCTCCTCAGATACTGAAGCAGTCCATGTTCAAATGCGACAAGATCTGGACAGTATCCTGGCTGACAAGTGGCAAGTAATATTCAAGCCTCACAAATGCCAGACCATGACCATCACCAATAAAATAAAATCCAACCTGACCCTAGGCATTCAATGGTGTTACTATCACTGAATCCCCCAGTATCAAATTCCTGGTGGGTAATCATTGCTCAGAAACTCACTCGTCTCGCCACATGAACACTGTAACTGTAAGAGCAAGTTCGAAGCTAGGAATGCTGCAGTGAGTAACTCACATCCGGACTTCCAAAAGTCTGTCCATCATCGACAATGCATAAGTCAGAAGTTTGATAGAAGACTCCCAATTTGCCTGGATAAGTGCAGCCCCAACAACACACAAGAAGCTTTCAGCCATCCAAGACAAAGCAACCAGTTTGACTGTCAACGTCAACGCTCAGCAGCAGCAGTGTTTTACTATCTACATGCTGCAAAGAAATGATTCGCCACAGATACTCAGAAACTATATTTCTAATTCATGACCACTTCTATCTAGAAGGACAAGGGCTACAGATGTATGGGAATACCATCATCTTCAGGTTCCCTCCAAGCCATTCACCATCCTGACTTGGAAATATATCACCACTCCTTCACAGTCGCTGGGTCAGAATCCTGGGATTCCCTCCCTAATGGCATTGGAGGTCAACCACAGCAGGTGGATTGCAGCATTCAACAAGGCAGCTCATCACCACCTTCTCAAGGGCAACTAGGGACAGGCAATAAATGCTGGCCCAGCCAGTGACACCCAGATTGACGAAATACAGAAATGGAAATTAACAGAGGACTGTTGCTGAGGTGTCACAGGGATCGGTGTTTGGGGCCCAGCTATTCACAATGTCCTTTAAATATTTGGTTGCTGGAATCAGATGCAATACATCCCAGCCTGCTGGCAGAACTAATGGATGTGGGATTGTGAGTGGGTGCGGAGGATGTAAAAAAGCACCAAGAAGACTCAGACAAGTGGAGTGAATGGGTAAATATGTGATAGATGGAGAACAATGTGGATAGAGGTGACGGTGTGCCCTTTGGTGGAAATGATAAACTGGAATCCTACAATTTGAAAAGGATTGGTTGAAACACGTTGATTTACAAAGGGCCATATGCTCCTTTTTGTTGTTTCCTTCTGCATCAACCTCTGAGGTCCCTGCAGCGCAGTGAGTTCTCTAACCAGAAGTCAATACTGGGCATGGCATTGACACGCTGACCAGTGTACACAGACCCACCAAGTGGGGAGCTATAACACGGAAAAGGATCTGCACCTCTTTGTACAACAGTCGCTAAAAGCAATATTGCAGAAACAGAATGCAGTAAAGAAGGTAAATGGTGCATTGACCTTCATTTCAGGGGGATGTGAGTCCAGGAGAAAGGGTGTCTTACTGCAGATGTACAGGCCTTTGGAGACATCCCATCTCCAACATTGTGCAGTATTTTGTGCAGGCTTGGTCTCCTTACCTAATAAAGACAAATCTGACATTGAGGGAGAGCAGTGAAGGATGACCAGACTGATATCTGGGATGTCAGGCTTGTTGTGGGAACAGAGTTTGGGGCAACCGAGCCTGTGTTCCATGAGGTTTAGGAAAATGAGTGGAGATCTCGTGAAATATACAAAATTCTGCCAGGGTGAGACAGATTGAAAGCAGGGATGATATTCCCCTGGCTGGGATGACTAAAACAAGGGGACACAGTATTAGGTACAGGCAGGTCACACTGCAATGAGATGAGAATAAATGCCTGTACTCACTAACTGGTGAACATGGGGAATTCGCTCGCACCTGGAAACCGAGACACTGATTATAAGGATTTAGAGACAGTAAAGGGATGGTGGGAGAGCAGGAGTACGCTGTGGAAATGATGGGCCAACCATCATTACATGGAATTGGTTAGCAAACTCAATGGACCAAATGTACTACTGCACTTCCTATTTTATAGTTTCCCAAGGTTACTCACATTAACGGATATGTACATCATGTGGGGTAATTGCATTGAGGAGATTTTTTTTCCATGAACTAGAATGGGGGAGGCTCAATGTGTTGTATGACCTACTCCTTTCTCTCTGTTTCTGTGCAGTCAGTGGGAAAGCTCTGTAAATGTTGTCACAAGCTCTCAGATGTTAGGAAGGGGGTCTCTGCAGGGTTGACAGGACTGTGTTCCCATTCCCTTTTCCGACACTGATGCTGTGGCTGAGTGTTCTGTCCGGTTTCAACCTTTCAGATCTCGGAGTAGTTTGATACAAATGAGTGCCCTTGCTTGGCCATTTCAGAGACCATTTAAATGTTTATCACATGTTAGGGCCTTTGGAGTCAGTTTTAGGCCAGCCCAGGATTTCACGGGAGATTCACTTTCTAAAAGTATATTGGAGAAGGAAATTCTGTTTACAATCGATATTGACTTCAAGGTCACTGTTACTGACACCAGATTTTAGATCTCCATGTTTTATTAATTGTCTTTAACTTCCACCTGCTGCCAGAGCATTAGCCTGGTCTGGATTAGTAATCCAGTGACATTTCCACAACAGCACCATCTCCACATGGGGACCTGTCGGAAATCACACTGAGCACAGTATTTCTGTGCTGCTTGACAGCTCTGTCAAAAGAACTCCCACCAATTTGACAGTCGTGATGGGACTGAGAGTGTGGTAAATGATCTGATTAAAATTATTCCCGGTTTAGGGAATGGGATTTAGTTGAGTAATTTTCAACATTGCCAGGGAGATGTCAGAGTTGGAGCTGGAATGAAGCAGCTCCCCCAGGGACACAGCTTTTTTGTGCAGCACAAGACTTCAGTGCTATTGCAGGAATGGGGTCAGGGCCCATTGCCTTTGTCGTATCTACTGTGTTCAGCTGTTTCTTCATGTCACGTGCAGCGAATCAAATTAGTTGAAGACTGGCATCTTGATTTTGTGGGCATCATGGCGAGGATGAGGATTATCATCGACTCAACACTTCTGGCAGAAGATGGTGCAGATAAAACATCCTTCTCTTTTACACTGATGTGCAGGTCTGTTCCATTATTTAGGATGGGGATGTTTGTGGAGCCCTCTCCTCCAGCCATTTGTTTAATCGTCCATCACCATTTATAAATGAATGCGACAGACTGCAGAGCTTCGATCAGATCTATTGGTCAAGTCTGGTAGCTTTAATGAGTTAGCATCAGGTTAAAGTTCATGTGATTCTGACTCTGACATGTTCACCCACACTCGTCACTGAGCCGTAGATGGTGTTGATGGTAATGACAGACTGAGGTGTTACCTTGGCAAAAAATTACAGGTTGTGTTTGAATGCAGGTGTGTTTCTCCTGCTGCTGTGGTCTACAGCACTACATGAATACACAGTTTCCAGCAGCAATATCTGCAATGCAATTCTGCTGTCTGTTCCCCAATTCTCACTGCGACCCATTCACCCATCAGCCCTGTACTCAGTGACCTAACCTGGTTTCTGATATGGAAATACTTCAATTTCAAACTGTCATTCTGTGGAGGGTCTGTCTCCCTGGGTCTTGCTTCCAATCTGACACATTCTGCAAAAGCATTTAACTGATCTTAATTCAAATGTTTAATTCACCTGAATCTTTTTTCCTTGAGTAACGCCATCTTTTGTGTTTAAAGTGATTGTTATTCCTCTGTTTCTCTCTCTGACCGTGATTAAGAGCTCTTCAGTGTCAGTGATGCCAGTCTTATGTAGTTTCAGAGTCTGTTAATTCTCTGGATTCCCAATCATCTTCACCACATTGTATGTTTTCTCTTTTGGTTTGATGCCTTATCACTCATGGCTGCCTTGTCCTCCCATGAGTATGTTTCAAGTTGTTGGGGTTGCATTTCTGGTATTATCTTCCGAATTATCCTCAGAAACTCCTGCTTTTGCTGCTCCATGGTCTTTCCTGCTCAGCTCCCCTTCCAAGTAACTCTGGCCAGCTACGCCCGCATGTCTTTGTAGTTACATTCCTCAATTATAATCACATTACACCTTGAAGAGATGTAAACTGAAAGAAGGAATTTTGAGAGATGGGACACGTGGAATTCTTAACCAGATACAAAGGGAGAACTAGAGAGAGGATATAGATATGGAGATGTGGAAAATGAGAAAACTACATTATCGAAAGAAGTAGATGAACATCCCCCAATATTCTGGCAATGCCTGTGTGTTGTGGTCCTTTGTACAGTGCACGTACAACAGAGTAATATGTTCAAATGCTGAGTCTGATGCCAGAAAACGTATCTCCAATAATGTGACTGACACTAGCTTTGGAAAGAACCCAGCAGGCCAATATATTGAAGACCCGGTAGAAAGGGGATTAACTGGAATAAGTTAGGGCACCAGAATCAAAATTTGGAGCATACATCCTGGTCCGAATGAGAGATTAGAGTTGGGAATCACAGAAAAGGAGGGAACGTTGAGAGGATCAAATCATGTTTTAATACTATATCAATTTTATCCATCATATGCGACTTATCTGCACACCCACATTGATTAAACAGTGTATACAAAATCTTTTTTCCACATTTAAACTGTCCTGTTGTCGTGTTACGAGGATACGTGAACATCAACTAGTCACCAAAAGACATGACGCACTATCGCTATGTTCCATACATACAGAAAAAGAAGGGCACCACTTTGACTGGGGCAAAGCACACACACACAGACTAAGACACGCAAGGATCTTCTTAGAGGAATGGCATGCTAACCAGAAGTCCATCAATAAACTCATCAATTTAGATCCTGTCTACATTCTCTTGTTAAAATAACCGGAAATGACATCACCCACTTTAAGAAACCAAGATCTATAAATAGAGAGGCGGGACATACCACCAGCACATCAGCAGATACTCTCACTGATGATGTCACCTAGTCATGGTGACGAAACGTCTGAAAACATACCTTCAAGCTCAGCGAACTAACTTACATAACATAAATTGTTATTTTTTTTAATTAGTGGAATTTAGGAGTTCTCCGTCGCTCACGTTTTGACAGATTATGATGTGAGGTGAGCTTTTCTGGGTGTGTGGTTTTAATTAACAGAGGGGTTCGACTTTGATGTCATAACAGTTTGGGGCCTTGCCGTGTGACAACTGGACCGACTTGAACAGATTTGAGATACAACAGGTCCCAGCAAATTCCAACTCATTGCAATTAGTGACTTTGAGCTTCAAATAAAACCAGTGGGAAACTTGGTTTTATTTTGTTACTTGTGGTTGTTGAAATGAAAAGTGAGGGAAATGGCTTTTAACATTACTAGAGAGGTTCCCAAATTTTCCAAGGAAATTTAGAAAGACAGAAGGAGGACATTTTTTAGAATTAGCCAATAGGTTGGAATTGGGTTTAACCTGGGAGAAAAGGGAAGCTGAAATTGTAATGGAGTTGGTCAAGCACTTTGATGTATCAGAGAAATAGGCAACTGCAGTAGAGTTATAAAAACTTAAATTGCAAATGTGGCAACTGGAGTTAGAAGATAACTAAAGGGACGGAAACAGAGAGAGACGAAAGAAAAAGAGAAGAGAAAGAAAGAGAGAGGGGATTTGAAATTCAGAAGTTGGGAATTAGGTAAGAAAGTTAAATTAACAGGATGGAGATGAAGGGAGAACGTAGGGATATATACAACTAGGTTAGTAACTTGTCATATTTCGGTGATAAAAGTGTCAAAACGTTTTTTATTTCATTTGAAAAAACGACTCGGCAGATGACGTGTCCAGTGAACTTATGTAATGCTAGTTCAGACTAATCTGGTGGGCACAGCTGGTGAGGTATGTGCAGCGCTGTCAGATGAGGGATCAAGACATTATCAAGATGTCAAATTGGCTATTTTGATTAGTTATGAATTGGTATTGGAAGCATATAGACAGAAGTTCAGAAAAATAGAGACGGAACCAGGTCAGACTTACATTGAGTTTGAAAGAATTAACCACAGTCATTTTGATAGGTAGGTAATGGCCTTAAAATGGATAAGACCTATGAGGCTTGAAGGAAGATGAATCTGCTGGAGAAGTTAAAAGACTCACTTCTAGAGATAGTAAGAATTCATGTGAATGAATAGAAAGTTCAAGGAGTGAGAAGCACGGCAGAAATGGCAGGTAAATATGCATTGGGGCATGTGATGAAATTTAGCTTCTGGCAAGAATTTCATCCTGTGGGGGATAGAAATTGGGAGAAGGGAAGATCACACATTACAAAACGGACAGTTGCTCATAATAGTTTACCACAGGTGAACAAAGAAGCCCAAGGGGGTTGAAAGGTGGTGAAAGGCCTCAGGTGCTCTCACTACAAGGGAGTGGAACACATAATATTACAGTGCCGATGGTTTAAGAAGGGCACAGGGAAAAAGTTGTTTTCACTGCAGTAAGCTGGCACACACCGTGCTGGACGTTAAAGAAGACACTTTGGGGAAAATTGCGGTAGAAGAGGTTACGCCCAGTGGCATTAGCGAAACTGGTAAAGGAAACCACAAGTGCAGCCGAGGAGCTGCAGGAAATTGCACAGCCTAGGCAGGGGCTGTGTATGGAGGCAGTGCCTGATCTTTGTAAAGAATTCGCCTCTGTGGTTAAAGTTTACTCAGAAAGAACAGGGGGAGAAGGAGAAGAAATGATAATTTTGTGAGATACGGGCTCTGCTCAGTCTCTAATAGTTGAGAAATAAGGCGCCGGAAAAGCACAACAGATCAAGCAGCGTCCGAACAGCAGGACAATCGAATATCAGGCAGAAACCCATCATCAGGAACATGGTGGAGGGACAAGGGGGCTGGAAGATAAATACGAGACTAGTAGCTGGGCTCGTGGGAGGGTCACTGGGAAGGCAATAAGAAGATGTACGTGGGAGTGATAGTGATATGTTGGAGGGGAGGGTGGAATCGATAGGTGGATAGGACGATGGCCAGTTAGGGCAGTCCAAGAGGGCTGTGCTAGGTTGAACAGTTGGATCTGGGAGAGGTTGGTGGAGGGGAGATTTGGAATTTGGTGAAGTCAACGTTGATGCTGTACAGTTTGAGGGTTCCAGCTGTCCTACCACCGATAGGTGTCCTGTCACCCTCCTTTCCGACCTATCACCATCACACTCCACCTGCATCTACTAATTGCCTTCCAAGCTCCCTTTCACCCAGCTCCACCCCCTACCCTCCCATTTATTTCTCAATCTCCTTCCACCTCCCTTACACCCCACTTTCCTAATGAAGGATTTATGCCTGAAACGTCAACGCTCCTGCCCCTCGGATGCTGCCGACATGATGGGCTTTTCCAGCCCCACACTTTTCAACTCTGATCTCCAGCATCTGCCGCCCTCACTTTCTCTCACCCTCTAATAGTAAGAGTTGAAAGTTTTTTTCACTCTTTCTGGCATTATAATCAAGAACGTGATAATTTATGGAATGGGGACAGAAATTAAGCATTCCCTTGTGTAACATCAGGATTAAGTTTGGGGAGGTAACAGTGATAGTGAGTAACAGAGTGTCAGTTCTAGGAATAGAGCTTGTTGTTGGGAACGATTTAGCAGGAAGCAAGGTGGGAGAGGCACCCGTTGTGGTGGAGAAGCCAAAGGGAGATGAGGGAATTGGTGAGTTAAAAGAAAATTGCCCAGGATATTTTCCAGACTGTGTAGTAACAAGGTCCCACTGTCATGAGTTACAGCAGGAAGAAGAAATGAACTCAAAAGACAAATGAGTTGATGCTCAGTGAACTGACACCCTGTTTGATGTAACGGTGCAGGAAAAACCTGAACAGGCAGAGGATAAGGCAGAGGTGTTTAGTCCAGAAAGTCTAATGGGCTTACGACAGATATATACACACACATGCACACACACATATACATGCACACACAGAGAAAAGGAATCAGAATATATTGTTGAACGTTATTAACTTAAACATAGAATCATAATATTAAAATGGAGACCCTGATAGGTTACTGCAGAAGGGAAATGGGCCGAAGTGCACCAGATTGTGTGAGCAGTAATGTACAGTGTTATGGGTCCCACATAAACTCTCTGTAGGCGGTCACCTAGGTGTACAGAAGACTCAGGCTAAGGTACAAAAGCATTTCTAATGGCTTGGAATGCACAAGGTCCGCGGTTCATTTTTGTTGTACGTGAGATACATGCCAAATGGTAGGTAAGTCACAGGCAGTTATAAAACCAGCACCTTTGTTGCCAATTCTTGCATTCGAAAAACCCTTCATGTGGGTTATGATTAATTGTGCAGCTCCCCTTTCTAAAGTAAAAATGGAAACCAATATTTGCTGATCATAATGGATGCGTCTACCAGATTTCCAGAGGCAATTCCATTATTGGAGTGTTCAGGCAAAAATGGAGGGGGAGGGGTTGGTAGCTTTCATTGTTCACTGTGGACTGCCCAGAGAGATTCAGTCAGACCAAGGGTCTCATTTTACAGCTCAGCTGTTTTAGGAAGTCATAGATAGCTTAGGCATGCAGCACTTCAAATCAAGGGCGTCCCATCCTGAATCCCAGGGAGCCTTGGAAAGTAAGCATCAGACACTGAGGATCATGCATTCAGCGTACTGTGAGGATTACCCGAATGGTTGGGATAAAGGTGCCCCATTAAATTGTTTGGCATTAGAGATGCCCCATATAAATGTACTCACTTTACTTCCTTTGATTAAATATTCGCACATGAAGTGAGAGGTCCTTAGAAATTAATTAAATAGAAATTGACAGGACCAAAGTCGGAGATCTCACACTTGGATTATGTATCAGAGGTGAGGGAGAGATTGGATGGAGTAGGTGAGTTAGTTAAACAGAACATGAAGAGGGCACAGTATAGAGTGATGCAGGTTGCAGATAAAAACTCTGAAACTTTGACGATTTCCCGTGGGGATGACGTATTAGTTTCGCCACCAGTGGTAAGAGAACCATTCAAAGCCAGGCCCCTTTCAAATTAAAAAAAGTGTGAAGTCAGTTAAACTACCTGGTAAAGATACCGGAGATGACAAAAAAAAAATCGAGTATTTCATATGGATGAATAATGCACCAGCCACATTTAACACTCAAGAATAGAGGGGTGGCCATATGAACAAATTGTGCATTTTATCTGTATGAAGTAGTGATCTTCAGCAAGTGATTGAAAGCTCACATGTTACAGTTGCCAGAGCATGTTGAACGATTACAAGAAGCAAACTTGGTAATAAACTTAAAGAAAACATAATTCGCGAAGACAGAGGTGACGTTCTTGGGACATTACATTGGACATGGAAGGTTGACCCCATGGAACACAAAAACGAAGGGCTTTGAGGAATTTCCACGACCATCCTCGCAGAAAGAGGAGCTTCGATTTTTGGAACTGAGTGGATTCTATCGGAATTTTGTTCAAAACTTCAGCAGCGTCTTGGCACCACTGATGGATTTACTAAAGAAGAACACAGAATTGTGGTGGACAGAACAATGCCAGGAGGCATTTCAGAATTTTAAAGCAGGTTTAATCAGTACACCAGTTTTAGCTGCACCAAATATTCTGAAACCCTTTGAAGATTGTGTTTGATGCTCGGGATATAGGGGTCAGAGATGTATTGATACAGAAAGAGGATGATGGAATTGAATGGCTGATTGGCTACTTGTCGAAAAAACTCAATATCCAACAGAAAAAAAAAAGAAAATCTCCATTATTGATCAAGAATGATTAAGTTCCACACTGGCCTGACAATATTTTAATGTGTATATGACAAACAAATTGTCGGTTGTGGACAACGACAAATCTCTCGCATTTTTTGAAAATTTAGAGACCAGAATATGAGACTATTTCATTGGACTCTTACCTCACCAACTTTAGACTTACAAAATGTACATGCTGTGTCTTCTATAATGTGATTGCAGATGTGTTTTCGCGGATTTAAAGGAAAAAGTGTAGATAAGATTTGACTTATTCCAGTGTTGTATTGGTGTGCAGAATTAATATGAATGAGGTGGGTTGTTGGAACAGTATATTTTTACAGAGTTGGAGTCAGATAGTAAGTAGCTAAGAAAAGAGGGGCTTGTATTTGTGAATAGCTGTTGTTTAGTGTTCAATAATAAAGTTAAGAAATAAACGTGTTAATCTTTGTTTAAATAGTGGAATGTAGGAGATCTGTGTCACTCATATTTTAACAGATTACGAGGTGAAGCGAGCTTTTCTGGGTGTTTGAGTTTAATTAACAGAAGGATTCGACTCCACCTTGTAAATGTCCATCCACGCTAACCCCATTTCCCTGCAGTTGGCCCCTATCCTTCAAATCCTTTCCTATCCACGTGTTTTTCCAAATGCTTTTGAAATGTTGTTAATGTACCCCCCTCAACCACATCAGCCGGCAGCTCATCCACGTACCAGCCTCTGTGTAAAAAAAGTGGCCTCTCAGGTTCCCTTTTACTTCTTCTCCTTTAACCTTAAACTGATCCTCTCGCGTCCTCGATTCTCTACACCTTGGAAAAAGACTGAGACCATTAACCCTAACCATGACCCTCGTGATTTTATACAGCTCTATAACGACTCCCTCAGTCTCCTACACGCTAAAGAAAATGTCCTAACTTGACCAACCTCCACCTATAACTCAGATCATTGGGTCCTGCCAACATCTTTGTAAACTTCTTCTGCACTCTTTCTAAGTTAGTAACATCCTCCCTATAACAAGGTGTCAAAACTGAACACAATACTCCAAGTGCGGCCTTACCAAAGCCCTGTGTATCTGCAGCATAAATTCCCATATTCTATACTCAATATCCTGCCTGATGAAGGCCAGTGTGCCAAATGCCTTCTTCACTGCCCTCTCTACCTGTGACTCCACTCTCAGGGAACAGTGCACCAGAGCATGAAGGTCTCTCTGTCCACTGCACCCCTTAAGGCTCTTCCATTAACCATGAAAGTCCTACGTTGATTTGAATTTCCAAAATGCAAGACCTCACGCTTCCATATTAAATTCCATTTCTTGGCCCATTTAAGGTCCTGCTGCAATTTCTGATAATATTCCTCACTGATCATGCTCCCACTTATTTTAGTGTCATCTGCAAATTTATTAATCATACCTTGGACATTTTCAACCATATCATAGATAACAAACAGCAATGAACCAAGCCTCCAGTCTGACAAACATCCTTCCACTAAACCCTCTGCATCCTACCATCAAGCCAACTGTGTATCCAATTGGACAGTTCCCACGCATTCTACGTGATGTAACCTTGCTGAGCAGCCTGGCATGTGGAAACTTATCAAACTTCATCAAACGTCCTGGTAACTTCATCAAAGGACTCTAAGAAATTTGGGAAGCACGATCTCCCACTCACGAGTCTATGCTGATTGCTCCCAATCAAACGCTGTGCAAGTAATGAGTGCAGTCAATGGTATGCTGTCCTTCAATGTAAGATGATTCGAGTACATAAGTAAAGCCATCTTCCAGCTGTTGTAGAACGTTGCTGAGAGAGCATTTGGGGCACTCTGTACAGATTTGATGTCCTTTGTAAGGAATGATCTCCTTACCACAGACACGGACGATGGTAACATGAGGATATGGTCAGGAAGCTGAGAGTTTAACCTGTTGAGTGTGAGAGACGAAGAAATGGTGACGCTGAAACACGAGGAGTGGCAGCGATCACTTATTTCCAAAACAGACATTGACAGGGAGAGAAATTCCATACATTACCCAGGATTGATTGGTTTGATTTATTGTCACGTGTACCTCAGTACAGGGAAACACTTTATTTATGAGCAGTGAAGGTAGATCATAGTAAAGATCATAGGGTGGAAATAGACTTGGACAGAGTAAGGCATACAGGTTACACTGAACAGGACGTGCACTAGACAAGATCAACATGAACAAGATCAGCATTATTTGAACTTAGAGAGTCCATCTATCAGTCTAACGTGGCCTTCCGAATAGTTTATATGCCTAAATTAACTCTCCCCACGTTATTGTGCAGTCGGCGTGTGAACCCGTACTGAACGTCAGGTTCCTCACAATCCCCAACAGCAGCCACAATATCTTCCATCTGAAACAGGTAGCCATTCCCACCAGCTCCCACCCTGCATAGAGAAAACCAGGCTGGCTTCTCGGAGATGGAAGATGCCTTCTTGAGACTTCACACAAGACGTATGGCTTCCCTGTTAAAGTCCCACGTGTGTATCATGAGCAATGGAGCCGCGAGCAACAACGTGGAGCAGTCTGTCTGTGCAGCCTCTGCTCCACTTGTTCATCATGTTAGAGCATCAGTTAGGAGACAGCGAGGTCTGTAGATGCTGAAGATCAGAGAAGGCAGTAATTTGCTGGAAAAGCACAGCAGGAGAATCGACGTTTCGACCATAAGACATTCATCAGGAATCAGCACCAATTACCTCATTCTGCCCCTGTGTAAGTGCATTGAGGTGGGAATGAACTCCTACTGTTCCTGTGTAAGCGTCTCAAGGGACTGACCGGCTTCTTCCTCGTCCGATTGGACAGGGCCAAGGGCCTGATTGGGTTACCCCTGGTTCCTGGTTCCAGCTCGATGTGCTGACTAGTGTGATGGTGCTGTAGCTTTAAGAGGCAATTTTGTTCTGGGTTCTTTTACGAGAGAGATTGAATGACCGTTACCAAGCTGGCTAGTTAAGTCCACTTGAGTAAACGACCATTGTGGCCTTAGGTTTATTTTAATGCAGACGGAATGGGAATGGTCAGCTCTTACTGATTAGGATTTTTGGGTTTTGGTTTCTCAGTAGCATCAGAAATTATTGGGGTCTCCACCGAGTTGAAAGCTTTCGTGAATGTCTCCTGGCAGCTACTCTCTATGGATTTTCTCTTAGTGCTGTTTTTAAATCCTCAGTGGGAGAAATATTTGTGTCATTCAGTGTCTGAATATTCCTTGTTGCCAAGGGTTGTGTTCATGTGATTTTCTAGTATTGGAACAGTTCATTCGTATTAGTTCCTAGATCTATTATTCTGTTAACTCGTCCAATATAATTACGTTATTCTAAATTCTTCTTTCTTTGGTTTTATTTCATGTAACGCGTTTAAGTAAATGGTGTTATGCCTCACACCGAGTAGTTTGTCCAGTCACATTGCATCTGGAAAAGAAGCTTTACTTTTTCTTTAAAATAAGAAAACATTAGAGTCTCGGCTACCGTCTTCAAATATTGTCGAGGGGCTCTGGTGTGGCCGATCACACGAGACTCCTTCTTTTCCTGAGTAATATGTTGGAGGCACTGAATGGGCTGTCCCTGTTCGTCTCCAATAGTGTCAATGGGCTGAACGACTTCCTCATATCCCTGTGAAGCCAGTGTGAGGTGCGGAATAATCTCTTATTTTACTGTGGCAATGTGCAGTGTCAGACAGTCCTTTATATGAATGTTACGGACTCTTTAAAAGCACAAGCCTCAATGGAGTCCATGTCTTGCTGCACATGGACACAGACCAGTTCAGAAGCTGACTGGGCATCAAATTATTCTGAACATTGTGGAATCCTCAGTGACCATCCCCACTTCTGATCTTACGGTGGGGAGGGTGGGGGCGGGGAGACATTGATGAAGCAGCTCAAGATGTTTGTGAAGAGGAAGCTACCCTGAGGATCTCGCACAGAGGTGACCCAGGACTGAGATGATGCACACCTTCCTTTGTGCCATGTTTGACTCCAAATACTGGAGAGTTTTCTCTGATTCCCATTAAGTTCAGATTTGTTAAGATCCTTGATGTCAACAGAAGCCGTGATATCAGTGCTTGTCATTGTTACCTGACCCCTTGTGTCAACCTCTTCTGTTCATATCAATAAGCCTTGATATAGGAGCAGCAAGGGTTTTCTTCAAACAGGTGGCATTGAATGTCAGGATTTCTCTTCTCAAGAGTGTTCGGGGAGCTCGATGACTGAAAGTATTTGAAGAGGAGGTAGATGGGTATTGACCTGTCAGAGAGTTGAGGGCGATGAAGAATTGGGTATGAAAGAGGATTTGAGACCAAGAGCAGATCAGTCATGATCTTAGTGAAGGGCAAGGCAGGTTTGAGGAATGATTGACCTGCCCCTGTGTCTGATGTTCTCACATTCTGTTATTGGAAAGTTAGTGGGTGTTATTTTCCTGAATGTTCTCTTCTTGAATGTTGCCATCAGGGAGACAAGAGGATTTTGTGAGCCGTCACTGGGTGAGGTATGGGGGCGGTATTCTCAGTGAATTTGGGTCTACAACATGACCAACAAATGGAGCACAAGTTTCAGATAGGGAAAGCACTGCAAAGAGAGATGAGGGGCCTCTTTCATACCCTGCCTGGATTTTACAATTACATTTCCCAAATCACCTCAAAGCGTGTTGGACAGTCTTGAAGGGCCGAATGATCTCCTCTGTTTCTGTGCACCAGGTTATAGAAGTAAGGAGTCTCTAAATGCTCCTGCCTAACAGGTTTAATGGCCTGAATATAACAAAGGAACACGGGATTGAGGGACGGGGTGAGTCATTAGACGCTTTGAGCCTTCTCCACCAGGCACTAAGATTGTAGCTGATCAGGTTGTGGTCTCAGCTCCACTTTCCTGTCTGCGTCACATTATCCATGACTCAGTTCTCCGTCAAATATTTCACTAACGCAACTTTCAATCAATGCGAACATCGAGGCACGATAAACTTCCAGTGAAGAGGATTCTGATTTGAAAGATACTTTCAGAATTATTCGTCTTTCCTCTTATAGAATCAGAGAGTCATGCAGAACATAAACAGACGCTTTAGTCCAATCTGTTCACTCCGATCAGATATCAAATCTGATCCAGTCCCATCTGCTAGCATTTGGCCAATATCCCTCCTCTTTCAGATATTTTTTTAAACGTGTGATTGCAACCGCCTTCAGCACTTCCTCTGAGAGCATTTTATGTATACACACCACTCTCTGTGTGAAACATTTATCTTCAGGTCCCTTTTAAATCATTCGTCCTCGCCCCTTTAACCAATGCTCTCTTGTTCTGGGCTCCCCTACCCTGGGGAGCAGAACATGGCTGTTCAGAATAACAGTTCGGGGGAAACACCTCAAACTAATCAACCTCTCCCTGAAGCTCAAACCTACAGTCCTGGGACATCTGCGTAAATCTTTTCTGCAGAAAACCGAGTTGTATGGAGTATTCTTAAAGTGGCCTCACCGACATCCTGTACAGATGCAACATGCCACCACAACTCCTATACTCATTGCTCTGACTGATTAAGGCAAATTTGTAAAATGTGTTCTGTACCGCACTGTCTGCATTCGACTCCACTTTCAAGGAACAATGCACCTGCAGCTCTATGTTCATTTGTTTCTCAACACTCACCAGGCCCTTACCATTAAGTGTATAATTTCTGCCCTGATTTGCCTTCCCAAAATGCGTAACCTCGTATTTATCTAAATTAAACTTCATCTGTCACTCCGTGACCCTTTGTCCCATCTATTTGTGGTATTGTTCTACTCTGAAATAATCTACTACACCACCTTTCTGATGTCATCTGTAAACTTACTAACTATGGCCCCAGTGTTCACATCTAAATCCTTGACATAAATGATGAAATGCAGTGAACTCATTACTGATTCTTACATCACACTGCTGCTCACAAGCCTCCAGTCTGAAAAATACCCCTCTTCCTTCAAGCCAATTGTGACTAGCTTCCCCTGTATCATATGTGACAGAAACTTACTAATCTGTCTACCAATCAGAATGTTGTGAACACCTCGCTGAGGTCCATATTGACAATGTCTACAAACTGCCTTCATCAATCTTCTTTGACACCTCTTCATAAAACTCAACTCAATTCATGAGACATGATTTCCCACGCAGAAAGCCATGTTGACGACCCTGATCAGTCCTTCCCTTCCTAAATGTATGTAAATGCTATCCATCAGAATCCCTTCCAACAACTCTTCCACCACCGACATCAGTCTCACCGGTCCCTTTTCTAGTCCCACTCCTGGACTGTTCTCGACAAATATTAAATGTAATCAGATCGGTGATATGGCCGATGGTATCAGTCTCAGACTGGGTCAGGGTCAGTTTTAGGAACAAGTCAGGCTAGTTTCTTTAATCTGTTCAAATAGCACGTTTATGATCCAGAGCAATGTTACTCCAACTATGATGGAATGATGAATGACAAACTGTTTTCACATTGCAAATAAAGAATCTATATTTCCCATTCTAAAAACACTGACACACACACACACACACACACAAAGTACATTAGATTAGATTACTTAGTGTGGAAACAGGCCCTTCGGCCTAACAAGTCCACACCGACCGGCGACGCGCAACCCACCCAGTCACATTCCTCTACACTTACCCAGCACCTAACACTACGGGCAATTTAGCATGGTCAATTCACCTAAACTGCACATTTTTGGATTGTGGGAGGAAACCGGAGCACCCGGAGGAAACCCACGCAGATATGGAGAGAATGTGCAAACTCCACACAGACAGTCATCTGAGGCGGAGAATTGAACCCGGGTCTCTGGCACTGTGAGGCAGCAATGCTCACCACTGTGCCACCGTGCCGCCCTTAAAATAAACAAAATTACCAAAATCTCTGCAATTTCACGTTGAAAGAACCTTGTCAAAATATTCGTGTAACTAATGCCAAAAGGAAAAATTGCGAGATTGTCCAAAATGTTACTCTGCTTCTGAAGATATTCTACTCACACAGCTACTTGCAATGGGATTTTATCCTGGGAGAATTTGATTTGGCTGAGTTCCCTTTGCATTAGGCAGTCAGGAGGTTCCAGGTTAGCACAGAGGATCAGTAGTTCCAGCTGCTGCCTCACAGCATCAGGGACATGAGTTCAATTCCAGCCTCCGGCGACTATCTGCGTGAGCTTCTGGTGGGTGCTCCCATTTCCCCCCACAGTCCAAAGCTGTATAATTCAAATAGATTGGTCAAATAGTCCATAATATTCAGCGATTTCTACTTTGGGTGCACTAGTCAGTGGTAACAGTAAGGGCATGGGAAGGTTACTCTTTGGAGGGTTAGTATGGACTTGTTGGGCCGAAGTGCTTGTTTCCACATTGCAGGGATTATATAAAAATAAGAATGGTAACAAGAACAGTAGAGTTTTGTGTTAGCTCGTAAACGTTACTGTGATGAGGAATAATGAAGGAGAGAGAGACAGTGCAATAGGCCATTTCTTCTCGGTCAGATGACATTTTCTCCCTCTCTAAGTTGAATCACACAATGATGTCATTCTCTCCCAAACTGGACCATGTGAGGTCTCCTTGTACATTGTCCAAACTATGTCTCCATCACATTCCCTGTTCCATGTCGGTGCATCATTGCTGCTGTCATACACAGAGCCATCCCCTGAGCAGAAAATGGTCTCGATCGATTTGAAGATATGTTTATACGGCCCTGCGTCGTGAAAAAATAAAATGTTTGATGTATTCAAAATACATAGAACATGGAACATAGAACAGTCCAGCACAGAACAGGCCCTTCAGCCCACGATGTTGTGCCGACCATTGATCCTCATGTATGCACCCTTAAATTTCTGTGACTTTATGCATATCAAGCAGTCTCTTAAATGTCTCCAATGACCTCGCTTCCACAACTGCTGCTGGCAACGCATTCCATGCTCTCACAACTCTCTGTGTAAAGAACCCGCCTCTGACATCCCCTCTATACTTTCCTCCAACCAGCCTAAAACTATGACCCTTCGTGTTAGCCATTTCTGCCCTGGGAAATAGTCTCTGGCTGTCAACTCTATCAATGCCTCACATATCTTGAATATCTCAATTAGGTCCCCTCTCCTCCTCCTTTTCTCCAATGAAAAAGATCAGTCAACCTCTCTTCATAAATTAAGCCCTCCAGTCCAGGCAGCATCCTGGTAAACCTCCTCTGAACCCTCTCCAAAGCATCCACATCTTTCCTATAATAGGGTTACCAGAACTGGATGCAGTATTCCAAGTGTGTTCGAACCAAAGTTTTATAGAGTTGCAAATACATCTCACGACTCTTAAACTCAATCCCCCTGTCAATGAAAGTCAAAACACCATATGCTTTCTTAACAACCCTGTACACTTGGGTGTCTCTCTGTTCCTTCACACTGCCAAGAATCCTATCCTTAATCCTGTACTCAGCTTTCAAATTCGACCTTCCAAAGTGCACCACCTTGTATTTATCCTGGTTGAACTCCATCTGCCACCTCTCAGCCCATCTCTGCATCCTGTCAATGTCCTGCTGCACCCGACAACAGCCCTCTTTACTGTCAACGACACCTCCAACATTCGTGTCATCTGCAAACCTGCTGCCGCATCCTTCAATCCCCTCATCCAAGTCATTAAAAAAATACAAAGAGTAGAGGCCCAAGGACAGAGCCCTGTGGAACACCACTCACCACAGACTTCCAGGCAGAATATTTTCCTTCCACTACCACTTGCTGTCTTCTGTTGGCCAGCCAATTCTGCATCCAAAGAGCTAACACAGATACCTGCGTTATAATGAATGTTTTGTTTTAACATAAACAGAAATTGCTGGAACAGCTCGGCAGGTCTGTCAGCATCCAGATGCCTTTTACATGATGTAGTTGTACCAGCCTCCACCACTTCCTCTGGCAGCTCATTCCATACACACACCACTCTCTGTGTGAAAAGGTGCCTCCTAGGCCTCTTCAAAATCTTTCCCCTCTCACTTTCATCCAATGTCCTCTAGTTTTGGACGCCCCAAACCTAGGGAAAAACCTTGACTATAAACCCTATCCATGACCGTTCTGATTTTATAAACCTTTCCTGCTGCTAAATGTGACTCCAATCAAAACGAATGGCTGTACGTTCAATAATCCCGGGCCTAAATGCTGAAATTCAACACCGACACCTGCTCTTTCTCCATCAAGTCACAATTCTAAAACCAATTTAATCAGTTTGTTCAGATGTATTAGGAAACACTTCTGTGGGATTTACACCTAGACCTTTGCAACAGGCAGGACATGAATCCACACCTTCTCGTTCAGAGCTAGGAACACTACCAAACAATTTCAGGAATTGGAATCAAACCCAGAGCCATAGCTCAGAGGCAGGGACACTACCCACTACACTTCTGTACCCAGACTTTGGGTCACATTTTAAGGGGCAGCGTTCAGCTCGGTGTGGATATATTATAATCAGGTTACCATTACTGAGCTACACAAAATATTTTGTTTTGTTAAACAAGTGCAAGATCGAAATTAACTATGAACATCTTTAATCCCTAATATCTGTAGTCTGCAATATTAGGGAAAGAAATCCTGCAGACATACTCTGACCAATGAAGGGTCTCAAGTAGATATTTATTACTGAACACCAGACACGGAGAAAGACCATAATTTCTGGTCCCAAAACACTCATCAGGATAACCCAACTCTCACGTGTGTCTGCCCTCTGCCTAAAACCATGAAATAATACCAGGCCGCTGATTAATGCCCAGCCTCTCCTCCCCACTGACAGCGTCTGCAATCTCTCCCACTTCCCCCTAACCACACAAGGCAAACCAAGCTCAGGGTCTTTGTGAAAATCAAGGCCAGAGTGTGCAGGCCTCCTGGTGAGGGGTGGGCATTTTAAAATTGAAGGGGGTGGGGGAGGTGGCAGTAATATCACACACTGGCCAATGCATGGCAGATGGATTTTAGTTTGGATTAATACGAGGTATTGGATTTTTGTAAATCGAACAAGAGTAGGACTTATACAATTTAACGTAGGGCCTTTGACAGTGTTGTAGAACAGAGACCTCGGCCATCAGGTATAATTCTTTAAAAGTTGCATCTCATATAGATAATGTGATGAAGAAGGTGTTTTGCACATTTGTCTTCAATGGTCACACCTTTGAGTATCGGAATGGGGACGTCATGTTGAGATTCTACAGGACATTGGTGAGACCTCTTCTGGAATACTGTGTCCAGTCTGGACATCCTGCCCGCTCATTCCATAGGCACACCACCCTCTGGGTGAAAAAGCTGCCCCTTAGGTCACTTTTAAATGTTTGCCCTCTTACCTTACAACTACGTTCTATAGTTTTGGTCTCCACTACCCTTATAAAATACCTTGACTATTCACTTTGATATTATTGATCTTGATATTATTAACCTGGAGAGGTTTCAGAAAAGATTAACACAGATGTTGCTGGAAATGGAGGGATTGAGCTATCAGGAGAGGCGGCTGAATAGGCTGGGGCAGTTTCACTGGAGAGTATGAGATGGAGGAGTAACTTTGCAGAGGTTTATAAAATGATGAGGGGTACAGATAAGCTGAAGGGCTGATGTATTTTCTCTAGAATTGGGGATTCAAAACTGAGGGATATTTTAACGTGCGAGAAAAAAAGATTTACAAAAGTCAGGAGAGGTAATTATTTTTGACAGAAGCGGGGTTGGGTGTGGAATAAACTTTCAGAGGAAATGGTGAAAGCAGGAACAGTTACAACGTTTAAGGGCATTTAGATCAGTCCATGGATAAGACATCAGTTTGGATGGTGCTGTGAGCAGCTGCCCTCCGCCTCCCCATCTCTGAATGAATCCCTGTTGGTTTTCACTCTCTGTCAATGCCTTGCAATGGCGTGGGGAGGCCAGCAGAGGGAGGCATTGCATCACTTTCAGGACCACAGAGACAGCAAGACCTGCCCCACACAGAGACACACAGATACGCACACACACACACAACAATTGTTAGGACAGGGCGTGAAGATCATCTGGTAATTTAAACTAAACATAAATAAATGCTCAATTCGCCTCGTAAGCTGTTAAAATATGAGTGACAGAGAACTCCCAAATTCCACAGTTTACATAAAAACTACAATGTATTTTTTAACACTGAAAGTGAACTGAAAGAGACCCTCTATCTCTTAACTGCTCATAACCCAACTCCAGTTGTATAGCAATATACTGTTTATGAGTGTGCCATCCTCTAATATCTCAGGTACTTGGAAGCTCTCAGTTCAGAGCAGCATTCACTCTCTCTTAAAGGTACAGGACACACTTTCAACTTCATCACATTATACCCTGGTGAATATCGATAAGTGGAGCCTATCCGGATTTCTCTTGCTCTGTGGTTTGTCAATATTTCATCTACTCTGTCTCGTATATGTCAGGATTTTTGTTGCTTCACTGACAGCATGTCATTATTCGACTCTGTCCGTGGGAATATATCAGTATTTCACTTGCTCACACTCGTGTGTTTGGGGGGCAGAATTTCAGTTGTTTCATGGGGACTGTGAAGCTATAACAATCACAATGTTTGTAGATGGCACCGAACTTGGAAGAACTCTGAAGTCTATGGAGGACAGTGCGGAACTTTAACAGGACAATCACACATTGGTGTAGTATTCAGGTTTATAGCAGATGGGGATCAGTGCAGAGCAATTTGAGGTGATGCACTTTGGCAGGAAAGACAATGAAAGACAGTTTAAAACAGGCTGTAGCGTTATAAAAGGGGTGCAGGAGGAGAGGGCGCTAGGTGTGTGTGAGCACAGATTGTTGAAGATGTCAGGACAAGTGGGGAGAGCAGTAACTATCACAGATTAGTTTCAGTATCTGAGCTGCTTCCAGGGGGAGGTGTAGGAGGGAGCCTCCGGGCTGCCTTCCTTGGAGGTGGTGGTGATGATGTGTTGTGAGCCAACCCTCCTGCCCCCCGAGACCATGGGGATTCCATTTGTACCAGCTCGATAAAAAAAGGGAGATGGCATCAGAGCCACGGCTTCTAAGTTGTGCCGGGGGGGAAAGGGGCTGCCAGTGGGTTTAAAGTGAGAATTGTCCTTCACTGAACATTGCTCCTTACTCGGTCGGTGGGACGTGGATGTTTCAGAATC
The DNA here is from genome assembly GCF_020745735.1 of Hemiscyllium ocellatum. NCBI lineage: Eukaryota > Metazoa > Chordata > Chondrichthyes > Orectolobiformes > Hemiscylliidae > Hemiscyllium > Hemiscyllium ocellatum. The sequence goes on from NC_083412.1 coordinate 537,010, forward strand.
CCCACACGAGGTGTCCCGATCCTCTCCGGCTCGTACCAGGGTCCTCCCCACATGGCGGGGGGGAGGGGGAGTGAGGGAACGGATATCGGGACTCCACCACCCGGCTTGGCCCTTTCTGTCCTATTCCAGGCTGTTTCTCCTGGAATGGGGAAAGGGAGGGAGTGAGGGTGGGAGTGGGTGGCCTTGCTGTTCGTGCCAGTGTAGGCGGGGGACATGGGGAGGGGTTCGGATGGAGTCAGTCCACAGGGTTGTATCCCTGAAGTGTTTTTCGAGTGAGGGGTAAAGTGGAAGGACGGAGTGAGAGAGAGGGAGAGAGAGAGGGAGAGAGAAGGAGAGAGAGCACGGAAGAGAGAGGGGGGGAGAGAGAGAGTGCGGCGGGAGGGAGGGGGGAGGGGGGAATGTGCCATAACAGATACACAGTGAGTGTGAAGGAGCAGAGAGAATATGGTCTCCCTTATCCTGACAGAGCAGGGAAGGTTATTGATGCTTGTCCTGTATTGCTGGACATTTCTTCAGACTGCAGATGCTGCATTGAGCTGGGTGGGGAGCTCAAACTATGCTCGGTGTGTCTGGTGGTGTGGCCCCCTCTGGGAAGAGAATGGTCCCCCTCTGTACTAGCCCATTCAGCAGGACCTCCGTGCCCCAATCGACAAACCGGTGTGTAATTGCCCCTTATCTGCCATGCTCAGAGTAAACTGTACAGGGCAGCTCCAAACTGAGAAAGCTCAACCAGGTGCCCATTAGCCTTTGAATGATGGCACCAGTGCCAGGGGTCATGGAATATCCGGGGCACATGGGCGATAGTGAGTCCCTCCAGCCATGATGGGTGGGAGAATCGGGCTGGTATTGAATGACAGGAACACCGTGGGGTGGAATAGCTAGTTAATGAGGTGAGTTCAATACGATAGCACCAGGAAATTAGCTCAGCCCCGTCCGGATGATCCCTCTGTCACACTCAATGCAAATAGCACTGAGTGAAATTACTGCCAGAATCTGCCCAATGAGTATTGGACTCTGTTGAAACTACTCCCATTTACAAAGCTATCGAACAAATGTTCATCCAAAATTCTCCATCATTTCACCTCACACCAATCTCCATTTTCCCCATCTTTCCTGGGAAGACTGGCTCATGTTACCGGATGCTATCGATGTGTCTACATTTCAGCATTCTGAAACCTGGGAACACACACGTCCATGGCACTGTCTCTCAGTCTCCCCCCTCCCATGCGGAAATATTTAAACTGATTCCCCTGCCATGTTCACACCCACAGCACTCCCTTGACAGGGTACAATATAGATATGGAGCTGGAAATGGGTGGGAGCTGCACATCGTGTCATTTCCAGCATGGGCTGCAAGTTTCCCCACACTGGGCAGTGATCTAACACAGTGTTACTGAGCAATGCACTTGGGGTGGTGTACACAGCCCTACATGCTGGGAGGGTAACTGCTCCTGTGCTGTGCTGTGCTGGTCGCTGTGCTAGTCAGACTATCTGGTTGAGGTTTATACATAATAAAATGATGTGGTCAGTACAGCTCCCCACGCTGGACAGATCTGTAGCTTGTGTACAGTACATTATGTTCTGGACTGGGTAGGGGTGAAAGGTGATGGACAGGTCACAGAGTTCCGCAGAACATTCTGTCCCTGACATTCTGTAACCGACATTCCCCGGAACGTTCTGTCCCTGACATTCTATAATTGCCATTCCCCGGAACGTTCTCTCCCTGACATTCTATAACTGACATTCCCCGGAACGTTCTCTCCCCGACATTCTATAACTGACATTCCCCGGAACGTTCTGTCCCTGACATTGTTTGTTTGTGAACGGCCAGACGTCAGTGAATTGAACAAACGGTAAGATCCAGAGGGAAGAGATCCCGTTCCAGGGAGAAGGAGACACTGTTCTGAAGGCCCCTCAGGCAGTTAAAGGGGTGAATACGTTTTCCTTGCATTTACATTTCTTCACGACACAGGATCGACCACAATTTAGACCAAAATACAGAAATTCCTAAACTCCATTTGTCTTCAGGAAACTGGGAGAGAATCCTTCAGGACAGCAACGTTTCCACCCTCCGTATTAGGAACTGGGAAGGAGTGACCTGTGTCTGCTCGAGTGAGTGGGAATGTTCCAGAAACCATCTGTCCTGATGGATGTGTCTCTGTGTGTGTTGGGGAGGGAGAGTTTCTTGTCGTTTATGTCACATTTTTGTCAGTAATTCCGACCTTCCCATTTGTTATTCCAGCTCTAATTATTTTAATAAATCCCTGAATACAGGGACACATTTGAAAATCTCACTGGGTCCCTGATCAAACGGGTCCCTTTGCCTCCAGGCTGATGGATAATGGGTTTGTTTTCCTTCCTCACAGTTAACGTAGTGACCATCTACGTCCTGCTTTATAAAGATTGTGGATTGTCTCCATGTGTCAGACATTACCTGGGGGCCATGGCAGCGGCGGATCTCCTGGTCATTATCCTCGACCTGATCCTGAGACACATTCCCATTGTTTATGAGGAACAGTTTTATCTCCTGAGGGTCTCCGTCCCCGTGTGTAATATCCACGCCGTCCTACTTTATGCAGCCACTGACTGCTCTGTCTGGTTCACCGTCACTTTCACCTTTGATCGGTTTGTGGCCATTTGTTGCCAGAAGCTGAAAAGTAAATATTGCAGTGAGAAAACGGCGGCTGTGGTTCTGGGATCAGTGACGGTGCTGAGCTGTTTAAAGAACATTTCCTGGTATTTTATGCTCATGGCTCGGTATTTGCTGTGGAACAACCCCTGGTTTTGTGGCGTAACAGACGCTGTTCAATTCTCCAGTGTCTGGGTAACAATCGAGTTCCTCCACCACATTCTAACCCCGTGTGTCCCATTTCTCGTGATTCTGCTGCTCAATGTTCTCACCGTCAGACACATTTTAGTGACCAGCAGAGCCCGCAGGAGACTCTGCGCTCACACCAATGGGGACGCTCAGTCTGACACAGAAATGAGAAACCGGAAAAAATCCATCATTTTACTGTTTGTGATCTCAGCCAATTTCATCCTGTTATGGTCAACGTTAATGCTGTTTTCTATATGGAGCCGGATGTGGTATATTGGGTATCGATCTGCGTATCTCGATTGGTTTGTGCAGGAATTGGGCTTCATGCTGCAGCTCCTCAGTTGCTGCACAAACACCGCGATTTATGCCGTGACCCAGACTAAGTTCAGGCAGCAGCTGAAAAATGTGCTGAAATATCCCTTCACCCAAATCCATCCATCCATCAAATTCCCTCATTAATCAATCCATCCGGGATTTTCTCATTTCAGTTCAGTGTTTCAGCGATGGAGCAGCCTGTCGCTATGGTAACAGACTGAGGGGAGCACTGGTTTGTCCAGCCTTATCCCACAGAGGGGTTACAGGCAAACATTTCAATGTTTCTCACAACTCAGGGGCCAGTGAGAAAAGGCACCATCCCACTGACTGTATCCATCCCTTCCATTTGTAACCAATAAAAATTTTGATAAAAGCGTGCCGAGCAGCAGAGTGACCGATGTTGTTGTGTGTCTTTGTGATGGAGAAGCTGAGCTGGAAAGAGACAGACTCAGCCCCAAGTCCTGGTCCTCAGGGAAGGGGAGGGCACCGGGCCCTGAGCTCAGGAGCTGGGGTTAACTCCCTCTGTCCCCCCAACTCCAACCTGGCCTCCCCATTACCTCTCCCCTGCTCTTTCTCCACAATTCTCTCTCTCTCTGTCTCTATCTCTCAGCACACACTCTCTTTCTCAACCCTCTCCCTCATCCCCCTCTCTCACACACACAACCCCCCCAACCCCAGTTTCACCACCTGCTTCCACTCTTCCCTCTACCCTTTCCCTCTCATGCCGTCGCAGTCTCCCTCCAACAATTCCATCTCTACCCCATATTCCCAACCTCCAACATCTCACCCCGACCCCCCACACGCAGCCTCACCCCCAAATAGCCCCAATCTCTGGCTCAGAGGGAGAGGGAAGGACCAGGTAGACAGAGTGTGTCAGAGAGAGAGGGAGGGAAGGACAGGAGTGAGAGAGATTCAGTCAGAGGGTAAGAGAGGGAGGTGGGAAGAGAGAGACACAGAGGGAGGGAGATGGAGAAGGGGGAGAGAGAGAGAGACAGGGTGAGGGAGAGAGAGAGAGACACGGGAGGAGACAATGAGAGAGAGGGGCGAGAGAGAGAGTGAGAATGAGAAAGGGGCGAGGGAGGGGGCAAGAGAGAGAAAGAGACACAGAGACGGGACGGCGAGAGAGAGAAAGGGGACAAGAGAGATAGGGGAGGTGAGAGATAGAGACAAAAAGACAGGGTAGAGAGAGAGAATGAGGGAGCGAGGGAGAGACAGGGGTTGGGAGATGAGGGCAAGAGAAAGTGGGATGGCTAGAGAGAGATAGAGGAGGGAAGAGAGAGAGATACAGGTGGGAAGAGAGAGAGTGTCGAGAGAGGGAGGTGAGAGAGAGGGAGAGAGAGAGAGAAATGGTGGTGGAGCAGAAGAAGGGCATAAAGGAGATACGGGCGTGTGAGAGGGTGAGAGAGCGAGAGAGAGAGGGCGGAGTGAGAGAGAGAGAGGAGGGGTAAGAGACTGGGAGGGGTTGAAACAGAGGAAGGGAGGGTGCGGGGGAGAGACAGAGGGAAGGAGCGAGAGAGAGAGGGAGGGGGCGAGAGAGAGAGGGAGAGGGCGAGAGAGACGGGGAGAGGGCGAGAGGGACAGGGAGGGGCGAGAGAGAGACAGGGAGGGGCGAGAGACAGACAGGGAGGGGAGACAGAGAGGGAGTGGGCGATAGAGAGAGAGGGAGGGAGCGAGAGAAAGAGAGGGAGGGAGTGAGAGAGAGGGAGGGTGTGAGAGAGAGAAAGGGATGAGGTGAGAGAGAGAAAGGGATTGGGTGAGAGAGAGGGAAGGGGCGAGAGAGAGGGGGCGAGAGAGGGAGAGGGAGGGGGCGAGAGAGAGAGGGAGAGAGGGGTGGCGAGAGATAGAGAGAGGGAGGGGGCGAGAGAGAGAGAGGGAGGGAGGGGTGCGAGAGAGAGAGGGAGGGGGCAAGAGAGAGAGGGGGAGGGGGCGAGAGAAAGAGAGAGGGAGGATGGAAAGAGAGAGACAGAGGTGCGAGAGAGAGAGAGACGGGTTAAGAGAGAGAGGGAGTGGGGGTGAGAGATAGAGTGGGAGGGGCCGAGAGAGAGGGAGGGGTCGAGAGAGGGGGCAGAGAGAGAGAGAAGGAGGGGGGAACAGAGAGAGAGAGAGAATGAGGGGCCGAGAGAGAGAGGGAAGGGGGCGCAAAAGATGTGGGGGCGAGAGAGAGAGGGGTCGGGCGAGAGAGAGGGGGTGTGGGTGAGAGTGAGAGGGGACAAGAGAGGGGGGTCGTCAGACAGAGTGAGAGTGAAGAGAGAGAGGGAGGGGCAAGAGAGAGTCGGAGGGGGCGAGAGAGAGAGACGGAGATGGGATGAGAGAGAGAAGGTGGATGGGTGTGAGAGAGAGAGGGAGGGGACGAGACAGTGAGGGAGTTGGGCAAGAGATAGGGGAAGGGAGGCGAGAGAGAGAGGGAGGGGGGCGAGAGAGACGGAGGGGGCCGCGAGAGAGATGGAGGGGGCGAGAGAGAGACGGAGGGGGGCGAGAGAGAGGGAGGGAGGGAAGTGGATGAGAGAGGGAGGGAGTGTGGCGAAAGAGAGAGAGGGAGGGATGCGAGATAGGGAGGGAGCAAGAGAGAGAGAGAGGGTGGCGAGAGAGAGGGAGATGGACGAGAGAGAGGGAGGGGGTGAGATAGAGGCAGAGGGGGAGAGAGAGAGAAGGAGTGCGTCAAGAGAGAGATGGAGGGGAGAGAGATAGAGGGAGGAGGGGCGAGAGAGGGGGGTGTGAGAGAGAGAGAGAGGGAGGGGACGAGACAGTGAGGGAGTTGGGCAAGAGATAGGGGAAGGGAGGCGAGAGAGAGAGGGAGGGGGGCGAGAGAGACGGAGGGGGCCGCGAGAGAGATGGAGGGGGCGAGAGAGAGACGGAGGGGGGCGAGAGAGAGGGAGGGAGGGAAGTGGATGAGAGAGGGAGGGAGTGTGGCGAAAGAGAGAGAGGGAGGGATGCGAGATAGGGAGGGAGCAAGAGAGAGAGAGAGGGTGGCGAGAGAGAGGGAGATGGACGAGAGAGAGGGAGGGGTGAGATAGAGGCAGAGGGGGAGAGAGAGAGAAGGAGTGCGTCAAGAGAGAGATAGAGGGGAGAGAGATAGAGGGAGGGGGCGCGAGAGAGTGGGAGGGGGTGCAAGAGAGAGGGGTGGCGAGAGAGAGCGAGGGTGCGGGCGAGACAGGGAGAGGGTGCGGGGAAGAGAGACAGTGGGCGAGAGAGAGAGGGAGGGTGGCGAGAGAGAGAAAGAGGGAGAGGCGCAAAAGAGACGGAGAGGGCGAGAGAGAGAAAGGGAGGTGCGAGAGAGAGGAGGAGGGAGCGAGAGAGAGAGAGGGAGGGGTTGAGAGAGAGTCGGAGGGGGCGAGAGAGAGAGGGAGAGGATGAGAGAGAGAGGGGAGGCGGGGTGAGCGAGAGAGAGGGAGGAGGGATGAGAGAGAGAGGGAGGGAGGGGGATGAGAGAGGGAGGGAGGGGGATGAGAGAGGAAGTGGTGGCGAGTGAGAGAGCGGAAGGCGCCGAGAAAGAGAGGGAGGGGGCGAGAGAGAGAGAGGGGAAGGGGGCGAGAAGGATTGGGATGGGGCGAGAGAGAGGAACGTGAGCGAGAGAGAGAGGGAGGGGGATGAGACAGAGAGGGAGGGAGGCGAGAGAAAGAGTGAAAGGTGGGCGAGAGAGTGAGGGGGGACGATAGCCAGATGGAGGGGCTGAGAGAGAGAGAGAGGGACGTAGGAGAGAGAGAGAGGGAGGTGTCGAGAGAGAGTGGGAGGGGTCGAGAGAGATGGAGGGGGCGTGAAAGAATAGAGGGAGAGGGAAAGAAAGAGAGGGAGTGTGAGAGAGAGATGGGGCGAGAGAGAGAGGGTGGGGCGAGAGAGAGAAGGAGGGAGGTGGATGAGCGAGAGGGAGGTGGGGAGAGCGGGAGGGACGACGGGTGAGCGAGAGAGAGAGAGATGGGGTGAGAGAGAGCAAAGGGGCGAGAGGGAGGGAGGGGCGAGAGTGAGAGAGATGGAGGAGGGGTGAGCGAGAGAGAGGGAGGAGGGGTGAGCGAGAGAGAGGGAAGAGGGATGAGAGAGAGAGGGAGGGGGGATGAGGGAGGGAGGGTGACGAGAGAGGGAGGGTGGGGGACGAGAGAGAGAGGGAGTGTGGCGAGAGAGAGAGACGGAAGTGGCGAGAGAGGGGGTGAGAGAGAGAGGGAGGGGGTGATAAAGATACAGAGGGGGCGAGCGTGAGAGGGAGTGGGCGAGAGAGAGAGGGAGAGCGCGAGAAAGAGAGGGAGGGGGCGAGAAAGAGAAGGAGGGAGAGGGTGAGTGAGAGATAGGGCGGGGGACGAGAGAGAGGGAGGGGTGATATACAAACAGGGGACGAGCAAGAGAGGAAGGGGGTGAGAGAGAGAGGGGGAGCGAGAAAGAGATGGAGAAAGAGAGAGGGGCGAGAGAGAGAGGGGGCGAGAGAGAGAGGGAGGGAGGGGGCGAGAGAGAGAGAGGGAGCGAGAGAGAAAGAAAAAGGAGGGCGAGATAAAGTGGGAGGGACGCGAGAGAGAGGGAAGGAGGGAGAGAGAGAGAGATAGAAAAAAGGCGGCGACAGGGAGTCAGTGGTGGCGAGTGAGAGAGTGGGAGGAGGCGAGAAAGAGAGGGAGGGGGCGAGAGAGAGAGAGGGAGGGGGCGAGAGAGAGTGGGAGGGGGTGAGAGAGTGTGGGAGTGGCGCGAGAGAGAGGGAAGGAGGGAGGGGAAAAGAGAGAGAGAAAAAAGGCGGTGTGAGAGATAGGAAGTGGTGGCGAGTGAGAGAGCGGGAGGCGCTGAGAAAGAGACGGAGGGGGCGAGAGAGAGAGAGAGGGGAAGGGGGCGGGAGGGGGGGCGAGAGACAGTGGGGGAGGGGGCGAGAAAGAGTGGGACGGAGCGAGAGAGAGGGACGTGAGCGAGAGAGAGAGAGGGAGGGGGACAAGAGAGAGAGGGCGGGAGGTGAGAGAAAGAGAGAAAGGTGGGTGAGAGAAATGGAGGGCATGAGAGAGAGAGGGACAGAGGAGGGAGAGAGAGGGAACGGTCGAGAGAGAGAGATGGGTCGAGAGAGAGATGGAGGGGGCGTGAGAGGGAGCGAGAGAGAGTGGGGGAGTGTGCGAGAAAGAGTGGGAGTGGGCGAGAGTGAGGGACGTGAGTGAGAGAGAGGGATGGGAACGAAGGAGAGAGGGAGGGGGACGAGAGAGGGAGGGAGGGAGGCGAGAAAAAGAGAAAAGGGGGCTAGAGTTGAGGGACAGGTGCGAGAGCGAGAGGGAGAGGGTCAGAGAGAGGGATGGAGGAGGGAGAGAGAGGGACGGGGGCGAGAGAGAGGGACGGGGGCGAGAGAGAGAGAAGGACGGGGGCGAGAGAGAGATGGAAGGTGCAAGAAAGAGTAGAGGGAGGAGGCAAGGGAGAGAGTGAGGGGGCAAGAGAGAGAGAGGGAGGAGTTGACAGAGAGAGTGAGGGGGTGAGAGAAAGAGGGAGGGGCTTCGAAAGAGAGAGGGGGCGAGAGAGAGGGGAAGGGGGTGCGAGAGAGACAGAGAGAGAGGAAGGGGGCGAGAGAGAGAGACAGAGAGAGGGGGCGAGAGACAGAAAGAGGGAGAGGGGCAAAAGAGAGTGAGTGGGCGAGGGAGAGAGAGAGAGGGGGCAAGAGAGGGGGAGGGGACAAGAAACAGAGAGGGAGGGGGCGAGAGAGAGCGGGAGGGGGAGAGAGAGAGGGAGGGGGCGAGAGAGAGAGGAAGGGGCGAGAGCGAGAGGAAGGGGGCGAGATAGAGAGAGAGGGACGGGGCGAGAGAGAGAGAGCGAGGGGGCGAGAGAGGAAGGTGGCGAGAGAGAGAGGGAGGTGGCGAGAGAGAGAGGGAGGGGGCGAGAGAGAGGGAGGGGGGTGAGAGAGAGAGAGGGAGGGGCGCAAGAGAAAGGGAGGGGTGTGAGAAAGAGAGAGGGAAGGGGGTGAGAGAGAGAGTGGGAGGGGGAGCAAGAGAGAGGGGTGGCAAGAGTGAGCGTGGGTGCGGGGAAGACAGGGAGAGGCTGGGTCAAGAGAGACAGGGGCGAGAAAGAGAGGGAGGGTGGCGAGGGAAAGAAAGAGGGAGACAGGCAAAAGAGAGGCAGGAGCGAGCGAGAGAGAGGGAGGGGGCGAGAGAGAGAGGGTGAGAGAGCGAGAGAGAGAGGGACGGGGCGAGAGAGAGACAGGGAGGGGGCGAGAGAGAGTGGGCTGGGGCGAGAGAGAGAGGAAGGGGGCGAGAGAGAGAGGAAGGTGGCGAGAGAGAGAGAGAGGGACGGGGCGAGAGAGAGATGGACGGGGCGATGGAGGGAGGGGGAGAGAGAGGGACGGGTCGAGTGAGAGTGGGCGGGGGCGAGAGAGAGAGAGGAAGTGGGCGAGAGAGAGAGGAAATGGGCGAGAGAGAGGAAGAGGGCGGGAGAGAGAGGAAGGGGCGGAGAGATAGAGAGAGAGGGAAGGGGCTAGAGAGAGAGTGGGAGGGGGCGAGAGGGAGCGGAAGGGGCGAGAAAGAGAGGAAGGGGCGAGAGAGAGAGGGGGGCGAGAGAGAGAGGGACGGGGACGAGCGAGGGAGGAGGGGCGAGAGAAAGAGGGAGGGGGCGAGAAAGAGAGTGAGGAGGTGAGAGAGAGGGATGCGAAAGAGAGAGGGGAGCGAGAGAGAGGGGGGCGAGAGAGAGAGGGAGGGGGCGAGAATGAGAAAGTGAGGGGGCGAGAGAGAAAGAAAAAGAGGTGAGAGAGTGTGGGAGGGGCGCGAGAGAGTGGGAAGGAGGGGGGGAAAGAGAGCGAGAAAAAAAGGCGGTGAGAGAGAGAGGAAGTGGTGGCGAGTGAGCGAGCTTGAGGAGCCGAGAAAGAGGAGGGGAGAGAGAGAGGGGGGCGAGAGAGAGTGGTGGAGGGGGCGAGAAAGAGAGGGACGGGGTGAAAGAGAGAGACGTGAGCGAGGGAGAGAGGGAGTGGGATGAGAGAGAGGGAGGGAGGCGAGAGAAAGAGAGAAAGGTGGGCGAGAGAGTGAGGGGGCGATAGCGAGATGGAGGGGGTGTGAGAGAGAGACAGAGAGAGAGCGAAGGGGGAGGGAGAGAGATGGAGGGGTCGAAAGAGACAGGGAGGCGTCGAGAGAGAGATAGAGGGGGCGTGAAAGAGTAGAGGGTGGGGGCAAGAAAGAGAGGGAATTGGAGAGAGAGAGGGAATTGGGGCAAGAGAGAGTGGGAGGAGCGAGAGAGAGGAAGGGAGGGGGCCAGAGAGAGAGAAGGAGGGAGGGGGCGAAAGAGAGAAGGAGGGAGGTGGGGTGAGCGAGAGGGAGGTGGGGTGAGCGAGAGGGAGAAATGGGGCGAGAGAGAGGGAGGGGGCGAGAGTGAGAGACGGAGGGGGTGAGAGTGAGAGAGAGGGGCGAGAGTGAGAGAGAGGGAGGAGGGGTGAGCGAGGGAGAGGGAGGAGGGATGAGAGAGAGAGGGAGGGGGCGAGAGAGAGAGAGGGTGAGAGAGGGAGGGGGCGAGAGGGAGAGAGGGAGGGGGAGAGAGTGAGAGAGGGAGGGGGCGAGAGTGAGAGAGAGGGGGCGAGAGTGAGAGAGAGGGGGCGAGAGTGAGCGAGAGGGAGGAGGAATGAGCGAGGGAGAGGGAGGAGGGATGAGAGAGAGAGGGAGGGAGGGGGACGCAAGAGGGAGGGAGGGGGACAAGAGAGAGAGGGAAGTGGCGACAGAGAGGGTGGGTGAGATAAAGACGGAGGGGTGAGAGAGAGAGGGAGTGATAAAAATACAGAGGGGGCGAGCGAGAGAGGGGGGCGAGAGAGAGAGGGAGTGGCGAGAAAGAGAGGGAGGGGCGAGAAAGAGAGGGAGGGAGAGGGTGAGAGAGAGATAGGGCGGGGACGAGAGAGAGAGGGTGGGGTGATATAGCGACAGAGGAGGCGAGCGAGAGAGGAAGGGGTGAGAGAAAGAGGGGTGGGGGCGAGAGAGAGAGGGAAGGGGCGAGAGAGAGAGGGGAAGTGGGGCGAGAGAGAGAGAGGGAGGGGCGAGAGACAGAGGGAGCGAGAGAGAAAGAAAAAGGGGGGCGAGATAAAGTGGGAGGGATGCGAGACAGAGGGAGGGGGGAGTGAGAGAGAGAAAAAAGGCAGCGAGGGAGAGTAAGTGGTGGCGAGTGAGAGAGCAGGAGGAGGTGAGAAAGAGACGGAGGGGCGATAGAGAGAGAGAGAGGAAGGGGGTGTGAGGAGGGCAAGAGAGAGTGGGGGAGGGTGCGAGAAAGAGTGAGACTGGGCGAGAGAGAGGGACGTGAGTGAGAGAGAGGGATGCGGATGAAGGAGAGAGGGAGGGGGACGAGAGAGAGAGGAAGGGGGCGTGAGAGGCGGGCAAGAGAGAGTGGGGGAGGGGGCGAGAAAGTGTGGGAATGGGTGAGAGAGAGGGACGTAAGTGAGAGAGAGGGATGGGGACGAAGGAGAGAGGGAGGGGGACGAGAGCGGGAGGGAGGGAGGCGAGAGAAAGAGAAAGGGGGGCGAGAGAGTGTGGCAGAGGTGCGAGAGCGAGAGGGAGGGAGGAGGGAGAGAGAGGGACGGGGCGAGAGAGAGGGATGGGGCGAGAGAAAGGGACGGGGGCGAGAAAGAGATGGAAGGTGCAAGAAAGAGTAGAGGGAGGAGGCAAGGGAGGGAGTGAGGGGGCAAGAGAGAGACAGGGAGGTGGTCGAAAGAGAGAGGGGGCGAGAGAGAGAGGAAGGGGGTGCGAGAGAGACAGAGAGAGAGGAAGGGGGCGAGAGAGACAGAGAGAGAGGGGGGCGAGAGTGAGAGAGGGGAAGAGACAGAGAGGGAAGTCACGAGAGAGAGACAGGGAGGGGCAGGCGAGAGGGAGAGATGGACTGGGCGATAGAGGGAGGGAGGAGGTGCGAGAGAGAGGGAGGGAGGGGGTGAGAGAGAGGGAGGGGGCGAGAGAGAGGGAGGGGCGAGAAAGAGGGAGGGGGCGAGAGAGGGAGGGGCGAGAGAGAGAGGGAGGGGGCGAGAGTGAGAGAGAGGGGGCGAGAGTGAGAGAGGGAGCAAGAGTGAGAGAGAGGGAGGAGGGGTGAGTGAGGGAGATGGCGGAGGGATGAGAGAGAGAGAGAGAGGGAGGGGGATGAGAGAGGGAGGGAGGAGACGAGAGAGGGAGGAAGGGGGACGAGACAGAGAGGGAGTGTGGCGACAGAGAGAGGGAGGGGGCAAGGGAGAGAGGGAAGTGGTGAGAGAGAGGGAGGGGGTGAGATAGAGACAGAGGGGGTGAGGAAGAGAGGAAGGGGTGAGAAAGAGAGGGAGGGGGCGAGAAAGAGAGGGAGGGAGAGGGTGAAAGAGAGATAGGGCGGGGGACGAGAGAGAGAGGGAGGGGTGATATAGAAACAGAGGGGGCGAGCGAGAGAGGAAGGAGGTGAGAGAGAGAGGGATGGGGGCGAGAGAGAGAGTGGGAGGGGGTGAGAGAGAGAGGGAGGTGGCGAGACAGAGGGAGGGGGCGAGAGAGAGATGGAGAAAGAGAGAGGAGCGAGAGAGAGAGAGCGGGAGGGTGGCGTGAGAGAGAGAGAGAGAGAGGGCGGGGCGAGAGAGAGAGGGAGCGAGAGAGAAAGAAAAAGTGGGGCGAGATAAATTGGGAGGGACGCGAGGGAGAGGGAGGGAGGGGGAGAGAGAGAGAGAAAAAAAGGCGGCGAGAGAGAGTAAGTGGTGGTGAGTGAGAGAGCGGGAGGAGGCGAGGAAGAGAGGGAGGGGGAGAGAGAGAGGGAGGAAGGGAGTGTGAGGTGGGGCAAGAGACAGGGGGAGCGGGCGAGAAAGAGTGGGACTGGGTGAGAGAGAGGGACGGGGACGAAGGAGAGAGGGACGGGGGACGAGAGAGGGAGGGAGGGAGGCGAGAGAAAGAGAAAGGGGCGCGAGAGAGTGAGGGACGGGGTGTGAGAGAGAGGGATGGAGGAGGGAGAGAGAGGGACGGGGGCGAGAGAGAGGGCCGGGGGCGAGAGAGAGACAGGGAGGGGTTGACAGACAGAGTGAGGGGCGAGAGAGAGAGGGAGGGGGTCAAAAGAGAGAGGGGGCGAGAGAGAGAGGAAGGGGGTGCGATAGAGACAGAGAGAGATGAAGGGGGCGAGAGAGAGACTGAGAGAGAGCGGGGCAAGAGTGAGAGAGGGGAAGAGACAGAGAGGGAAGTCACGAGAGAGAGAGAGGCAGGGGCAGGTGAGAGAGAGAGAGATGGACTGGGCGAGAGAGAGAGGGAAGAGGAGTGAGAGAGAGGTAGGGAGGGGGTGAGAGAGAGAGAGAGGGAGGGGGCACGAGAGAGTGGGAGGGGGCGCAATAGAGTCGGCTGGCGAGAGAGAGCGCGGGTGCGGGCGAGACAGGGAGAGGATGCAGGCAAGAGAGACAGTGGGCGAGAGAGAGAGAGGGAGGGTGGCGAGACAGAGAGAATGAGAGCGGCCAAATAGAGCTTGGGGGTGAGAGAGAGAGGGATGGGGATGGGGCGAGAGAGTGAGAGGGGGCGAGAGAGAGAGGGGGAGGGGGCGAGTGAGAGATACGGAGGGGGTGAGAGAGAGAGAGAGGGGGCGAGAGGGAGAGGGAGGGTGCGAGCGAGAGTGGGAGGGGCCGAGAGAGAGAGGAAGGGGCGAGAGAGAGAGGAAGGGGGCGAGAGAGAGAGAGGAAGGGGGCGAGAGAGGGAGAGGGCGAGAGAGAGAGGGAGGTGGCGAAAGAGAGAGGGAGGGGGCAAGAGAGAGGGAGGGGGCTGAGAGAGAGAGAGGGAGGGGGCGCAAGAGAGACGGGTGGCGAGAGAGAGCGAGGGTGCGGGCAAGACAGGGAGAGGCTGGGGGCAAGAGAGACAGGGGCGAGAGAGAGAGGGAGGGTGGCGAGAGAGAGAAAGAAAGAGGGAGCGGGGCAAAAGAGAGGGGGGCGAGAGAGTGAGAGGGAGGGGCCGAGAGAGAGAGGGGGAGCGGGCGAGAGAGAGGGTGGGAGGGGGCGAGAGAGAGAGGGGTGCGAAAGAGAGAGGTGTCGAGAGAGAGGGAGGCACGCGAGAGAGAGAGGAAGGTAGGGGAGAGAGAGAGAGAATTAAAAAGAGTCGAGAGAGAGGAAGTAGGGGCGAGTGAGAGAGTGGGGTGTGGCGAGAAAGAGAGGGAGGGTGCGAGAGAAGGGGGCGAGAGAAAGTGGGGGGGGGCGAGAAAGTGTGGGACGGGGCGAGAGAGAGGGATATGAGTGAGAGAGAGGGGGGAGGCGAGGGGAAGAGAAAAATGGGGGAGAAAGAGTGAGGGGCGAGAGCGAGAAGGAGGGGGTGAGAGAGAGAGGGACGGAGGAGGGAGAGAGAGGAACTGGGTTAGAGAGTGAGGGAGGGAGGGGGTGAGATAGAGATAGGGCGGGTGACGAGAGAGAGGAATGGCAGTAAGATAGAGAGAGAGATGGAGGAGGTGAGAGAGAGGAAGGAGGCGAGAGAGGGAGGGAGGGGCGAGAGAGAGAGGGAGGGGGCGAAAGAGAGAGAGAGGGGGTGAGAGAGAGAGGAAGGGGGTGCGAGAGAAAGAGAGGGGGCGAGAGAGAGAGGAAGTGGCTGCGAGAGAGGGGGGGGCGAGAGAGAGAGAGAGGCGAGAGAGAGAGGGGGAAGAGAGAAAGGGAAGACACGAGAGAGAAAGGGAGGGGGCAGGCGAGAGAGAGAGATGGACTGGGCGAGAGAGAGGGAGTGTGGTGAGAGAGAACGAGATGCAGGGGGACCAAGAGAGTGAGAGGGGGTGCAAGAGAGAGAGGTGGCGAGAGAGAGCGAGGGGGCGGGTGAGACAGGGAGAGGGTAGGGGCGAGAGAGAGAGAGGGGGCGAGAGAGAGAGAGGGAGGGTGGCGAGAGAGAGAGAATGAGAGCGGCAAACGAGAGGTTGGGGTGAGAGAGAGAGAGGGATGGGATGGGGGAGAGAGAGAGTGGGAGGAGGGATGAGAGAGAGGATGGAGGGGTGAGAGAGAGAGAGGGAGGCGTGAGAGAGGGAGATGGTCGAGAGAGAGAGGGTGTGGAGCGAGAGTGAGAGGGAGTGGGGCTAGAGAGAGAGAGGGAGGGGGTGAGAGAGAGAGGGATGGGTGCAAGATAGAGAGGGAGGGGGCGAGAGAGAGAGGAAGGGTGCAAGAGAGAGAGAGGGATGTGGCGAGAGAGAGATGGACGGGGGTGAGCGAGGGAGGGGGCGAGAGAGAGAGGGATGTTGCTAGAGAGAGAGAGTGAGGGGCTGAGAGAGAGAGCGGGAGGGGGAGAGAGAGAGAGAAATGGGGCGAGAGAGAGTGTGAGGGGGCGAGAGACAGAGAGAGAGAGGGGTGAGAGAGAGAGGGAGGGGGCGAGAGAGAGAAGGAGGGGCCGAGAGAGAGAGAGTGAGGGGGTGAGAGAGAGAGGGATGGTGCAAGAGAGAGGGAGGTGGTTGAGCGAGGGAGGGAGTGGGCGAGAGAGGGAAGAAGGGGGCAAGAGAGAGAAAGGGAGGGTGCGAGAAAGAGAGGGAGGGGACGAGAGATAAAGATAAAGGGGGCTGGAGAGAGTGGGAGCGGCGCGAGAGAGGGGGGAAGGAGAGAGGGGGCGCGAGAGAGGGGTGCGCGAGAGAAGGGGGCGAGAGAGAAGGGGCGAGAGAGAGAGGGGCGAGAGAGAGGGGGCGAGAGAGAGGGGAGGGAGCGAGAATGAAAGAGGGAGTCAAGAGAGAGAGGGAAGGGCGTCAGAGAGAGAGGGAGGGGGCGAGAGAGAAAGATAAAGTGGGGGCTGAAGAGTGTGGAAGGGGCGCGAGAGAGTGGAGTCGAGAGAGAGGGGGCGAGAGAGAGGGGGAGGGGCGAGAGAGAGAGAGGGAGGCAAGAGAGAGTGGGAGGGGCGCCAGAGAGAGGAGGGCGAGAGAGGGAGTGAGAGAGAGTGGAAGTGGGGGCGAGAGAGAGCAAGGGAGGCAGCGAGAAAGAGACGG
Source organism: Hemiscyllium ocellatum (assembly GCF_020745735.1). Lineage (NCBI taxonomy): Eukaryota > Metazoa > Chordata > Chondrichthyes > Orectolobiformes > Hemiscylliidae > Hemiscyllium > Hemiscyllium ocellatum. The sequence continues at coordinate 552,962 of NC_083412.1, forward strand.
AGGGGGCGAGAGACAGAGAGAGGGGAAGGCGGCGAGTGTGGGGGGAGGTGCGAGAGAGTGGGGAGGGGGCGAGAAAGAGTGGGATACGAGCGAGCGAGAGGGACGTGAGCAAGAGAGACAGTGAGGGGGACGAAAGAGAGAGGGAGAGGGTGAGAGAGAGAGGACGGCGGTCGAGAGAGAGAGGGAGAGGGGCGAGAGAGAGAGGGACGGGGCGACAGAGAGAGGGCGCGGGCGAGAGAGAGACGGTGGGGGTCGAAAGAGAGAGGGAGAGGGGCGAGACAGAGCGAGGGGATGAGAGAGAGTGGGAGAGGGCGTGAGAGAGGGGGAGGGGGCGAGAGAGAGTGTTGGGTGCGAGAGAGAGGGAGGGAGGTGGGATGAGAGAGTGTGTCCAGTGTTGACAGAGAGAGAGAAGAAGGGGACGAGATAGAGAGGGAGGGTGGGGAGAGGGAGAGGGAAGGGATGAGATGGAGAGAGGGAGGTGGGGGGAGAGAGAGAGTGTGGAGGGGCGCGAGAGAGAGGGCGGTGCGAGAGAGGGGGTGAGAGAGAGGGGGCACGAGAGAGGGGGTCACGAGAGAGGGGGCGCGAGAGAGGGGGGCGCGAGAGAGGGAGTCTAGAGAGAGGGGAGGGAGCGAGAGAGAAAGATAAAGGAGGGGCTGAAGAGTGTGGGAGGGGCGCGAGAGAGTGGAGGCGAGAGAGGGGGGCGAGAGAGAGAGGGAGGGGGCGAGAGAGAGAGAGGAAGGCGAGAGAGAGTGGGAGGGGTGAGAGAGAGAAGGAAGGGGCGAGTTAGGGAGGAAGTGGGGGCGAGAGAGAGAGAGCAAGGGAGGCAGCGAGAAAGAGAGGGAGGGGGCGAGAGACAGAGAGAGGGGAAGGCGTCAAGAGCAGGGGGAGGTGTGAGAGAGAGTGGGGAGGGGGCGAGAAAGTGTGGGATACGAGGGAGAGAGAGGGACGTGAGCGAGAGAGAGAGTGATGGGGACGAAAGAGAGGGGTTAGGGGTGAGAGAGAGAGAGGAAGGGGGTCGATAGAGAGAGAGGGAGAGGGGGCGAGAGACAGTGGGAGGGGGCGAGAGAGGGAGGTAGGTGGGGAGAGAGAGTGTGTGGAGTGTTGAGAGAGAGAGAAGAAGGTGTCGAGAAAGAGAGGGAGGGTGGGGAGAGGGAGAGGAAAGGGATGAGATGGAGAGAGGGAGGTGGGGTGAGAGAGAGAGTGTGGAGGGGTGCAAGAGAGAGGGAGTGTGGCGAGAGAGGGAGGGGTCGAGAGAGAGAGGTAGTGGGGCGAGAGAGAGAGAGAAGGAGGGGGAAGCGAGAGAGCGGGACGGGGTGAGAGAGTGTGAGGGATGGGCGAGGGATTGAGGGAGGGGTTGAGATAGAGACGAAGTGGGGCAAGAGAGAGAGGGAGTGGGGCCAGAGAGAGTGGGAGGGGGCGAGGGAGAGTGGGAGGGGCGAGAGAGAGTGGAGGCGAGAGAGAGAGCGAGGGAGGGGCGAGAGAGAGAGAGGGAGGCGAGAGAGAGTGGGGGGACAAGAGAGAGAGGGGAAAGGGGGCGAGAGAGAGTGGAGGCGAGAGAGAGAGAGAGGGATGGTGCGAGAGAGAGGGAGGTGGTTGAGCGAGGGAGGGAGGGGGCGAGAGAGAGAAAGGGAGGGTGCGAAAAAGTGAGGGAGGGGACGAGAGATAAAGATAAAGGGGGGCTGGAAAGACTGGGCGGGACGCGAGAGAGGGGGCGAGAGAGAGGGGGGCGGGAGAGAGGGGGGCGGGAGAGAGGGGGCGAGAGAGAGGGGGCGAGAGAGAGGGGGGCGAGAGAGGGGGGGCGAGAGAGAGGGGGGCGAGACAGAGGGGAGGGAGCGAGAGAGAAAGAGGGAGGCGAGAGAGAGAGGGAAAGGAGTCAGAGAGAGAGGGAGAGGGCGAGAGAGAAAGATAAGGGGGGCTGAAGAGTGTGGGAGGGGCGCGAGAGAGTGGGGGCGAGAGAGAGGGGGCGAGAGAGAGACGGAGGGGCGAGAGAGAGAGAGGGAGGCAAGAGAGAGTGGGAGGGGAGCGAGAGAAAGGGGCGAGAGAGGGGGGCGAGAGAGAGTGAAGAAAGGGGGTGAGAGAGCGAGGAAGTGGGGGCGAGAGAGACCAAGGGAGGCAGCGAGAAAGAGAGCGAGGGGGCGAGAGACAGAGAGAGGGGACGGCGGCAAGAGCGGGGGGAGGTGCGAGAGAGAGTGGGGAGGGGGCGAGAAAGAGTGGGATACGAGCGAGCGAGAGGGATGTGAGCGAGAGAGAGATTGATGGGGACGAAAGAGAGGGAGGGGGTGAGAGAGAGAGGAAGGGGGTCGAGAGAGCGAGGGAGAGGGGCGAGAGAGAGTGGGGGGCGTGAGAGAGGGGGAGGAGGCGAGAGAGAGTGGGAGGGGGCGAGAGAGAGTGGGAGGGGCAAGAGAGAGAGGGAGGTGGGGTGA